>NC_053389.1:217096787-217411537 GCF_905171765.1 Bufo bufo
GTGGTGACGTCTCGTGTACAGGCTTCTCCCTGCCTTAGGGAGTGGCCCGGCTGTGTACAAGAGACGTCAGAGCCTTGTGTGCCTGCCCCCCTCTCTCTCCTCTGGCTGCCGCGATCCTTACCAGTTCCGGCAGCCATGCAGAAAGATTCAATGGTGTGCCTGCTCCCTCCCTGTGATTTTTTTTATGCAAAGTTAGGATGTGCAGAGCAGGGTGAGGGGAAGGTGAGATTATTAACACCCACAAATATTCATGAGGGAGAGCTCAGTCATTGTTGTTACACGCCCCCACAGCTTTGCTGCAGCATGTAAACAAAGCAAGAATAACAGAACCATGCAAAGGTGTAAGTATGGGTTTTTCTCTTAAGAAATCAAGCTTAACTAATGTATATGTATGTCCGGATGAGTTTTATAAGGTTTTTTTATTTTCCCCCATAACTCGCATAACCTCTTTAACTCTATGTTGGGGTACTGTATGCCACATTTATCAAATGTCACATGTTGTTTGATAAATTTGTCTCATCCTTAAACCCAACGTGCTGACACACGTTCAGGTTTTTTGATGCAGTTGAATCCAAAATTTTCCCTAATACTTTCTCTCCCATAGATGAGCATTCAAGAGGGGATTGAAGGCCTTTCTTAAAAGTAATAATATCACTAGTTATAAGTACTAGATTTCTGGAGAAGGGATGTTGATTTGGGATCAGTGAGGCATTTTCTCCTAATATGGGGTAATTGGTCACCACTTTATAGGGGTTTTTGCCCTCCACTGGATTAATACAGTAGGATTATACGTTGGACTTCATGGACCTGTCTTTTTTAAACCGTATCAACTAGACAGCTATGTCAGATTAACCTGTGCCAGCATTATACGATGAATGTTTAACGCACTGATACAGCAAAGGGGCTTTCTATGTATTATAATGGATTTGCCAGTAAAAGACAAGCTTAGTAGTCTGTGCAAGGACATGAAGGACATAGGAAGCTGCACTGTGTAAAAATGATCCAATTATGTACAGAGCTATGATATATCTATCCAACTAATAGCAAACATTCTGTCACATACCTTAACCATTCCAATTACAGTTGTATGCTGGGATAGGAACTTTCCCAAATTAAAGATCATAAAATGATATTAGGGTACTACTATGTTTTGTCACGGGTCTTCAGCTCTTGCTATTTTACCAACTGAAATTTGAGTTGTCAGGGGGGAAAAATTAATTAGTCTGCAGCTAAATACACTGCTCAAAAAAATAAAGGGAACACTTAAACAACACAATGTAACTCCAAGTCAATCACACTTCTGTGAAATCAAACTGTCCACTTAGGAAGCAACACTGAGTGACAATCAATTTCACATGCTGTTGTGCAAATGGGATAGACAACAGGTGGAAATTATAGGCAATTAGCAAGACACCCCCAATAAAGGAGTGGTTCTGCAGATGGTAACCACAGGACCACTTCTCAGTTCCTATGCTTCCTGGCTGATGTTTTGGTCACTTTTGAATGCTGGCGGTGCTTTCACTCTAGTGGTAGCATGAGACGGAGTTTCCAACCCACACAAGTGGCTCAGGTAGTGCAGCTTATCCAGGATGGCACATCAATGCGAGCTGTGGCAAGAAGGTTTGCTGTGTCTGTCAGCGTAGTGTCCAGAGCATGGAGGCGCTACCAGGAGACAGGCCAGTACATCAGGAGACGTGGAGGAGGCCGTAGGAGGGCAACAACCCAGCAGCAGGACCGCTACCTCCGCCTTTGTGCAAGGAGGAACAGGAGGAGCACTGCCAGAGCCCTGAAAAATTACCTCCAGCAGGCCACAAATGTGCATGTGTCTGCTCAAACGGTCAGAAACAGACTCCATGAGGGTGATATGAGGGCCCGACGTCCACAGGTGGGGGTTGCGCTTACAGCCCAACACCGTGCAGGACGTTTGGCATTTGCCAGAGAACACCAAGATTGGCAACGGCCACTGGCGCCCTGTGCTCTTCACAGATGAAAGAAGGTTCACACTGAGTACATGTGACAGACGTGACAGAGTCTGGATATGCTGTGGAGAACATTCTGCTGCCTGCAACATCCTCCAGCATGACCGGTTTGGCATTGGGACAGTAATGGTGTGGGGTGGCATTTTTTTGGAGGGCCGCACAGCCCTCCATGTGCTCGCCAGAGGTAGCCTGACTGCCATTAGGTACCGAGATGAGATCCTCAGACCCCTTGTGAGACCATATGCTGGTGCGGTTGGCCCTGGGTTTCTCCTAATGCAAGACAATGCTAGACCTCATGTGGCTGGAGTGTGTCAGCATTTCCTGCAAGACGAAGGCATTGATGCTATGGACTGGCCCGCCCGTTCCCCAGACCTGAATCCAATTGAGCACATCTGGGACATCATGTCTCGCTCTATCCACCAACGTCACGTTGCACCACAGACTGTCCAGGAGTTGGCAGATGCTTTAGTCCAGGTCTGGGAGGAGATCCCTCAGGAGACGTCCGCCACCTCATCAGGAGCATGCACAGGCGTTGTAGGGAGGTCATACAGGCACGTGAAGGCCACACACACACACACACTACTGAGCCTCATTTTGACTTGTTTTAAGGACATTACATCAAAGTTGGATCAGCCTGTAGTGTGTTTTTCCACTTTAATTTTGAGTGTGACTCCAAATCCAGACCTCCATGGGTTAAAAAATTTGATTTCCATTTTTTTATTCTTGTGTGATTTTGTCGTCAGCACATTCAACTATGTAAAGAACAAAGTATTTCAGAAGAATATTTAATTAATTCAGATCTAGGATGTGTTAATTTTGTGTTCCCTTTATTTTTTTGAGCAGTGTACTTTCATGGCAGCTAAGTCTAGTAAATAAGCTTTGGTTCAATTTTGCTCTCTTGACGATCAACATAATGGAATTACTACTAAGAAATATTTATCTGAATTGACCTAATTCTGCAGTATTATTATTATTATTATTATTATTATTAATGGTCTCAGCATTATTCAATGTTGGGGGAAGGGCTACTTTATTGACCTATTGGCCACTTTCTTTAGAAACTCTCCTGGGTTTGACTGTTGTGCAGTGAATGGTTGATTTTCTGTTGTTATGTTCACGAGGGATGATGGAATGTCAATGGTGATGTTATGAATGGCGACAGGGTGTGGCCATTCTCTCTGCACTGGAGACTGTGCATGTGCACTGTACCCTCCCCCCAGATCTTCCTCATTATATGTGTTGTCCTCTCTAATGCAGATAGTACTGCCCCGTGCATAGCTGATGCTGATAGTAATACTAGGATCTCAAATGAGTGGTCCCTGTACCACTCATTCACATAAGGGGCATATGCAGTCAGCTCAGTCTAGCTCTGCTGTCAAACGCAGGCAGAAAAGATAGACTAGTTGGGCAGGAAAATCCCAACAGTATCAGCCAATGAAAAGAGCTGAGAAGTTTCAAAATAAAGTGTTTTTTGACATTTCCCATCTATTCTCTACACACATATTTACAATGTATATATATATTTTGTTATTTTTATATATATATATATATATACACACACACACACACACAATGTATATAAAGCAGGATAAGGGCAGATACTGACGACTACACTAAGCTAACAGGACTGGAGTCATGGTACTGTGGGGTGGCGTGGGTAGCTTGTGGGCTGGCATTATTTTGGTGGAAGAACACGTCTCCTGAGTAAAAAAAAAAAATGCAGGTTCCACAATGTCCTGGACATACTGAAAGCTGCTGAGAGTTACCACCACAAATACCAGACAGGCACGGTCATGGTAGCTAATGGTGCCTCATACCTTGTTCTTACGTGCCTCTGTGCATGATGGCAGCAGTAGCTCTCCAGTTCTCCAGTAAACTCTGATGTGGCCAATATTAGTACCAAGGCAGAACCATCTTTCATCACTGAAAACTACTGTTTGCCATTCATGCTACCAATGGGCTCTCATACTGCATCAATGCAGGTGCTCTTGATGATGATGAAAGGTCAGTGGCAAATGAACTAGTGGAGTGTACGAATACAGTCCTGCTTCAAGTAGACAGTTTCTTATGGTCCAGGAGGTCAGTGCAGGGGCTACTGCAAAACCAATTTGTGTTGCCATGATCATCTTCAAGATACAGCAGCTAATCTTATACAACGATCTTGGAGTGCATGTGCTCATCTTCACCATTCAGAACCCTCTCTACATGTGTGGGTGCCTTCCTCTGACCACTGTTGGCACCATCCATGCACTAAGGAAACTTCTCAACCAACTCTTTCTGAGATTTGATAGATGGACAACACATTTCCCACTATTTGGCCTGGTCACAGTCGCACACCCTGCGAGCTCAATCATTATGACCTTGGGTAGGATTTCTTATGGTGGAATGTGGTGTTAGCTTTACGCTAGATGTAATGGGACCTATGTCTTCCAAAAAAGTTCCACCTTTGACTCATCTATCCACAGAACATTATCCTAAAAGTTTTGGGGTTATCTATGTGTTTTTAGGCAATTACCAGATGAGCCTTCTGGTTCTTTTTTTGTTAACATTGATTTGCACATAGCAACTCTTCCATGGATGCCATTTTTGCCCAATGTTTTTCTTATTGAGGAATAGTAGACACTAGGCAGGTATGTAGGTCACAGGGGATGTAAAGTTTAAAAGTAGGCCATCTGCACATAAAGTTTATATGTAGCTAAGTTCACATTGGCGTGATGCACATTGGCAAGGAGTTTCATAATCAAAGTCTAAATATAATAAAAGGGACAGGGGCAACTCTGCCTAGAAACATTATAGATGTATGTAAGGGTAATATATCATTAATTCAGAGACCAGCCATGAAAATTGAGTAACCATGTAAGTGTAACAATGGTACGATGCCCCACTAGAATGTTACAGACATAACGGGTGCAAACAGGAGGAATTTATTTTCTCACTTAGAGGCACAACATTCTAATTGGTACACAAGAGTAATGGTTACAGTCCCTTCTCGAGGGACAAAGCTTAGTGGTTACTCTTACTTTAGGTGGCCACAGTCTCACGTGTTACACAGTTGCTGAACACATGTACAGTCTCTAGTAAGGCCTAATGGTAAGGTTGTGCCCACAAAGCTCTTTATAGAACCTTCTGCGCTGTTAATAGCCTAAGGCAGCCTAAGACCTATCACAGCATGCCCTACCTGAGGCTATTAATGGCATTGCACTAGCAATGTGCCAGCTGCATGTCAGCCACAGTTCAATATTTTTCCAGAACACAGATCCTTTTTTATTATTATTTATTTGAAAGCGCCATTATTTCCATAATTCTGTACATCAAAAGGAGAGTTGCACATAAATTACATGAAAGAAACAAGAAACTATTAACAGACTGGTACAAAGGGGAGGAGGACCCTGCCCACAATAGCTTCCAATCTACAAGGGAAGGTGGGAGGACACAGTAGGTGAGGGTAAAGGCTGCGTCGCACAGTTCAACTTCACATTGGTTACTTTGGACATTATAGCACAATGTCTTGTATCTGGCATGCCTGATGACTCACTTGAGGCCCTGTAGGAATGGCCCTTCTGCAGCTGTATCTCAGCGTATTTCTTCTAGCAGCTACAAAACCAGGACTCCCAGTTCTGTTGGCCTAAGATATTTGCCTCACATTGTACTCTGCCACCATTATATGTGACAGAAGTCTCTGATGAATGTTTGTGGCAATCTCCTTTACAAGCAATGGAAGATAATGAACTTTCTATACTCATTCCCCTAGCAACATCAGTTGCATGTAGAATTCCAGTGAGGGAGATACAATGAATATGCTTTTAGGTAATTTATTGAAAATAACTTGAAAAATGATGATAGTGGTCAAAGGAAAATCCTCTCTTCAAGCTCTGTGATGGCTGTGTCTAAAATCCACGGTCACGTGACATGCTAAAGTCACGTGCATTTGAAGCAGCCGCGGCATCTACCATCAGGGAAATATCTATATCTCAATCCCATGCGCTCTGATGACAAAGATTAGCAATATAATATAAAAATAATAACTAACCCTATTGATAGTGTTAACTAGGGATGAGAGAATCGACTTCGGATGAAACATCCAAAGTCGATTCGCATAAAACTTCGGTCCAATACTGTACGGAGCGAGCGCTCCATACAGTATTAGAATGTATTGGCTCAGATGAGCCGAATTTATTACTTTGCGAAGTCTTGCATGACTTTGCGTAATAACTTCATAGATTAATTTTTACTGTAAGAAAACATTTCCCGAACTCAGGTTCGGTTCCAAGGTACCACTCGGTTATTTTCGGCGGCTCCATAGAAATGAATGGAGGGCAGATGCGCATGCGCAGTGGGCCCTCCGTTCATTTCCCCGCTCCGTTCCCATTGTAGGTACGGGTCCCTAGCGATATGCCCCCATTGTCTGAGATGGTAAAACCCCTTTAAACCTAAGGGTGCTGACACACATGTTCAGATTTTTTGATACAGTTGAATCCAAAACCAGGAGTGAATTAAGAAATAGGAGAAGTAGTATTCACCCTAATACAGGGATGCTCAACCTGCGGCTCTCCAGCTATTGTAAAACTACAACTCCCACAATGCCCTGCTGTAGACTGATAGGTGTAGGCTGTCCAGGCATGCTGGGAGTTGTAGTTTTGCAACATTTGGAGGGCCGCAGCCCGCAGGTTGGGCATCCCTGACCTAATATTTTCTCTCCTATTATGATCCACACCTGGTTTTGGCTTTAAAAACTGCATCAAAATACCTGAATGTTTGTCAGCACCCTAAGGCCCCTTTCACACGAGCGAGTTTTCCGCGCGGATGCGTTGTGGGAGGTGAATGCACAGCATCCGCACGGAATCCTGACCCATTCATTTCTATGCGGCTTTTCACATGAGCGGTGATTTTCACGCATCACTTGTGCGTTGCGTGAAAATCGCAGCATGCTCCTCTTTGTGCGTTTTTCACGTAACGCAAGCCCCATAGAAATGAATGGGGTTGCGTGAAAATCGCAAGCATCCGCAAGCAAGTGCGGATGCGGTGTGATTTTCACGCATGGTTGCTAGGAGACGATCGGGATGGAGACCCGATCATTATTATTTTCCCTTATAACATGGTTATAAGGGAAAATAATAGCATTCTGAATACAGAATGCATAGTAAAACAGCGCTGGAGGGGTTAAAAAAATAAATAAAAATCATTTAACTCACCTTAGTCCACTTGTTCGCGATGCCGGCATCTCCTTCTGTCCCCTTTACTGAATAGGACCTGTGGTGAGCATTAATTATAGGTCAAGGACCTTTGATGACGTCACTCCGGTCATCACATGGTATGTCACATGATCTTTTACCATGGTGATTCACCATGGTAAAAGATCATGTGACGTACCATGTGATGACCGGAGTGACGTCATCAAAGGTCCTTGACCTATAATTAATGCTCACCACAGGTCCTATTCAGTAAAGGGGACAGAAGGAGATGCCAGCATCGCGAACAAGTGGACTAAGGTGAGTTAAATGATTTATTCTTTTTTTTAACCCCTCCAGCGCTGTTTTACTATGCATTCTGTATTCAGAATGCTATTATTTTCCCTTATAACCATGTTATAAGGGAAAATAATACAATCTACAGAACACTGATCCCAAGCCCCAACTTTTTAAAAAAAAGTCTCAATGATAAATCTAGAGTGAAACTCATTAACATAGCTAACTGTGTCCACTTTTCCACCAATATTTCAAAACTGCAGTGAGTGGTGTAAATAATTGCAAGTAAGCTCAAAAAGTCACATTTTGAGACTTTTTAAAGGCAGAATTCTGGAGAAAAGGCGTGATAAATCAGGGCCATATTCTAAGTATACTTTCATTTTTGCTTTGTTAATTCCGGTATTGGGATCCAGCAGAACATCTCAATACCGGAATTAAACGGATCCGTTTTGATTTTGCACATCAGGATGCACCCTTCCCATTAGGATGCAGATGTGTGAAATCAAAACGGAAAAAAAACAAATACATTGAAAGTCAATGGGTGACGGTTCAGTTTTCAAAGCTCCTAAAAATACGGATCCGTCACTATTGACTAAGTCTACTTTCACACCTGCGTTGGGTGTACGGATCCGTCTTGTATCTGCACAGATGGATCCGCACCGATAATGCAAACGCTTGTATCTGTTCTCTGTTCAGAACGGATCCGTTTGCATTATTCTTTATAAAAAAAGTCTGAGTCAAAATCGGATCCGTCCTGACTTACATTGAAAGTCAATGGGGGACGGATCAGTTTTCAATTGCACCATATTGTGTCAGTGAAAACGGATCCGTCCCCATTGACTTACATTGTAAGTCAGGACGGATCAGTTTGGCTCCGCATCGTCAGGCGGACACCAAAACGCTGCAAGCTGCGTTTTGGTGTCCGCCTCAAACTGATGCATTCTCAACAGATCCTTATCCATTCAGAATGCATTGGGGCTGAACTGATCCGTTTTGGGCCGCTTGTGAGAGCCCTGAAACGGATCTCACAAGCGGACCCAGAAACGCCAGTGTGAAAGTAGCCTTACATTGTTTTCAGTGCTGGATACGTTTTTTTTCCCCACAGCATGTAGCGGTTTTGCGTCCGGTCACAAAACGGAATGCTGTCACGGAAGACATCCTGATTTGTCCTGAACGGATCTTTTTCCATTCAGAATGCATGAGGACTAAACGGAAAAGTTATTTCCGGTATTGAGATCTTCTGCCGAAAAAAATAAGTAACGCAAGTGTGAAAGTAGCCTAAAATGTGACATTTTGGAGGAAATTTATCAAGACTAGTGCTTTCTCCTGTGCTGCTGTAGGATGGACCGAATTTATACTAGGCGCATGCTCAGGCAGTCCGTGCGCCTAACCAGAAATCTACGACAGCACAGAGCTGCGGTAGATTTCTGGCACTTGTGACTTTTTTTTTTAAGTTGCATTTAAAAAGTCACAAACACACAGCTTGCGACTTTTTAAAGCCAGTTTTGCCACAAGGGAGATGATAGATTTCCCCCTTTGTGCCCAATTTTCAGGTGTAAAAATCTGAAAGAAAGAAAGACAACTAAAGGTCAGTACAGCACTCGGCTATTTCCAGCAGTCCTATAAGGCCTCCTGCACACGACCGTATGGCTTTTTCAGTGTTTTGCAGTCCGTTTTTCACGGATCCGTTGTTCCATTTTTTGTTTCCGTTGTGTTTCCGTTTCTGTTCCGTTTTTCCGTTCCTTTTTTCCGTATGGCATATACAGTATACAGTAATTACATAGATAAAATTGGGCTGGGCATAACATTTTCAATAGATGGTTCAGCAAAAAACGGAACGGAAACGGAAGACATACGGATGCATTTCCGTATGTGTTCCATTTTTTTGGCGGACCCATTGACTTGAATGGAGCCACGGAATGTGATTGTGCGGGCAATAATAGGACATGTTCAATGTTAGAACGGAACGGAAAAACGGAAATACGGAAACGGAATGCATACGGAGTACATTCTGTTTTTTTTGCGGAACCATTGAAATGAATGGTTCCGTATATGGACCGTATACGGAACGCAAAAAACGGCCAGTAAACGGTCGTGTGTAGGAGGCCTAAGGCTACATGCACACGACAGTTGTTTTTTGCGGTACGCATATAGCGGATCCGTGTTCCTGTTTTTTTAACATCCACATCCGTTCCGTTTGTCCGCAAATTTTGTAGGTTGTGTTTCCGCGTGTCTTCAGGTTTTTTTTGGGTCATCCGTATTTTAGGGCGGACTCATTGACTTCAACGTTTATTGCGGACAAGAATAGGACACACAATACTTTTTTTGCGGACGGGAAACACGGACAGCGGACGCGGAAAAGAAATGGTTGACTACACCGCAATTTTAAAGGCTCCCTAAAAATGGATGGGTAACAATCCGATCAGCCAAAAAAAACGGAACGGACGCAGAGAAAAACAACTGTTGTGTGCATGTAGCCTAAATATGAATGGAGGGGAAGTTTGCATGCTCTACCTGTAACTCCATTCATTTTCAGGGTCTGATGGGGTACAGGGCCCCCGTTCTCGTGATCAGTGGGGGTCCCAGCAGTCAGACTGCCACTGATCCAATAGTTTCCCCTTATCCCCTGGTTAGATGATAACTGGAATATCCCTCAGGAGAGACAAATAATTGTACTCATTTCTAAATGGTCTTTCTTTCCCCATGTTCATCTTATCTCACAACCCAAACACACTGAATTACAGGGAACAGAGAATAAAATGTTTCACTTTGTCTTTTGTCTTTAAACCAGGAAGAGGTTAAAAAAAAAACAACAAAATGAAAACTGATCTCTTCCACCTCCTCCTTTCTGAAACCAGTCAGACTAGTTCTATGTTACTTCTCACAATCGAATGGCTTGTTTCTTGGTGTCCACCCTGCTGTAGGTTTTCTGATTTTCCAGGCTCAGTCAGTAAAACATGGCTTTAGCGCGGTGTCGATTTGCTCTCCTCGCAGCTGTTCTATTGGACGTAATCGGCATAACGTCTCTGCTTGTTGGGATCTTTGCAGAACTGCAGCTTAATGGCCAAGATTATGGTGACCTGTTGATTTACACTGGTGCCATTCTTGTCTTTCTGAGCCTGGTCGGCTGGATATTCTGGTACACAGGTAACATTGAAATATCCTTAGAAGAGTTACAGCAAGATTACATGATCAAGGATGGAACCCTGGCCCGCCTAGCACGTAAAATCTCTCGTCACCTTTCTCACCGAGATATGAGCCATAGAAATAAAAAATGGCACAATGTGAGACAAGAGACGCTGGATAAACCGGACTCATTACAGCTCTCAAGAACCAAAGCGGTAATAAAGGAATCGGAAGAGAGCTTTTAATCTGTGAGTACCTTACTTTCTAATGTTTTTTTCTCTTGTAAGACTATAATTAACGTGTAATGGTTTTCTGATGTTCTCTCAGCAAAGGCACTGTGAAGATTTCACAACATACGGTATATACTGACATGTCCACAGACTTTAGGGCTCATGCACACAAAAAATTTTTGCGTTCTGTATACGGGCCGTATTTTGATTCCGTATACGGTTCGTATACAGAACCATTCATTTCACTCACACTCTGTGTGCTGTCCGCATCCGTTGCTCCGTTCCGTGGCCCCGCAAAAATGATGAGGCATGTCCTATTCTTGTCCGTTTTGTGGACAAGAATAGGCATTTCTATAATGGGCCTCCTATTCCGTTCCGCAAATTGCGGAAGGCACACGGGCGTCATCCATTTTTTTGCAATTTGCGGACCGCAAAAAACGGCACGGTGGTGTGCATGAGGCCTTAATGTTCAAATGCCTAGATTGCCTCAACTGTAAGGCTAGGGCTACAAGGCGACACTGGTTGCATGACAGGATGGCTGAGTGGCGGTGATCCCATGGGAATGAAATCCAACATAGCTGGAGTATGCTATTCGTGCTCAGCGATCCTGGCCGCTACAGTTGTCATGCGACCAGTATAGCCCTAGCCTAATCAACAGAGTGGCCGACTCAATCCACAATTCAATACAACTGTATACAAAAGAGTATACTAGGCGGCATACTTTTTTATTGCAGTCTGTGGCAGACCTGCAACTGAACAGGCTAATAGTTGCACATGTCATCATGGCCATTTAAGAAGGTCCCATTGAAGGTACACAACGAACATGTGATTAGCAATGTTAACAAAATTCTGAGGCCTAAAGGCTATCTTCTCCTGAACAATGGTCAGGCTCCTAGAAAATAAAATTGGATCCTAGTCTCCAGTCTGAACTTATTTAGAGCTATGTGACTAGCTTTCTATTGCAGAGATAACTCAGTAGAGAGCCTGAAAGAATACCTACAATTGGTTTTCAATATATGTTCCCTCACAGCAAATTTCTCGCACCACATTCTTATCATGTTTAGGCCTTCTAGTCCATGTTTTTTGTTTTTTTTTAACTTTAAAGGGGTTGACAGTACAAATTATTTACAAAAGCACTGTTCTGGTGATTCTCGGTGGCTGGTCTCTACTTCCTGGTGGGACATGCGGGAAATGGACGTTCAGCAAATCTCTGGCTGAGGCGAGTCATCACTCTGGCCAATGAGTGGCTAGAAAAGAAGCTGATTGATTCAGAGCTACTGTACACTGCTTACTACTGCTTTCGCATTTAGCTTTCTCCTACATCTGTAGACCGTTTGTGACCAGAGAAAATGGGTGCCCATCGCCCTAGATGCAATAAATAAGTGACTACACATAACGGGGCACATTTATTAAGACCAGCATTTTAGCCCTGCACCTGGAGGTGAATCCGCCAAAGTTATGAAGAGACGCCGGCCCATACCCACTTTTTTAGATCTGCCATAATTGGGGAGAAGTGGTAGATTGCCAAAGGACCTTTGCGCCGCAATCTGCTCCAGAAATACGCCTAATTTAGGAGTATTTCTGTTTTATAAATGAGCGCTAAAGTGTTTTGTTTTGTAAAAAAATCAATCTAGCAATCAGGCCTAAAACAAATCTGAGTCATGGTTCTCATTAGTGATGAGCGAACACCAAAGTGTTCGGGTACTCGGTCCGAACACATCGCGATATTCGTGCGCTCGGCCGAGCACCGAAGTATAATGGAAGTCAATGGGAGATAACCAGGCACCCCCTGCTCGGATGAGGGGAGGGTGCCTGGTTCATAGGAAAAGGTCTGAAAGTGATGGAAACACCTCTGAAATCGATCAGGAACAGCAGGGGGACCATGTCTGGATGCATCTTGGACTCCAATGTCGCTGCTGGGAACCATGTTGTAAGCCACTTTTACAGACCGACAAAAAAAACACCCAAAACCCCGTCCCCCCCCCAAAAAAAACTTTTTAGAGGAAAAATTGTTAGGAAACATTCTTTCCTGTATATGCGTGAGGTGAATGCATTGCACCCGCACTGAATCCTGACCCATTCATTTCAATGGGGCTGTGTATATGAGCGATGTTTTTCACGCATCACTTGTGCGTTGCATGAAAATCGCAGCATGTTCTATATTCTGTGTTTTTCACGCAGCCCTGGCCCCATAGACGTGAATGGGGCTTCAGTGAAAAACGCTAGTGCGGATGCAATGCGTTTTTCACTGATGGTTGCTAAGAGATGTTGTTTGTAAACCTTCAGTTTTTTATCACGCGCATGAAAAACAAATCAAAACGCATTGCACCCGCGCGGAAAAAAATGAATAACTGAACGAAATCGCAGACTGCAAAACTGACTGAATTCGTTTGCAAAATGGTGCGAGTTTCACTGAACGCACCCTGAATGCATCCGGTGCCAATCCGTCACTCTCGTGTGAAAGAGGCCTAATGGTAACCCAACTGACCCCATTATAGTCAAGTGGGCTAGTCAGGTGCTGTTGGTCCATCATATGCCGATACAGCACTTCCATTTTTCTTTTATATTTCTGTTCATATAGTGGAAGAAATAAATGGAAAATGCACATATGTGAGCCTGCCTTCTAGTGGTTGCTACTTCTGTACTGAGATTCATTTACCAAGCTTGAAGTTTCATGTAAAAGGGGTTGTCCGAGATTACAAATCCAGACAAGTCACTGTGCACACCACAATAGTTAATGATGTGTACAGTGACGTGCCTGGATTTGGCATCTCACTGCTGCAGCCAATCACTGTCCTCAGGTGTAGACCACTGAGGACAGTGATCGGCTGCAGTGCTCACATGATGTAGCCAGGCACATCACCATTTTTATGTGAAAACAAACAGCGTTGGGAGTACCCGGTCAGTACCACAGAGAACGGCACTAGAGAAACGGGTGAGTATATAATTTTTGTTTTATTTTAAGACATTGTAGGACTTGCCAAGATTTTTTTTTATTGTGTTTTTTTTTTTTTTTTTTTTAAATTAAGTCTTTTTTTGTCCAAGATTTTTAATTATCTCAGCCAATCCCTATAGTTTGGAAAACCCATATAGCATTGCCAATAACCCCATAAGAAATAAATAATAAACCATAATAGAAAAATTGAATTTATTAATCTCACAAATGATAACACAAATATAAATTAAGGGCCAAAAGCCCCAAAGTATATGCTACAGAAAAGAAGCCAATACCGGGCATTTTAGACAAGGTCAATCGGATAATAGTAAAGATGACTATATTTAAATTATCTATAGTACCACATGTAGCTATATCAAGAAAAATAAATAACATATCCTACATTGTGACTCAGGGAGAGTCGATAGACATGCTACATATAAAAGAAAGCCCAGGTTGGAGATAATACATGTACATACATGATAATTTATAGATGTAAAAAATGATAATATAGACCAACCATCGGTATAACTAGGCAAAAAGAGGTTAAATAACCATAAACCCTATTATGTTTGACTCTCACAGAGATAATGTTTTTGTGTAGACAGGGGTCACAAAGCAGAATATACCATACATAACTAATCAATAAAATATATAAATACCCATATTGGCGGTGGTCCCAAAGTGCCCCGTACAGCAGACACCCTTGAGGCTATTTTTGGCAGAACCCAACATTTTCAGTGGGACAGGCCAACAAGCTGATGTGTATCTTAAGTGTATGAAGAACTCTGGAATTTTAGTGGCTGATGCTTTTGTTCTCAAGGTAGACCACCACCACTAGAAGTGTCAAGCAGCGCCTTTCTGTGCTCTAGCATTGAAACACATAAGTTTAACCAAGATGTGTGTGCATAGGGGAATCGGGACATACAGCTATCAGACAAATCGAGCGAGTATGTGTGCGGGGGAGCTGGTTGCCCAGATTCACTAAGGTATCTGGGTCTAAAATCTGTCTGGCGCAAATTGGTACAATTTTGGTTCAACTAGGATTTCTACACTTTTTCCAATTTTCTCAAAGTGGGCATGGCATAGCGGGAAAGGGCAGGATTTCGCTTAGCCTAAGATGCACAAGTTTTCACCACAATTATGGCGTAAGATTCTTTCTCAAAGTAAGCGGAAAAAATAGCTGTTATAGTCAGGGAAAAGTGTCTATCCCTGCACCAGATTTATCATCCAGCCTGAGCCCCTGGGATAAATCTGGTGCAGGTCTAGACAGCCGGTCTAAGGTTACTCCATTCATAACATTAGTAAAAATGGGCCAGTACACAACATATGTGTGTCTTCATGTATAACTGATCTAATAGGGTATCTGACATAGGGAGGTATCAAGTGGCATCAAGATTGTAAAGTTTCCAGAAAAGCTATGAAGAAGCACAAGCTTTTAATAATTTTTAAGAATTGCAGCATAGAGAATCTGTCCACGGCACTCACCCAATTGCAAAAAAGTCTATTTAGGCCTCATGCACACGACCGTTCCGTTCTTTGCGGTCCGCAAATCGCGGATCTGCAAAACACGGATGGCGTCCGTGCGCGTTCCGCAATTTGCGTAACGGCACAAACAGCCTTTAATATAACTGCCTATTCTTGTACGCAAAGCGCGGACAAGAATAGGACATGTTATATTTTTTGGGCGGGGACACGGAACGGAGCAACGGATGCGCACAGCACACAGAGTGCTGTCCGCATCTTTTGCGGCCCCATTGAAGTAAATGGGTCCGCTCCGGAGCCGCCAAAACTGCGGCTCGGATGCGGACCAAAACAACGGCCGTGTGCATGAGGCCTTATTCATACAAAAGTGCACAATACAGGGAGTAAGAGTACAGAACATACAGTTTTGCGTTGTGTAACGCTTTTAAGAATTGCTATGAAACGTTTTTATTTGAATTCAGGATGGAAAATTGACATTATACGAGAAGGTATATATGAGGGTATAGGTAGAACGGGAGAGGGTATAGAACTGATGAAATCTGAGTTGTTTTTTGCTTTCACATTTGTGAATAGAATAACATCTTTTAAGGCATTTGGCTTGTGTAATATGTGTATGCACTATGTGGAGTACTTTTTGGCATCTTATTGAGCAGTACAGTATTGAAGAGGTTCCTAGAATGATAAGGTTTCCACAAGCTGTGACATTTTCGGTTGCCCTTAGCAATGTGAGTCTTGGATTACGTCCTGTAAAAGAAGCTTTTGTTGCACTGTTTTGAATAGATCTACCACTGAATGCAAATTGAGGAGAGTATTTTATCAGATGACTGTGCATATTATTGCAAGATTAGAAGACCTTCCAGCTAGAAAGACTGCTGGTATCCAGGGAAACAGGGGAAGGGTACCACCTTTAACTCACCCTTGGCCCCTTTACCCAACCTTGACCCATAACAAAAGACACCGACAACTGTATCATTTTCTTGCTGGGTGGTGATCGGCCACAGCTTCTTTATTAAAGCGGCAAACCTTAATAAACCATAATATCGGAGCGGTCTGCCAACCGCTGGACTCCCAGCGGGCAGTTACGCCATCTGCTACCACCATATCTCCGCTGTACTCAAATGCCGCCAGCTGTGACTTCATAAACTCGACCAGAATTCGCAGCTCTCAAAAGCCGTAATCATCGGAGCAATATCCAAAACCGCTGGACTCCCAGTGGGGGCTCTTAAGAATATAAAAAAAAAAAAAAAACAGAATAACCAAGTATCCATAACTGATCATAACCGTGCACCTCGACCCGCCTCCCAAGAATAACCGCAAAGGGAGGGCCAAATCTGCTTCCACTTGCAAGAGGAAGTGACCAGAACAGAGAGGAGGTATATGTGACCTTCAGGATTTCCTGCACCGCCCCATCCTGTCTAAGGAGGATCCTCAGTGAATTAACCCTTAATGACCCTAATCTGCAACCTACTTAACCATTACTAAGACGGTGCCAGCTCCCTAAACGCCCCTAAGGGGAAAAGGGGGGAGGGGTAGGACCATCAGTCCCTAAGCACCCTCCCTATACATTCGGGCGCTTGCCTAGACTGCTACTTTTTGCGGTCAACGTGAGTGACTTTGGGGCTACTAAACTTTCTGCAGTGAACCAGTAACATCTGGCTCGTACTGGGGTTCCTCTGATCCACCAGAGAAAAGTATTCTCAGGGCCCAAACCCCATATCATCAATAATGTCTAATATGTTTTGAGTCAAAGAAATAGACCCTAGTTGCAACTTATTGGCTCCAAGGCTGCTCCAAATGAACATTTCTTCTGGACCTTTGGGGCCCACTATGCTATAAGAGCCTAGGCCCACCAGAGAATCCTCTGGTACTCTAGTGGGCCAGTCTGATGCGGACATCCATGTAAACTATCAGCCACTGACAGCTAGCTCTGTATACACACTTAGGCCCCTTTCACACGGGCGAGTTTTCCACGCGGGTGCAATGCGTGAGTTGAACGCATTGCACCCGCACTGAATCAGGACCCATTCATTTCTATGGGGCTGTTCACATGAGCGACGATTTTCACGCACGGTTGCTAGGAGACGATCGAGATGGGGACCCGATCTTTATTATTTTCCCTTATAACATGGTTATAAGGGAAAATAATAGCATTCTGAATACAGAATGCATAGTACAATAGCGCTGGAGGGGTTAAAAAAATTATAAAAAAAATGTAACTCACCTTAATCCACTTGCTTGCGCAGCCCGGCTTCTCTTCTTTGCTGTGTACAGGAAAAGGACCTGTGGTGACGTCACTCCGGTCATCACATGGTCCATCACATGATCCATCACCATGGTAAAAGATCATGTGATGGACCATGTGATGACCAGAGTGACGTAACCACAGGTCCTTTTCCTGTACACAGCAAAGAAGAGAAGCCGGGCTGCGCGAGCAAGTGGATTAAGGTGAGTTAAATTATTATAATTTATTTTTTTAACCCCTCCAGCGCTATTGTACTATGCATTCTGTATTCAGAATGCTATTATTTTCCCTTATAACCATGTTATAAGGGAAAATAATACAATCTACACGACCCCGATCCCAAACCTGAACTTCTGTGAAGAAGTTCGGGTTTGGGTACCAAACATGCCGATTTTTTTCACGCGCGTGCAAAACGCATTGCAATGTTTTGCACTCGCGCGGAAAAATCGCGCATGTTCCCGCAACGCACCCGCACCTTTTCCCGCAACGCCCGTGTGAAACCAGCCGTACAGTACACAATGTTATCAGTCACTGATAAGACCGGCCTGGTGTACAACTATCAGTGACTGACAGCTAGCTCCATATACACACTTACATATACAATACTATCAGTCACTGATAAGACCGGCCTCGTGTACAACTAGCTCCGTATACACACACAATGTTATCAGTCACCGATGCGCAACTAGCAGTGACTGACCGCTATCTCTGTGTACACACTTACATAGACAATACTATCAGTCACTGATAATACTGCCCTGTGCACAACTAGCAGTGACTGACCGGTAACTCTGTGTGCACACTTACATATACAATACTATCAATCACTGATAATACTGCCCTGTGCACAACTAGCAGTGACTGACTGCTATCTCTGTGTACACACTTACATATACAATACTATCAATCACTGATAATACTGCCCTGTGCACAACTAGCAGTGACTGACCGCTATCCATCTTGAATCCAAACCAAAATCCATCTTGAATGGGTTTCTCGCGACTGTCTTGTCGCAGTCGCAGTGCGACAACATAGACTACCATTATAAATATTGTCATGCGATAAATGTCGTTGTGTAGACCTAGCCTAAAACTATACATCAGTCTGCTCAGCTCCTCCTGCTCTGTAACATGCTGCCTGCAGACTGCACTGCATTTCCATAGTGATAGGCTTGCTTTAAGGTGATACTGAAATAGGATGACATCAATAATTCCACAGTAATCTCACATGCATAGAGCCTTATATGTTAACCCCTTCCCACCCAGCGGCGTACATGTACGGCGCTGGGCAGAACTTTAAAGATAAAGCCTGCTTGCGAGTGCAGCGGGCACGATAGCCACCGGGTGCATCCAGGGCTAATGCCTGTGATTGACAATACGTTCCTATGGAACGTAAGAAAAACTATACAAATATTATATCAATGTACTGCCCTGGAGAATGAAGAGGACAGGTCAGTTTTACCTCAATAGGGAACGCCAGAAGAACAAAACCCATAGAACTGTGGCAGAATTGCCTTTTGTTTCCAGTTCCACTATATGTGGATTTTTTTTTTTCAGCTTCCCACTACATTGTATGCAATATTAAATGGTGGCATTAGAAAGTACAACATGTCCCTTAAAAAACAAGCCCTAATACGGCTCTGTGAACGGAAAAAAAAAACAAGTTATGGTCCAGAGAGACAGGGAGTGAAAAACTAAAAGGGAAAAACAAAAAACCCTCCGGGAGTGAAGGGGTTAAAGCTGTGTCTTTGCCACAGCCTTTGGCTCCTAGGTCTAGGGTTACATTTACAACCAGCTTTCCACTTAACTAGTTTACCAGTCTACTTGACTGCACCCATATTGATATCACTATCATTAGGGCTGGGTTCACACTTGAGCGTTTTACAGCGCGTTCAAACGCGCTGTAAAACGCTCAACACATGAAAACCAATGCTTCCCTATGGCCCTGGTTCTCACTTGAGCGTTTTACAGCGCGTTTGAACGCGCTGAAAAACGCCCTACGCTCAAACAAGTTCTTGAGCTTCTTTGGGGCGTTTTGACGCGCGTTTGTGGCCATAGGACACTGCAGTCAACCACACAAAGAATTACTGATAGGGAACTTAGAGTGTGAGCTCCACTGAGGACAGCAAGCGATGCTAATGTCTGTAAAGCTCCACGGAATATGTCAGCGCTATATAAGCAAGAAAAATCTAATATAAAAAAAAAAGGGTCCAACTTGACAGGTATTCTTCCCCATCCTTACCAAGGTAGTACCAAAGCATCACTAGATTAAAGGGGTTCTGCACTTTCATTTAACTGATGATCTATCCTCTGGATAGATCATCAGTTTCTGATCAGCGGGGCTCCGACACCGAGGACCCCCGCTGATCAGGTGTTTGAGAAGGCAGCGGCGCTCCAGCAGCGCCGCGGCCTTCTCACTGTTTACCGCCGGCCCGGTTAAATGAAAGTGCAGAACCCCTTTAAGCATGTCACATGGTTGTCCTTTCTCAACCACTTTCTATTTGAGAAACATTGGAAGAGGGCAGGTATTTTCCAGTATGTGTCTTAAAAGGGGTTTTCCAAGATTATGGTCATTTTACCAATCCAACCCTGAATTTGTGGTACCTAATGAAAGGAATCATACTCACCTGCTCCCGCCACCCGGTTCCAGTACCCTGGCTCCATTCAACGATCTTCTAGTCTCTGGCTCGTTTACTTCTGGCTGGGTTATGGACAAGGTCATGTGCTTTGTTGCAGCCAATGACTGGCCCCCGCAGTGACGTGTTCACAAGCAGCATGTGACCCAGCTGTGATGTGCTGCTTGGGGACAGATGACTGCTGAGGCCAGTCATTGGTTGATGT
This sequence comes from Bufo bufo, assembly GCF_905171765.1. Lineage (NCBI taxonomy): Eukaryota > Metazoa > Chordata > Amphibia > Anura > Bufonidae > Bufo > Bufo bufo. The sequence continues at coordinate 217,117,090 of NC_053389.1, forward strand.
GGTGCATGTGACCCTTGCTGGAAGTAAATAGGCCTTGGACCAGATTGTCGAATGGAGCCATGGTGGCAGCAGGGAGTAGGTAAATATTTATGTTTTATTTTACTGAAAGCATTATTCTAAGTGATGTACCTATTTAGGGTCCATTCACACGTCCGCAACTTGGGTCCGGATCCGTTTCGCAATTTTGCGAAATGGGTGTGGACCCATTCATTTTCACTGCATCCGCATTTCCGGATCCGCAATTCCGCTCCGGAAAAAAATAGAACATGTCCTATTCTTGTCCGCAACTGCCCACATTTTCTATTATAGTGCCGGTGATGTACATTGCCGGTGTCCGTGTTTTGCGGATCCGTAAAACATTTACGGACGTGTGAATGGACCCTAAAGGTGAATATCTTTGTGCAATGCATCAGCAGATTTGTACCTATGAAGCTGGCTGACCTGTTACATGTGCACTTGGCAGCTGTGTTGGTCCCATGTTCATATGTGTCTGCATTTCTGAGAAAAAAAGATGTTTTAATATATGCATATTAGGCCTCATGCACACGACCGTTGTTTTATTCCGTGTCCGTTGTTCAGTTTTTCGTGATTTTCTGTGGACCCATTGACTTTCAATGGGTCCATTGAAAACTCGGCTAATGCACCGTTTTTCATCTGCGTCTGTGATCCATGGTTCCAGTCCGTCAAAAAAATATGACCTGTCCTATTTTTTTCACAGAAAACGGTTCGCGGACCTATTCAAGTCAATGGGTCTGCGAGAAAACGTGGAGGCACACAATATTGTCATCCGTGTCCGCACGTCCGCGTCCGTTTTTTTCCTATCATTTGCATGGCAAACTTGACTTAGACTTTTTTTTACTTTCCTTCATGTCTGGTGATCCTCCAAAAATCAAGGCAGACACACGGAAACAAAAACGGATCACGGAACAACGGAAGCCCATTTTGCGGAACAGAACACAACAACGGTCGTGTGCATGAGGCCTTAACCTGTAGGAGCAACGGGGGCGTTGCCGTTACACCTAGAGGCTCAGCTCTCTGAAGTTGCTGCGCCCTCTCTACTTTGAATGACTATAGGAGAAGTCAGGGCCAGGCAGGTGTGATCACGTTTACAATGCCTGGCCCTGTCAATCAAAGTGCAGAGGACGCAGCAGTTGCAGAGAGCTGAGCCTCAAAGAACAATGCCAACGCCCCTGTTGCTCCCAGAGGCTCATTTGCATATACTAAAACTTCATTTAGATCAGCAATGATGAACTTGGGACCAACACAGATGCCTTCAGTTGCCAAGCGCATCTGCAACAAGTTAGGGAGAGTTCACAACTCTGTTTCAGAAGAACAGAAAAAATTAAACGGGATCCTGTAAAAAACATTTGGCATCCGTTTGAGCCATTTCCGCCAGAGATCCGTTATTTTAGACAGACTTGTATGCAGTACTTTTTTCCATCTAAAAAAAAGGATCTCGGACGGAAATGGCTCAAACAGATGGCAAATGTGCCTAACTGAAGAACAGTGTCCGTATTTTGGGGGGTTTTTTGTTTGTATTTTCCGTTCTTCTGATGTATCAGAAGAACGCAAAATGAAACTGAGATGTGAACTCTCCCTTAGGCCTCTTTCACACGAACGTGTGTCCCCCGTGGCCGTGCTGTGGACCGCAGATTGCGGTCCACAATGCACGGGCACCGATCGTGGGGCAGCCGCATGCGGATCGCGGACCCATTCACTTGAACAAGTTCTATCTTTTTGCAGAACGGAAGAACAGAACGGAACCCCACAGAAGCACTCCGTAGTGCTTCCGTTTCGTGGTTCCGTTCAGCACCGCATCCCCGTATTTGTGGACCCATTCAAGTGAATGGGTCCGCGTCCGTTATGCGGAATGCACACAGCCGGTGGCCGGTGTATTGCGGACCCGCCTCAGCCAGTTTCACAGGTACAAATCTACTTACAGATTCCCTTTAATAAACTAAATGCTTACTAATGGGGGTCCTTTACTAATAACTTTGCATTTCAATTATTACTAAGATCTCTGCTTGCTGTGAGTAAATGAAAATGTGTTTAAATGTCAAGCCCAAGAACACATCCTGACCTGCATTTCCTAATAATGTAGTTTGTGACTTTTTTTTCCTCCCAACAGGATCCTGTAGAAATGTAACAGAAACGAAAGTCATCCAACAAACAGATTGTAAAATCTTCAAAGAAGCAGAAGACCACGGAGGGCAATGATCTGAACTCAGTAAATCCAGGTGTTTCTACTGACTCACCCTCTTCCTTAGGCCTCTTGCACATGACCACATGGCTTTTTCAGTATTTTGCGGTCCGCAAAAAACGGATCTGCAAAAAATACGGATGACGTCCGTGTGCATTCCGTATTTTGCGGAATGGAACAGCTGGCCCCTGATAGAACAGTACTATCCTTTTCTCTTATTCGGACAATAATAGGACAAGTTCGATTTTTGAACGAAATGGAAAAACGGAAATACGGAAACGGAAGGCATACAGAGTACCTTCCATTTTTTTTGCGGATCCACTGAAATGAATGCTTCCGTATACGGTCCGTATACGGAATGCAAAAAACGGAACCTAAACGGAAAAAAAAACGTTTGTGTGCAAGAGGCCTTACCTGTATCGAGGAGCTATTCTCTACCAGGGAGGGAGAAGTCCTTTGAAACTACTAGAAGATCCACCTGGAGACCATCATACTGTGGGGCTGAAGCTCCTTATCCTTCAGATAGAGCAGATTTCCAAGTCAGGAAGGATTTTACAAAACATTATGTGAAGTTTGCTGCAAAGTCTGAGATTTCACATTGATTGTCTCCTCTATGTATTCTGATGAAACCACTAAGGACAAAATGCAGAGGCTAATGGAAGTGTTACCGAAGAAAGAGAAGAGGGAAATATAAACAGCACTCCAAGATTTGTCTTGCTTAATATGTGATATTTATTTAGCTTTTCCCAAAAGTCAGATCCAAACCAAAAAGCATCACACTTTGTAGGTAAATGCAAAGTTTTGGGTATTATAAAACCTTCGTGAGGCTTGAACTGGGTCTCTGGGAGGCTACTTTTACACTAGTGTTTTTTGCAGATCTGTCATGGATCTGCAAGAACACTTCCGCATGCATCCGTCATGAACGGATCCGGTTGTATTATGTCTTCTATAGCCATAACGGATCAGTCATGAACACCATTGAAAGTCAATGAGGGACGGATCCGTTTTCTATTGTCAGAGAAAACGGATCCGTCCCCGTTGACTTACATTATATGTCAGGACAGATCCGTCTTGCTCCGCACCACATCACGGACAGAATAACGCTGCAAGTGCAACCAAACGGAATGGAATGCATTTTGGTGCATTCCGTTCAGTTTTGTTTTGCCCCCTATTGACAATGAATGGGGACAAAACGGAAGCACTCGGCTATAAAATCATACTTCTGATATATGTGAATGCATATGTGGGAAACTACTACTGAGGTTTTTAGCCATAATATAGTTACAGCAGATTAACATGAAGTTCTAGAGCCCAGTGGTTAAGGTTCTTGACTTTAATGTAGAAGGCTGTGAGTTCAAATCCCAGCAGAATCGTTAAAAAAATAGAGGCTAAATAGACACACCAACCTTTTTAATTTGTGAAACTATTATTTTTTGTTGGGAAAGGTGGCAACCCTAACAGAACCCCCATAACTTTTTTTTATAGTTATGTCTACGGAGATGTGTGGGGCTCATTTGAGTGAAATCTGTCTTTTTTGACAATACCATTTTGGGGTGTGTATGACTTGATCACTTATAAAATTTTCTTGGGAGATAAAGTGATGAAAAACGGCATATGGGCTAACTTTTTTTAATATTTTAATAGTATGGGTGTTTTCGCATGCGACGATGCCCATAATTTTATTCTTTTTTGTTCTTTTTTTATATTTTCAAAACTTTTTTTTTTTGCTTTTTTTAAATTGCTTTTCATCAGATTGCAACTTATACAGAATAATGGAAATTGCTCCATTATTCTCTATAGAAATCATTATATCACAGTTTAGTGCTGACACCTAGTGGCCTGAACTGGGATATACTAATAATGAGCCTGGAAGCCTAGTACAGGCTGCGGCTCATTTGTAGAACAGGGTGCTTTCCCTGATCTCCGCTGGGAGAAGGCGTGTCTGAGAAGGAAGCCCGCGCTTCCGTTTTTTAACACTCTCAGATGCCATGGTGACATTTGACAAATGGCACAAGGGGGTCCACTGTGATTTATCGCCCAAGGGCCCACATGAACCTGGAGCCGGCCCTGGTTTTCCCCTGCTATTGAGATCCTATGAAGGATCTCAATAGCAGAAAGGGAAAACGCTAATGTGAAAATAGCCTTAAAGGGTTTCTACCACTTCGTTTTCACATAATTAGCTTTCAGACACTAGCGATCCGCTAGTGTCTGCTCTACCAAACAATCCTAATATAATAGCTTATTGTGCAGCCGTTTCGCAAAAAAAGAACTTATATTGATATGCTAATGAACCTCTAGGTGCTATGGGGGCGTCATTAGCACCTAGAGGCTCGGTCTACCTTCACAAAATGCCGCCGCCCAGCGCGTCCCTCCAGCCCGCCCATCTCCTCCGGAATGCGATCCTCCCTGTGAGCCAGCGGACGAATTCTCGCGCATGCGCCGTGCGCGTCTGTCTTCGGCGCATGCGCAGTGAATGTCTGACCGCTCCCTGCTCAGACATGTCCACTGCGCCTGCACCGATGATGTCATAGTGCTCCGAGGAACAGGCGCAGTGGAGATATCTGAGCAGGGAGCGGTCAGACATTCACTGCGCATGCGCCGAAGACAGACGCGCACGGCGCATGCGCGAGAATTCGTCCGCTGGCTCACAGGGAGGATCGCATTCCGGAGGAGATGGGCGGGCTGGAGGGACGCGCTGGGCGGTGGCATTTTGTGAAGGTAGACCGAGCCTCTAGGTGCTAATGACGCCCCCATAGCACCTAGAGGCTCATTAGCATATCAATATAAGTTCGTTTTTTAGCAAAACGGCTGCACAATAAGCTATTATATTAGGATTGTTTGGTAGAGCAGACACTAGCGGATCGCTAGTTTCTGAAAGCTAATTATGTGAAAACTAAGTGGTAGAAACCCTTTAAGGACAACTGCAGATGATGAAGTTGCATGATTGTCCTATAAGGGACCTGCATGGGACAGATATCTTGTTTTGTGGTGTATGACCAGCAAACAGGAAATCCCTCCCCTGCAGATCCTTCATAGGACATTCACGGAACTTCATCTATAATTGTCCTTTACAGAGACCTAGTCGAAGCCTGATGAAGGATTTATATTCCCTGAAACATTGCAATTAAGCTCAAACTATCACAAACCAGTGTGTGACGCTTTTGTTCTCAGGGAGAAAAACCTTCTCACCATTCAACACACATGCATGTTTGGCCGAGCAGGTAGATAGCTGTCAGAACAGATAACTGCTGGCCGGACAAACCAACAGTTTATCGCATGTCTCTGTCACAGTACGTTTCCATCTTCTGTAAATAATCTGACTCTAAAATTCAGAAACTTTCAAGTGCTTCCACACAGGCGAGTGTGGTCCAGAAAGAATCGTCAATGTGATGGCCACATTTCCCAGACTGACCGTGTCTTGACTGACTCATTCTCACTGCATTACAATGGTTTTTGATGCTGTGAGTTTCAGCCCAACCGCAGGTCTACTGTCCTGTAGTCATAACCTCATGTGAGTACAGTAAAGTAGACCTGTGGTCGGCTGGAACCCACAGCATTATAAATCATAATGATACAGTGAATTTGGGTCAGTCGAGACACGGTCAATCTGGGAAATGTGGCCATTATATGGACCATTCTTTCTGAGTCGAGCCATAGTCATTTCGGGAAATCCAGCCACCACACTGACTGTTTTTCTCAGAACCAAACTCACCCATGAGGAAGCACCCTGAAAAGTCGTTTAGAACAAGGGCTAGACACAAACAGCAGAGCCCCCTGTGCAAGAATGAGCCCCTAGCTCTTGAATAATATATTGCATTTTAGGTTGCTCCTTATTTCTAACAAGCCACCAGCATTTGTGAACGATAACATTATTTAGCACGTTCCCTTATGTAAAATCTAATACACAGTAGGAAACTGCAGTTAAATTGACAATGGCCCCCTTGCTTACTGGGCCCGTGTACAATTGCACAAGTGGTGTGTCCGCTCCTGGTTTAGAACCCTGGCCCATAAGAGCTGCAGATTTTATTGTATTTTTTATTTTTCCCTATTGTTCACTTGTAAATGAGTTTTTTCTGAGTGTAGCTGTTTTAAAAGCTTTAATGTCTTCACTTAAAGTTACAGGCAGAAGTGAAGTGTTCATATTTAGTGTTAAGCCAGATGTAGTCATTCCCCTCCTGTTAATGGACATTTGGATTTTGGTAATTGGTTGGAAGAGAGGACAATCTTAAGAAACATTTCATGATTACACTTAGGAGTTGTGTGTACTTAGACTAGGGGTAGAATGGGACTTACATGGGTCATTTTAGGACCGCACCACATGGCTAATCCACAATGTATATAAAGGATGTAATAAAATTGTAATATTGTCTAATAAATAGCTCCTTTATTAAAAAAAATATTTCAGGACCATTTTATTTATGTGATGCAGCAATATTTCTTTGAATATATTACACAACCTTTTCAGCTCCCATGAACCGAGTGAGGTCAAGAATCCTATTTGATGCCCCTACAATATCAGGATGATCATCAGATACTTATCATCCAGAGACTACACTTCATATGCGAAATTGTGCAATTCATTATACTGCGCATTGTCCCTCAGTTTCTCCCTCTCCTCTGCTCTGTAAATTTACTGATAACAAGGACTCCAATCTCCCATGACACAAATTCAGAAAAAGAGCACCGACCTTATCTGGGAAGTAGGACACAGATAGCATCCAAATGGAAAGCAGACTCTTCAAGATCAATATTGGCTTCTAGGCCTTCCATTGAAAAGGTATACAGACAGGCTTTCCATTCACATGGGGGGTCAACTTTGTTGGGTGCTTCCCAGTAATCGCAAATTGTCGCGCGACATTGGTGCGACAAATGTTGCAGTGTAGTTGTGCCCTATCGGTCGTGCGACACATCTCGTCGTGTAGACCTAGTCTTACGCTGCCAGATCATTGCTAACGAGCGTTCATACGAAAGCTCGTTAGCAATGATCTTCATGATTATCTGCAGGTGTAATATAAGTTTTAGATTTGACCAGTTTAACAAGTGGTGCAAGCCTTTTAGGAAATTTGTTGCACTTGTGAGGTCAGTGCACTAGACACTAAAGCCTATCCTAAATCTTCAGTAATGCCAGTTTTTTGGCATAATTTATAGCAAAGGTGTCAGGTTATGGTGTCCCACCCCCTTCATTCACAAATCTTTTTGCAACATGCCATTCACACAGAAAATTTGGGACTTGGCATGCACGTTTGGTAAATGAGCACATTCCTACACTGATACTACTAACACTTATTGTATTCGCACGTGGCTACTCAGAGGGAGGTTTATACTGGGGGTCTGCAAGCTCCATGCAGATGAATGAGCTATGGTAATTGTCCTGAACCACAGAATGAGGTTGTCATGTCCACACACAGTACTGCACACAGTGAATGCCATTAAAAAAAAATTGGTAGAATTGCAGTTTTTATTTTCACCCCACAAATATTTTTTTTCCCCATTTTTAGGACATGATACGGTAAATTATTATATGGTAATAATTAATGATTAAATGGTGCTAGTAATACATACAATTTGTACAACAAAAAAAGAGACGTCATCCACCTATGTGAATGGAAAATTTAAAAAGTTATGTGGCACTTGGATAGTGCGGAGAAGAAAACGACAACAAAAAATAAATTGGATGGGTCCTGAAGAGGTTAAATCCATCTATCTAGTTATCATGAAGCTGCCCTGGCCGACTTACTATCTACCTGCAAACCGGACTTTAGCAACCTGGGACATGTGGGTTTTTGTCCTGTGACTGTTGTCACTTTGGAGTTCAGCCATGCACCCCCCCACCACCCCCCTCCATACAGTCTGTGTATGACTGGTAGCTGTCCTCAGTAATTAACCACTTTCTCACTAGTAGAGCAGGCTTGTAGCTCCACTAGAGGCACAGGTAGCAGAGCCTCAGGCTAGGGAGGGTGTGGTGCCACCCAGCCCCAGTAATAATAGTGTTAATGAGTGCATTAACCCCATCATTACTGAGCGGCACCACATTGCTGATTATGCCCTTAGTAGAACTGCTGCAATAGTGAGGAAGGGGTTAATCACTGGCGAAAGCTGCTGAACATATACACCCTGAAGTGGATTCAGGGGACAGAGAAGGAGGATCAAAGAGATCACCTTGAGATAAGAGAACATGTCTGGTTTGTGTCCTGTCAGGTAATAACTAGCTATATGGGTGACCTAGTGCCTTGAAAAAGTATTCATACCCCTTGAACGTTTCTACATTTTTTCACGCTACACCCACAAACTTAAATACATTTTGTTGGGATAGACCAACTCAAAGTAGCGTGAGAAGTGATACACGGTTTTCTAAATTTTTAATAAATAAAAATTTGAAAAGTAAGGTTTGCATTTGTATTCAGGCCCCTGTACTCTGATACCCCTAAATACAATCCAATGTGACCAATTACCTTCAGAGGTCACCTAGTTAGTAAATAGAGTCCAGCTGTGTGTGATTTGTTCTCTATATAACTACAGCTGTCCTGTGAAAGCCTCACTTACAGAACATTAGTGATCAAGCAGTATCATGAAAACCAAGGAACACACCGGATAGGTCAGGGATAGAGTTGTGAAGAAGTGTAAAGCAGGGTTAGGTTATAAAAATAAATCCCAAGCTCTCAACATCTCACAGAGCACTGTTCAATCCATCTGGATGGCTAACCTCTGGCACTCCAGCTGTAGTGAAAATACGACTCCCAGTATCACCCAATTCTCTTCTCTCCAGGTATGTCTGCACTGAAGTTTACTACTCCACCCAGCATTTCGCTAGTCTGATTGTCCACACATCTCCTCTTTCCTTCTTCTCATCCTCTTCTATGTATGCTGCTTTCCCGATACATCCCCACATGTAATCTCCAATACGCACAAGACCTCCTTCTCTCCTCTTATCGCCTCTTCCCACAATCGCCTCCAAGATTTCTCCCCTGCATCCCCCACACTCTGGAACTCTCTACCCTAACATATCAGACTCTCACCTACAGTGGAATCCTTCAAAAGAAACCTCAAAACCCACCTCTTCAGACAAGCCTGCTGCTGCTAGACCACCATGACCAGCTTAAGGCTGGGTTCAGACCTGAGCGTATTCGATATGCGCTTTTTACAGGCATTTTTATCGGGCGTTTGTATTGGGCGTTTTTAATGGGTGGAAACAAGCAAACGCCCATTTAGGCGCGTTCCCGCTGAAGTCTATGGGCGGGAACGCGCGACAATACGCCCGAAAGAAGCTCCTGTACTTCTTGAGGCGTCGGGCGTTTTACAGCGCGTTCGTACACGCTGTAATACGCTCAGGTGAGAACCATGCCCATAGGGAAACATTGGTTTTTGCCTGTTGAGCGTTTTACAGCGCGTAGGAACGCGCTGTAAAACGCTCAGGTCTGAACCCAGCCTTACCCTCATATACTGTGTCCTTCCTCCATACCTTGTAGATTGCAAGCCCTAGTGGGCAGGGCTCTCTCTCCTTCTGTACCAGTTTGTAACTCGTCTTGTTCATGCTAGTGCAATTGTCTGAATTATGTATGTATATCCCTTTTCATATGTACAGCGCTATGGAATGAATGGCGCTTTAATAATAAATAATAGTAATAAGTATCCTGGAGACCAGGCAAAGTGGTCTCCCTGCGTGGTACAGCAATCCATCGCAGTGTAAAGTGAAAATGCCAGTAGGGGCATGATCTTCTTGATGTGAGAGCTCCCTCTGCTGGTTGTTAAATTAATTGTGAACTTGCACTCTTTGAATTAACCCCCTTCTGCCCTGACTGAGGCAGGAAGGGGTCAATTAACTTTTTTCACAAAATAAATAAAAAGTTAAAAAACAAAATCAATAAAAAAAAAGTGAAATGAAAATAAAAAAAATATAGCTAGCTACAGTTACTAGTTTGAGCAATTGTATAGTAGACTACATACAAAGAGAAAAGAAAGAAACACAGAGAGGCAGCGCCTCATGGGATGTATAGTCAGATGCTTACTGTAATAGATGGTAAGTATTGGACTCACCTATTGCCGTTGTGTGTCACCAATGCTCAATGGGGAAATATATATGCAAAGAGGTATCTCACTAACTCCAACTTCTGGAAGTGGCTCAGTATGAGTCAAAATCTGACTTTTTAATAAGCCTTGCTAGATAATTCCTTTGGAGATACCTCCATTATCTGACCTATTTTAAAGGTACATGATATGAACTGCAGTAAAGGTATTTATTTTTTTTACCAGTGACTGCATTTGAGTTATAACCTCCCTTCTGATCCTTAGCTGTGTCATGTGATCAGCACTCTGATCTCCAACTGACACAGGACATTAGTTATTTCTCTGTTCATTCCTATGAGACTGACAGTGAGGCTCCCATAGGTATACATAGAGAAACTGGCTTCCTGTCCACACATAAGATACTGTGTTATTTGGATAATCTGTGTCAGTCACATGACACAGCTGAGGATCAGAAGGGCGGTTATAACTCACAAATACAGTCACTGGTAAGAAGATTGCCTCGAGTACAATTTACATCATGTACCTTTCTAACAGGTCAGAGAATAAAACATTTTGTGGGAGTTCTTCTTTAAGGAGACCTAGCACCCTGCTTAAGCTGCATCGAAGACATCGCACCCAGTTAGAATCCTACTCCAGAGATAGCTGTCTACAGATGGATATTTGACTTGGCTATTTTTCCATGTCATGTCCCAAAACTTGTTAAAACGTTGGATTTTGACTCATAGGGGCCACTCCCTCCTAAAAGAAGAGCTGCACCGTTTACATTTGTCCTTGTTAGGCCTCTTTCACACGGGCGTCGCGGGTGAGGGCCGGATGCGATGCAGGTGTTCAGGGAAAATCGTGTGAGTAGGCACGCAATTTCACTCCGTTTTGACTGCGAGCGCGATGACGTCAGCGGAGACCCTTGTCTCCTTAGCAACCATGCCTGAAAATCTCACCGCATCCGCACTTGCTTGCGGATGCGATGCGATTTTCACGCAGCCCCATTCATTTCTATGGGGCCTGCGTTGCGTGAAAAACGCAGACTATAGAAAATGCTGCAATTTTCACGCAACGCACAAGTGATACGTGAAAAACATTGACATGTACACAGCCCTATCAAAATGAATGGGTCAGGATTCAGTGCCGGTGCAATGCGTTCACCTCACGTGCCAGATGAAGGCAGCACCGCGGTGACCGGGGATGTGTAGAAGGAGGTACCGACCCAAGGACAGACCATATATAGCACATTATATACCCACATCAGCCTGTATGTGAAGACTGACCCACACCTAAAACTGCTTATCATTTCAACGCAGCTTTCTCTCAATTATTAGGGAAAGGCAGAGCAGGTGGCACTGGATTATTTTGCAAGTATGAGTGAATATCAACAACCAAAAATGACTGTGTCACTTTTATGGAAGCACTGTGTATGACTTTGTTATGGCAGCACTATTGTGGAAGCACTGTGAATGGCTCTGTTATGGTGGCACCATTATAGAAGCATGGTATAGCTCTGTTATGGTGGCACTGTTCTGGAAGCACTGTATATGGCTCAATTATGGTGGCACTGTTATGGCAGCACTGTTGTGAAAGCACTGTGTGAGGTTTCACTGTTATGGCAGCACTGTGTACGGCTCTGTTGTGGTAGCACTGTGAATGGCTCTATTGTTGCTTTTCCTGAACATGGACTAAACACCCAGATGACAAAGGTATGGTTAGAAGACTTTTACAATGTTCTGATGGCCATTGCTGGTAGATATATTAGTGAAATTTACGTGACGGACTCCCTTTAATTGTACATAATATTTCATGGTCTGACTGATATTGTTTATGGCAAAACCCATGCCCTTCACTCTCTGGGTCAGTATGATTACAACAATACCCCATATGTATAAGTTCTTTATGTCTAAATAGTGTAAAAATAAATTCACTTTGATCATTACTTCTTTTTTTTTCACGTCACCATATTCTGACCCCCATAACATTTTTTATACTTATTTCTACTGAGCTGTTTAGGGGCTCATTTTTTGCAGAACAATCTGTAGTTTTTATTGATACCATTTTGGAGTGTGCGTGACTCTTTGATCACATTTGATGCCATTTTTTTTGGTAAAAGAAGCAATGAAAAAATGGCAAATAGGCCATTTTGACCCTTTTTTCCGTTACGCCATTCACCTAATTGGATTTTTTTTCTATTTTAATAGCATGGGCGTTTTCGGTCGCAGTGATACCCATGATGTTTATATTTATTGTTATTTATGTATTTATTTTTTTATTATACGGAAAGGGAGGTGATTTAAAATTTTATATATTTTTTATATATTTAACATTTTTAAAAAGAAAATTTGTGATGATTTTGTGGCTCATATATGAGCCTATAAATTATGTTTTTTATTTTTTTATTTTGGTCTATCAGGGATTTTTAAAATGCCATTTAAACTCTATTTTGCTAATTTCTTATCCTGGCCTTATCCAGCGAGGCTGAAAGTGTTCAGTGCAAGAAACGATGCCCAAATTGGCCACACGGGGCATCAGTAGAAAGCCCGAACTTCTGGGTCTTTGTGCATTTAGATGCCGTGACCTCACTTGGTCCCGGCATCTAAAGCATTTAATTACCGCGATCGGCATTATTGCCGGTCACGGTAATTAGCCGCAGATCTCTGCTGTTTGAAACAGCAGAGATCTGCCGGCCATGACGCCCGCTGCACGTGCGAGCGGGCGCCATGTTTACACATCGCTCCAGTGCCATACATGTACGGCGCTGGTAGCAAACGGGTTAAAGTGCATGACTTGGGTCAAACGTTTTAAACATCCTTCCACAAGTTTCTCACAATAGTTGGTCAGAATTTGGGCCCATTCTTCCTGACAAAACTGGTGTAACTGAGCCATGTTTGTTGGACGCCTTGCTCGCACCTGCCTTTTCAGCTTTGCCTATAAATTTTCAATAGGATTGAGATCAGGGCTTTGTGATTGCCACTCCAAAACATTGACTTTGTTAAGCCACTTTGTAACCAGTTTGGCAGTATGCTTCAGGTCATTGTATATTTGGAAGACCCATTTCCGCCCAAGCTTTAACTTCCTGGCTGATGTCTTGAGATGTTGCTTCAGTATTTCCACATAATCTTTTTTCCTCATGATGCCATCTATTTTGTGAAGTGCACCAGTCCCTCCTGCAGCAAAACAACCCCACATGATGCTGCCACCCCCGTGTTTCACAGTTGGGATGGTGTTCTTAGACTTCCAAGCTTCTACCTTTTTCCTCCAAACGTAACGATGGTCATTATGGCCAAAAAGTTAAATTTTTGTTTGGTGAGACCAGAGGACATCTCTCCAAAAATGTAGGTCTTTGTTCCTGTGTGCATTTGCAAACATTAATTTGGCTTTTTTATGTTTCTTTTGGAGTAATGGCTTCTTCCTGGCAGAGTGGCCTTTCAGCCCATGTTGATACAGTACTCGTTTCATTGTGGATATTAACACAATCTTACCATCTTCACAAGATCTTTTGCTTTTGTTCTAGCGTTGATTATGCACATGTCGGACCAAAGCACGTTCATCTCTGGGACACAGAACCTGTCTCCTTCAGGTATCTTGAAATTGCACCCAAGGTTGAGCCAGACTTGTGCAAGTCCACAATTCTCTTCCTGATATCTTGGCTGATTTCTTTAGACTTTCCCATGATGCTACACAAAGAAGCAGTGTGTTTCAGGGGTGCATTTAAATACATCCACAGGTGTGTCTCTAGTTAACTCAGATGTTGCCAACAAAGCTAACAGAAGCTTCCAAACACATGACGTAATCATACGGGCAGTCCAGAATTGTTTAAAGGCATAGTAATCTTAGTGTATGTAAATAGTGATGATCGAGCATGCTAGGCTGAACAATAGTTAGGCTCGAACATCGCGATGCTCGGCATATCACAGTGTTCGGCCGAATACCAAGTGTGCTCGAACGCCATACTCGAGTCTCCTCCCCGCTACGCAGCCAATATATGTGCAGGTAAGTACTGCCACTCACTGAAATGCCATAGCCTTGCTGGTTACTGGCATTACAGTGATTTGCTGGCCGGAACGCGTCATCGGGTGCTATAAAGCACCCGATGACATGTGGTTCGGCCAGTCTTAGTCAGGGAGAGCTGTGCTGTAGAAGGGACAGATAGTGTAGGGAATTTAATTTAATTTTTTGGTTAGGCAGGGTTGGTGTTAGAGACCCAAAAGTCCTTTTAAGGACTATTGTTGTGTCTGGCAGCAATATATATTTTTTGCGCAACCTGCGCTAAATTGCGTGCGATTAGAGACCCAAAAGTCCTTTTAAGGACTATTGTTGTATCTGGCAGCAATATATATTTTTAGCGCAACCTGCGCTAAATAGCTTGCAATTGTTTGGCCGCTGCAGACAGCGACATTATCTGCGCTACATCTCCTGTGTAACGTGTGCGCAGCCTAAAAATATCTGTGACATCCAGTGTACTTTTTCCGTAGACGGTGTCCGCTGCAGACAGATACATTAACTACGCTACATCTCCTGTATAACAATTGCGCATCCTAAAAATATCTGTGACATCCAGTGTACTTTTTCCGTGTACGCTGTGGACAGTTACATTGCCTGCGCTACATCTCATGTATAACGTTTGCGCATCCTAAATACAGTATCAGTGATATTCCCTGTAATTTTTTATTAGCCGCTGGTGGCAGCGACATTACCTGTGCTACATCTGCTGTATAACGTTTGCACATCCTAAATATCAGTGACATTCAGTTTAATTTATTTGCGCATACACTTACAAAACCTGCGCTACTGTACCTATGACATACTTGCAAGCATATATACCATTTAATATGCAGAAGGAGAGCAGTAAGAGACGGGGGAAATGGCCGTGCTGCTGATGGTGCACGCAGAGGCCGTGGCCACTCAACCTAGAACCAGGCATGGTTGTGTCTGATAATGGCCGTAACTTGGTGGCGGCTTTGGAGATCAGCAAGCTTACACACATACCATGCCTAGCCCATGTGTTCAACTTAGTTGTTCAGCGGTTTCTTAAAACCTATCCCAATTTGCCTGAGCTACTGGTGAAGGTGCGCCGCGTGTGTGCCCATTTCCGAAAGTCATCTACAGCTGCCACCGGTCTGGCAATCTGCAGCAGCTCTTGCAATTGCCATCTCACCGACTGTTGTGCAACGTGAGAACACGCTGGAGCTCCATGTTCCACATGTTGGCCAGGCTTTGTGAGCAGCAGAGGGCAGTAGTGGAATACCAGCTGCAACATGGTCGTCTCCTTTCCAGTCAGCTTCCACTCTTCACAAGCGACAAGTGGCCATGGATGTCTGACTTCTGTGACGTTTTACGCAACTTTGAGGAATCAACACAGATAGTGAGCGGCGATGCCGCTATTATCAGCGTAACCATCCCACTTCTGTGTCTACTGAATCGCTTGCTGCTCACAATGAAGGAGGACACTTTGCATGTGGAAGAGGTGGAAATGGGGGAAGACAGTACACAGGATGATAGCCAGACCACCCTCCTTTCGTCTTCTCAGCGCGAATTGGATGATGATGAGGAGAAGGAGGAGGAGCAGGAGACGGTTGCCTCCGCTACAGCGGGTAGTACCCAAAGCAGGTTTATTCCATCTGTTCAGCGTGGATGGGCCAAAGATGAGGAGATTGAGAGTCATCCTCTTGATGAGGACAGCGAAGTCTTGTCTGTTGGGACTCTGGCACACATGGCTGACTTCATGTTATGCTGCCTTTCCCGTGACCCTCGCATTATACGCATTTTGGCCAACACCGATTACTGGTTGTTCACCCTTCTTGACCCCCGCTACAAAGAGAACTTCTCATCTCTCATTCCTGTGGTGGAGAAGACAAGCAAAATGGTGCAATACCAGAAGGTCCTTGTGGAAAAATTGCTCCAAAAATTTCCAGCTGACAACGCTGGCAGCAGAGTACGTAGTTCCTTGGGCAACCGAGGAGGGGAGACGAGGGGAACACAGATCAGTTCCAGCAGAGGCAAGGCAACACTCTCAAAGGCCTGGGACAGTTTCATGACACCCCGCCAGCAACCTCACCCTGATGCGTGGTCTAGTGTCACAAGGAGAGAAAAGTTTTGGAAGATGGTGAAGGAGTACGTAGCAGACCGTGTCAGTGTCCTCAATGATCCCTCTGTGCCTTACAACTATTGGGTGTCCAAGCTGGACACGTGGCATGAACTGGCGCTCTATGCCTTGGCGGTGCTGGGTATTTAGTGCTGCTGGGGGCATAATAACTGATAAGCGCATCCGACTGTCAACTGAAAATGATACACTTTCACAACTGGATATTTAGCAATTTTCAGGTTTGATAGACAGTCTATCAATAAACCTGAAAATTGCAAAATATCCAGTTGTGAAAGTGCGCCTCCTACTGTCCATACATTCGACTGAGAAAGTCAAGCATCCTTTTATTCTATTTATACTGTCTCACAAGAGTGGTGGCGTGGTTCCCGCCCAAGGTGTTTGGACAAATCCAGGATGCACCAACTGTGAACCATCTACATTTAGCCTCCACTGTGGTTACACCCAATTAAGTGCAACCCAAATAGGTGAGCAAAACACAAAAAATCGTTCTTACTGTGGATTATCAATATAACAAAATAATAGCAAAGACTGTGGATTATCCACTTATCGTAGATACTCACCCTATGAGCGCCCCTCTTTACCCTCTGGCCATTATTAACTGAAAATGCTGACAGGTTGACTCTTATAAAAATGAACAAGGCCTGGATTGCCGCTGACTTCTCTACTCCACCAGAGGAAAGCGGCTGAACATAAAGGCCCTTTAAATATGGCTTTTATGGTGTATTGAATACACTGTATTCCCATGCACCCCTTCCACCACTAAAAAGGGTATATGGTTCAATCTCCCTTTTCTCGTCCTCCTCCTCCTCCTCCTCCTCCACCTCCACCATCATATCAACGTGCCTATTAGGCTGCCCTCGCTTCTAATGTTTTAGATGGTCAGATCAGCAGGTCCTTGCTTCTAATGTTTTTGAGGGTCACCAGCAGGCCATCAATCATAATTTTTCAAGGGTGTGTATGATGCCCTCCTTTATGTGTGATAAAGGGTGTATTGGAGTGCCGGTTCCTTGTAATTTTTGGCAGCCCTTTCCCTTAGTGCATAGGCTTTATGAGTGTAGGAGTCCCACTACCTGAACAATTGTACCACAATGTAAATGCGGCTCTCCTTTATGTGATATACAGGTTGTATCGGAGTGCCTCTTCATTGTAATTTTTGGCAGCACTTGCACTTTATATACAAGTAAATATACAGGAAAGAATGTTTCCTAATAATTTTTCTTTTTATCTTCGGTTTGGTGCGTATTATTGTCAGTCTGTATAAGTGGCGTGCTAATCGGACAACATCGTTCCCAGTAGCGACCTGGGAGTCCAAGATGCATCCAGACATCCTTCCCATGCTGTTCCCGAACCATTTCAGTGGTGTTTCCATCAATTTCTAACCTTTTTATGTGAACAGACACCCTCCCCTCTTCAGAGCAGGGGGGGCCTGGTTTAATGCTCGGGTTCTCCCATTGACTACCGAGCACCCGAGCATCCCGAGGTGTTCTACTTGAGCACCTGAGCACTTTGGTGCTCGATCAACACTATATGTAAACTTTTGACATTGTAGAAAGTAATAAAAATGCTCTCATTATTCTGGCATTTGGCAAATAATAATAATTATGGTAAACCTAAAAAACCAAAAACAGGAAAGGTTTATTCTGATTTTATGTCAGATATTGAGAAAAACATGCATATGTGTCTTTTTATATAGTTTATGTAAACTTACTGGTTTCAACTGTAATTGTCTGCAATTTCTCCACTCAAGCCTCCAGCTTCTTCTAATCCCTCTGTGATATTATATTATCTTCCTCTGTGCTGATTACTTTACAGAGCTTATTATCATCTGCAGATATTGAGATTCTACTCTTTAATCTCTACAGGGCCATTAACAGATTAACAAGAAGAGGGTCTACTACAGACCTCAGTGGAACCCACGGGTGACTTTGTATTTGAGGCTGTACGAACCCTCTATTTCCTATCACTGAACCAGTTGTTAAACCATTTATACATATTCTCCCCTAGTGCTAGCATTCTCATTTTATGATTCTTTCCTTTATAAGTCTAAATACACATGACCCTGTTCCAGTACGAAACGTACATTCTCTAATTAAGGCCAAATCTAGTACTCATCAGGTCAGTCTATGTTACATGTGTCATTCTAACTATGATTCATAGTCCCCAATTAAGGTACAAAATAGTATGTGGCCCCACCAACTGGTATAAGATTACTAGTGTAAAATTAAAACATAATTATCAGCATAAGTAGCAATAATTTAAAGGTATGTATAATTGCACTACATACAGTTGCAAGAAAAAATATGTGAACCCTTTGGAATTATATGGATTTCTGCACAAATTGGTCATAAAATGTGATCTGATCTTCATCTAAGTCACAACAATAGACAATCACAGTCTGCTTAAACTAATAACACACAAAGAATTAAATGTTACCATGTTTTTATTGAACACACCATGTACACATTCACAGTGCAGGTGGAAAAAGTATGTGAACCCTTGGATTTAATAACTGGTTGAACCTCCTTTGGCAGCAATAACTTCAACCAAACGTTTCCTGTAGTTGCAGATCAGACGTGCACAACGGTCAGGAGTAATTCTTGACCATTCCTCTTTACAGAACTGTTTCAGTTCAGCAATATTTTTGGGATGTCTGTGTGAATCGCTTTCTTGAGGTCATGCAACAGCATCTCAATCGGGTTAAGGTCAGGACTCTGACTGGGCCACTCCAGAAGGCGTATTTTCTTCTGTTTAAGCCATTCTGTTGTTGATTTACTTCTATGCTTTGGGTCATTGTCCTGTTGCAACACCCATCTTCTGTTGAGCTTCAGCTGGTGGACAGATGGCCTTAAGTTCTCCTGCAAAATGTCTTGATAAACTTAGGAATTCATTTTTCCTTCGATAATAGCAATCCTTCCAGGCCCTGATGCAGCAAAGCAGCCCCAAACCATGATGCCCCCACCACCATACTTCACAGTTGGGATGAGGTTTTGATGTTGGTGTGCTGTGCCTCTTTTTCTCCACACATAGTGTTGTGTGTTTCTTCCAAACAACTCAACTTTGGTTTCATCTGTCTACAGAATATTTTGCCAGTACTGCTGTGGAACATCCAGGTGCTCTTGTGCAAACTGTAAACGTGCAGCAATGTTTTTTTTGGACAGCAGTGGCTTCCTCTGTGGTATCCTTCAATGAAATCCATTCTTGTTTAGTGTTTTACATATCGTAGATTCGCTAACAGGGATGTTAGCATATGCCAGAGACTTTTGTAAGTCTTTAGCTGACACTCTAGGATTCTTCTTCACCTCATTGAGCAGTCTGCGCTGTGCTGTTGCAGTCATCTTTACAGGATGGCCACTCCTAGGGAGAGTAGCAGCAGTGCTGAACTTTCTCCATTTATAGACAATTTGTCTTATCGTGGACTGATGAACAGCAAAGCTTTTGGAGATACTTTTATAACCCTTTCCAGCTTTATGCAAGTCAACAATTCTTAATCGTAGGTCTTCTGAGAGCTCTTTTGTGTGAGGCATCATTCACATCAGGCAATGCTTCTTGTGAAAACCAAACCCAGAACAGGTGTGTGTTTTTTATAGGGCAGGGCAGCTGTAACGAACACTTCCAATCTCATCTCATTGATTGGACTCCAGTTGGCTGACACATCACTCCAATTAGCTCTTGGAGATGTCATTAGTCTAGGGGTTCACATACTTTTTCCACCTGCACTGTGAATGCTTACATGGTGTGTTCAATAAAAACATGGTAACATTTAATTCTTTGTGTGTTATTAGTTTAAGCAGACTGTGATTTGTCTATTGTTGTGACTTAGATGAAGATCAGATCACATTTTATGACCAATTTGTGCAGAAATCCATATAATTCCATAGGGTTCACATACTTTTTCTTGCAACTGTATCAGAAAACCCACACTATAGCAAAAAGTCACCATATTGTTATTCCCCACAAAAGGCTACAATGTACAGTGATTGCACGTGACCTCTGGGCCCCATATCGAGTGCTATGGCTATAGATACAGCCATGCTAAAAGCACTTTGGATAGGTCATCGGTATCTAATGGGTGGGGGGCTGACACCCGGGACCCTTGCTGATGAGGTGTTTGAGAAGGCACCAGGGGTCCTTACAAAGCACAGCGCCGTACATTGTATAGTGGCCATGCCTGATAATGCAGCTCATCCCCATTCACTTCTATGGTGTTGAGCTGCGCCTAAGCCACGTGACTGACGAACGTGTCTTCACTGGCCTAGGAAAAGCTAAGCTAAGCGAAGGCTGCGGCACTACTGTGAGCGTCACTGCCTTCTCAAACAGCTGATCGGTGGTGGTCCAGGGTGTAAGACCCCCACTGATCAGATACTGATGACCTATCCTGAGGATAAGTCATCAGTATTAAAATCTCGGAAAACCCTTTTAACCTTCAAATCCCTAGTCTCCCCGGAGGTCTGCCTCTTGAGAATCATTGATGCGATTGTACAAGAAATATATAATAAGCTGTTCTTTCAGCCAGGAAATGTGATCCTTATGGCATGGAAGTCAGAAGATCAGCCTAGCCTTAGGCCTCATGCACACGACCGTTCAGTTTTTTGCGGTCCGCAAACCGCGGATCGGCAAAAAACGGAAGCCGCCCGTGTGCCTTCTGCAATTTGCAGAACAGAATGGGCAGCCCATTGTAGAAATGCCTATTCTTGTCCGCAAAACGGACAAGAATAGGACATGCTATATTTTTTTTGCGGGGCCACGGGACGGAGCAATGGATGCTGACAGCACACAGAGTGCTGTCCACATCTTTTGCGGCCCCATTGAAATTAAGTGGTCCGCACCCGAGGCGCAAAAAATGCAGCTCGGATGCGGACCACAACAACGGGCGTGTGCATGAGGCCTAACTCAGTAGTTAAGAGCTGTTCCATTGTATAACTTGCTATTTATGAGTAGAGGATGCCCTTTGATAAAAATATGGGATAGGTCCACCGTGATGGCTAACCTCTGGCACTCCAGCTGTGGTGAAACTATGACTCCCAGTATGCTCCATTCATTTATATGCAGTTCTGAGAACAGCCAAGCAAGTGTGCATCTTGGGAGTTGTAGTTTTACCACAGCTGGAGTGCCGGAGGTTAGCCATCACAGGGATAAGGGAATAAACTGTAAGCTTACTGCTACATAATACAATACATTTAATGGATTAACACACTGGGAATAATGACCAAAGTTTTGGGTATACTGGTTACAAGTAAGCTAAGCAGCAGTACTAGATACCGGACAGAGGCTACAAATGCAAATATGATTTAGTGTTTATAATAAGAGAAATAAAATCCTGCCATTAAAATACAATATTGCCCCCAATATAGTATATACTTTACAGTTGATATTTTTCATAACAAAGGTGAATTAAAAAAACTAGTACATTAAAGCATTGATGCAACTCACTACCAGTATTCTTACAGTGTAATCTGTTCCACCCTTATTTGCATCTATACATTTTGAACCTTTTCATTATAGCAACCTGATCTTGTGACTTTAATCTGACCCCAAGCCCAGAACTTACTGTAATTTGTCTCCCAGAAGTCACTCTGTGTGAATTACAGGATGACACAATCACCTATAAAATACCTCCTGGCAGCTCTCAGGCCCCTCTCCACCATACATGTTCCTCTGTATACCCCTGTATTCTGTTGTAGAAAAAAAGTGTCTCCCTATCCGAAGGTCCAGGAATGCAGACATATAGTAGTATAGTAGATGAGTGTATACAGTGATTGGCTGCAGTTATATAAAACTCTTGACTTACAAAGCCTGTCTATGCCATCTGTGTATGCTGACCCTCCAGTGCATGGGAGGTACCTTCACATTGGTCTCCCTGATCCCAGCATGTAAGAGCCAACAGGGGAGAGAGATGACAGGGCAGAGAGGGCAGACAGGTTCAAGTTGCATCACATAAGAAAACATAGAGATCCTGCAGTGTGAGGGGATAGCAGCTGTGTCACTGATCTGTCATGGCTGCCATTACACAGGACTCAGAGCTGTGCAGTGTGATGACACTCTGCCCTCCTGGCTCTGCAAAGCCAGGCCTGACGGGAAATGTAGGATTCATTAGGAGAACCATATCTATGGTGAAGGAATTAAGATGCAGACAATGCACAAATTGCACATACACAAGAGCCTCCAATTCTTTAATAATTGCCTGTCCTGCACTATATAAGCAAAAAAAAAAAACTAGCGTGCTTCTATGTTTATTCCAAGAACTGTACAAAAGACCAAGGGATGCTCTGTGTGTAGGGGAAAGGCAATTCATTGGGTGAACAGTCATGTGGAATGGCCTACCATATAGACAGTACTAATAGCAGATATTTTTAAAATTTGATTAAAGCTTTTAAAAGTAAAAAAAAAAAAAAAAAAATACAGTATGTGACAGAGGAGGATGTAGATTAGTTGCAGCAATCACGGCCATATAACGGGGCGTCACTGCTGCTGTTTGTAAGAAAGCAGTGGCTGGAGGACTGGACCAGCAGAGTAGATAAGCCCACTAGAGGAAAAGTCTAAATTTGCTTACCGAAATGTATCTTTCCTTAAGTCCAAAGGCAGCACAACACAAAGGGGTTAATGTCTTGCTCCTCCCATCTAGGACAGAAGATAAATCATTAGTAAATCAGACAAATTAACCCCCCTATAAAGGAGTGCACACGCATTAGGTAGATGTGTTTTTTCCAAGCAATGTCTTTTTCAGGGAGGGATCAGTGCTGCCTTTGGACTCAAGGAAAGATACATTTCGGTAAGCAAATTAAGACTTTCCTTATCGTCCTACAGACAGCACAACACAAAGGGATCTGAAAAGCAGTATTAAACAAGGAGGGGGGTCAAAATTGCGGACTTAATAATCACTTGTCTGTCAAAGGCTGAATCGTAAGCACCAGATACATCCAACTTATATTGTTTTGTAAAGATGCATGGAGAAGACCATGTAGAGGCTCTGCATAATTGATCCAATGTTTTTTTTTTTTCCCCTTTCCTCTGCCGAAGCGACTAAGTGGACTGAGTTGAGTGTGCTATAACTCTACCTGGTAACTGGAGTACTCGAAATTTAGAAGCAGACTTTAATAGTATTCTTAATCCAAGCAGTGTAGCTTGCTGGCTTTTATACTACTCTATAAACAGCTGGTCAGCAGACCTGAAGGACCCTGGTTCTCCAATAACCAGTAGATGAAGCTTGTCTTGTTCAGCTGATTGAGGATTCTGACAGATGAAACTTAACTTACATTCATGTCAGATGAGAGCTTTGGTAGGATATAGGGCATCAACCTTAAAATCGAGTCTTCTTGATGTACTTTCAGATATGGCCCTTGCAAAGTCTGACACCTTCTTTGCTGATGCACATGCCACCAGAAATAAAACCTTCCAAGATACCAACCTTACTGGTGCTTCTGTAAGAGGCTGAAATAGAGATTCAACCAGGGTCTTGAGGAGAATAGCCCAACCCCAGGCTGGAATAGGAGATTTAACCGATTAAATTAAATTGAATAAAGAATAAAAAAAAAAAATATGCATGAATGCACGAAAGCTCCATCTATGCAAGCAGTGGGGGTTGTGAAATGCATTCTTACAGTGTTGGATTTTAACCGAAACTGGAAACCTTCCTGAAAAAAATGTAAGACTTCAGACCGATCAGGGTTCTGCAAAGTTTCCTCCACCACATCTTACAAGCTCTTCTCTAGTCCTGAACCGTCAGATTCCAGGCTATAAGCTGAAACATCTCCAGTGGATTCTGTAGGCCTACTTGAACCAGAAGGTTCGGCTGGACTGTATCTCCAATAACTTCCTTTGGAAAGTTGCAGCCAGTGAGGGATCATGCCCTTTTGGCCAGATAAGCACTATGGCTATAGCTGAGACTCTTGTCTTATTTTCCTGAGCACTCAGGATATGAGAAGAAATGGAGGAAAATTTGGATGAAAAATTCCTTCCCAACTGAAAGACAGGCCATCTATTCTTTCTGGTGGATCCGCTGGATTCAGGGAGCAGAACTTCTTGAGCTTTGTATAGGAGGCTTTTTCCTTAACATCTAAATGGGGGTACCTCATCTGCACACAATCTTTTAAAAATACAGCCGCTGAGACTTCAAATGTGACTTAACAGATCCGTCTGAATATTCAGAATACCTTGAATGTAGATGGCTGTCTACAGTTTGACATGCCGCTGCCTAAGTCAAAATTTGATTGCATTGACTGTACCGTGGATCAGAGCGAGTCCTGTGCCAATTGTTGATATAGCACATGGTGGAGATTACCTTCCTTAGGCATCGTGGCTGCCTTCCGTGTGAGCCTGTGAGATCCAGCCCCCTAGATCTCACAGGCAGAAAGGCTGTAAGTGTATTACAGTGTGTAATACAGCCAATGTATTACAATACAGAAGTATTGTAATGCATTGTAAAGGGGATCAGACCCCCAAAAGTTGAAATTCCAGAGTGGGATAAAAAATAAAGTGAAAAAAAAGTTGAGGGGAGGCCACTGTGAAAATCACTGTTAAAAGGGCGGTCACTGTCAAAGTCACTGTTAAAGGGGCGGTCACTGTGAAAGTCACTGTTAAAGGGGCATCCACTGTTAAAGGGGCGGTCACTGTGAAAGTCACTGTTAAAGGGGTGGTCACTGTGAAAGTCACAGTTAAAGGGGCGGTCACTGTGAAAGTCACTGTAAAGGGGCGGTCACTGTCAAAGTCACTGTTAAAGGGGCAGCCACTGTTAAAGGGGCGGTCAATGTGAAAGTCACTGTTAAAGGGGCGGTCACTGTGAAAGTCACTGTTAAAGGGGCGGTCACTGTGAAAGTCACTGTTAAAGGGGTGGTCACTGTGAAAGTCCCTGTTAAAAGGGCAGTCAGTGTGAAAGTCACTGTTAAAAGAGCGGCCACTGTTAAAGGGGTGGTCACTGTGAAAGTCACAGTTAAAGGGGCGGTCACTGTGAAAGTCACTGTTAAAGGGGCGGTCAATGTGAAAGTCACTGTTAAAGGGGCGGTCACTGTGAAAGTTACTGTTAAAGGGGCGGTCACTGTGAAAGTCACTTTTAAAGGGGCGGTCACTGTTAAAGGGGCAGGCACTGTGGAGGTCACTGTTAAAGGGGCAGGCACTTTTAAAGGGGCAGGCACTGTGAAGGTCATTGTTAAAGGGGCGGGCACTGTGGAGGTCAATGTTAAAGGGGCAATCTGTAGTAAAGTGAGGAACCGCACTCTGTTCAACGGTGTCACCCGTGCCAATCAAGGGCTTGTTATGCCGTTTATCAAAGTAAAAAAGTATTGAGGCACACAGGTTGAGATTTTTGCAATTCAAGTGAGGTTTATTTCAGCGCCCCAGAATACCACTACCCACCACTCAGATAACATGACCACTGATGAAGGTCCACCGTGACCGAAACGTCTGGTCAGAAATATTTTGATGTTGACGCTTATATATACCATGGGCAAATGGATGATGCAGAGATTATGAAATAAACCTCACTTGAATTGCAAAAATCTCAACCTGAGTGCCTCAATACTTTTTTACTTTTACAATGTTAAAGGGGCAGACACTGTGGAGGTCAATGTTAAAGGGGCGGGCACTGTGGAGGTCATTGTTAAAGGGGCAGGTACTGTAGAGGTCACTGTTATGGGGGAAACTGTGGATATCTTTTTACGACACACGGAAACATAAAATAATATAGATGCAATATACCCGTGCTAAGCCGGGTCTTTCTGCTAGTATATAATAAATATAATACACATTCAATATTATTTTAAGAATAAATAAATAAATAAAACTGTCCTTTATCTATAGTACCAGACTATATAGGGAGGGCTGCTTATTGACTGCTGTGGCACCACTTTCCCCACAATAACCTGAAATGCTACTGTGCTAGTGAGAGCTGTGCAGGGATGAATCCAGGGACAGCCAGCACTGTGCAAGGATGAGAAGTCCACATGTGTGACCAAATTATTTAAGTTCCACTGGCGAACGTTACCACCAGTAATAGATTTTCTTAAAAAAGAGAGTAGCATGGACATCTGATAAAAGAATAACTGTGAAAAGAAACATATACTGAAAATAAATTGAATTAGTTATATTTTTGGATATCTGACACTTTTGCTGAATGTATGTTAGTGAAAACCCCCTTAAATTTTAAATCAAGGTAGTTATATTACTGCACAATGTTTAAATTCTATATCATTTTGTCTTGTGACTATTTGTTTTACATAATATTACCCGAAGTATAGTAAAGCATAGTATAGTATAGTACAACACCAATGAGAACAAGCAGAAATCAATAAGCCTTTCCTGAAAAACAGAAGGCAAGCCAGTGTTTTCTGTTTGCTAGCCATGCTTACAGTAAGTCTCTACTTTCAATTACTGTGTACAGTGAGGAACAGAAGTATTTGAACACCCTGCGATTTTGCAAGTTCTCCAACTTAGAAATCATGGAGGGGTCTGAAATTCACATTGTAGGTGCATTCCCACTCAGAGACAGAATAAAAAAATAAAAATCAGGAAATCCCATTATATGAATTTTAAACATTTTATTTGTCTTGCACTGCTGAACATAAGTATTTGAAGACCTGAGAAAATCAGTGTTAATATTTGGTACAGAAGCCTTTGTTTGCAATTACAGAGGTGAAATGTTACCTGTAGTTCTTGACCAGGTTTGCACACACTGCAACAGGGATTTTTGCCCACTCCTCCACACAGATCTCCTCTAGATCTGTCAGGTTTTGGGGCTGTCGCTGAGCAACACGGAGTTTCAGCTCCCTCCAAAGATGTTCTATTGGATTTAGGTCTGGAGACTGGCTAGGCCACTCCAGAACTTTGATATGCTTCTTACGGAGCCACTCCTTGGTTATCCTGGCTGTGTGCTCAGGTCGTTGTTATGTTGGAAGACACAGCCACGACCCATCTTCAATGCTCTGACTGAGGGAAGGAGGTTGTTGCTTAAAATCTCACAATAAATTACCCCATTCATCCTCTCCTTAATACAGTGTATTCCTCCTGTCCTCTTCGCAGCAAAGCACCCGAAAAGCATGAGGTTACCACCCCCATGCTTCACAGTAGGGATGGTGTTCTTGGGATGCAACTCATCCTTCTTTTTCCTCCAAACACGACGAGTGAAGTTTAGACCAAAAAGTTCTACTTTAGTCTCATCTGACCACATGACTTTTTCCCATGCCTCCTCTGGATCATCCAGATGGTCATTGGCAAACTTCAGACGGGCCTGGACATGTGATGACTTGAACAGGGGAACCTTCCGTGCAATGCATGATTTGAAACCATGACGGCGTAGTGTTCTACCGACAGTGACCTTTGAAACTGTGGTCCCAGCTCTCTTCATGTCGGTGACCAGCTCCTCCCTTGTAGTTCTGGGCTCACCTTTCTTATCATCAGCGATACCCCTCGAGGTGAGATCTTGCATGGAGCCCCAGTCCGAGGGAGACTGACAGTCATCTTTAACCTCTTCCATTTTCTAACAATTGCTCCAAAAGTTGATCTATTTTCACCAAGCTGCTTGGCAATTACCCCGTAGCCCTTTCCAGCCCTGTGGAGATCCACAATTTTGTCTCTGGTGTCTTTTGACAGCTCTTTGGCCTTGCCCATGGTAGTAGTTGGCGTCTTACTAACTGTGGGGTGGACAGGGGTCTTTAAAAAGCTCAGACCGGTGATACTAAGTTAGATTAATAAGTGGAGTAGAGGTGGACTTTTTAAAGGCACAGTAACAGATCTTTGAGAGCCAGAATTCTTGCTGTTTCTCAGGTGTTCAAATACTTATGTTCAGCAGTGCAAGACAAATAAATTCTTTAAAAATCATACAATGTGATTTCCTGTTTTTTTTTTTTTATTCTGTCACTCAGAGTAGGAATGCACCTACAATGTGAATTTCAGACCCCTCCATGAATTCTAAGTGGGAGAACTTGCAAAATCGCAGGTGTTCAAATACTTCTGTTCCTTACTGTATATAGAGAAAAAAAAAAATCAATTGAAAATGATTTGTTATGGTTTACTGTTTCTAAGCAACGAGCCTTGTGGGTCTATTAAATGTGGTTACTGGACCAAGCTCCAATCAATGATTTATTCACATGTTGGGTAGGATCGGTGGTTTGTATCATACTAATCTGTGGACCACAATTATAATTAGTTGTGACCTGGCTTGATTGATAGGTGCAGAGTTTTTTAATGAGTAAAGGTGGCCATACCCATTAGTCTAAATTTGATCAAAGCAGGGGAGTTTTGGTGATATTTAACAATAAACAATCCTTTTAGCTGACAGATGACAGACTATTATTGTCGGAAAAGAAGTTGGCCATGTTTAATACTTTCGTTCGATAGCCAGATGAACGAACTCTCTTTGAAAGAAGGTTCCCAGAAAGATCTTTCGTCCATCGCCCAGTTTCATTGAACATGTATGGGCAGTTTGAGCAACTGTGACGGCCAATATGGACTAAATATGTTCAGCCGTGTCTGCAGACAGAACGTTCACCAGATGACTGTGTGTTCAACTGCTGTTCAATCATCAACAAACTGCTGTCTAATCTGTATGGTCACCTTTAGTTACAGACTAATGAAATGATAGGTGTCATTTTTGTTGACAAACTTTCCCCGAAGACACTTTTACATGTGGTGAAACTTGCTGGGAGACTCAATGAGATCTTTTATATGTTTTAATCTCAAAAATCGCTTTACACCGACTGTACAATAACAAATATAATGAAAAACTATAAAAAATATGTTGCAAACTAATTCCTTATATAGAATTGAGTAAGATGTAAAATGCACCTAACCTTTCAACAAACCCTGCATTAATCAATTGCACGGTGTCTGTTCCGACCATTATATGACATGTATATGGCAACTTTTTGCAGTTTTCCTCTGTGCAAGGAGAATGTCTAGTTTGCAGTTCTCCCAGAGATGGTGGGTGGAAACCAGCTTCCATCCACTGCACACTGAAAGTGGACGATAATCTGCATCCTAACCTTCTCTTACTCACTCAGAAGCAGACTCAAGCCATTACAGAGAAGTACTGACCTGTATGGTTGTAAATGTAGCACTTTTGCTGAGATATAAACTTCTTATGTAGCTGTGCAGTCTTTTTAGTGTTTCGACTCACTAATGCTCCTGCTCACTCCTCCCCCTCACCACTCCATAAACTTTTATTGACATGTGTAATATAATACTTCAGCAGAGCTTGTCCACCTGAAGACTGATTTAAAGCATTTTTTAAACAGTAAAGCAATTATCGAGGAGGGGAAGTAAAGAGCTGATATCATGAGAAGTAAATATTCCTATATTTAGTTCTCCCTATTCTTATATACCTATATTTTTCTAGGATAAGACATATTACATAGTTTGTTATAGTTGCTTATACTAAAGATTTATGTATAGTTGTGTGAAAAGTTAGCGACCATTTAAGCTTGACTCTTTCCCTTTTAAATACATGTAAATATAAAAGTCATCTGAAACAATAGGAAATAAGTTAATTAATAGCCCCTGCCTTCCGAGGTTCTAGTTGGTACAACTGATTTCACAGTGGGAATGGTAAACCTTTGAAATAAAGAAACACATTTACGGGTAGAATTTCATCTAATGATTGAATTTATTAGTAATGATATATTGAGAAATAGGGGTCATGCACTAAATGTCTGGTCATAGCAAATAAGAAGTGACCTAATACTTGAAAACATAGAAAGGCTGCAATTGTCTCATTGAACACTTATATTTGCTGTTAAATGTGAGAAATGAAGATCACACATTGTGTTCTGCAGTAAGCGCATCCTAAAGGGGTTTTCCAATATTTGGATACTGATGTCCTATCCTCAGGATAGTTAATCAATATCATATCAGCAGGCGTTCAATACCTTGCACGCTTTTAAGCCAGCCGCTACCACCAGAAACTACACTGTGTGTGGAAGGCACTGTACACAGTATAGTTTCTGGCGCCAACATACTGCAGCTCAGTAATCTGACACCACCGCTAAACAGTGTACGGAGCCTTCTGCTGCTAGCTCCATCCACTGTATAGTTTTCTACACCGCCGTCTGCCCACAGCTGATTGGTGGTGGTGTGGGGGGTCGGACATCCACCAATCTGATATGGATGATGACCGTAGCTCCCTGAGATAAACTAAAAGAATTGGGCATGTTAAAATCGAATTGCTTGATCTGGAAGGCCTCCATACATATTTGGCTGGATAATTCGACTGGCCTTTAATGCAGTGGCGTACATAGAGAAGTAAGGGCCCCATAGCAAGGATCAAACCAGGCCCCCCACACAGGACAGAAGGGTTTCTGCCTAAACCCTTTTCAATGACCCTTGGGCCATTTTTCCACTGCCTCATTTTCTAAAAGTTGTTCCTTTAGAGTCCTGATCAAGTTTTCACCTCCAGTAGAAGAGGAGATAATCCCTACTAAGACTGGGTCCTTCTTGCCCAGAGCCCCATAGCAGTCGCATGGTCTGACACTATGGTAGTTATGCCCCTGCTTTAATGTTTACTGCCAGTTTTAGGAAATGGCTACAGGTGCAGATTTTACACTATGGATTTTCATGAGGAAAATCTGTATTTTACAGTGCTACAAAGTGAGATTTTCAAACATCTCACTGACATGCTTTGGAGAGCGTCCACAATGAATAAACTCATAACTTGACATGCGGTGCAGATTTTAAATCCACAGTATGTCAATTTCTGTTGCAGACTACACACTCTGCTCAAATCTACAGCAAGCTCATATAACTCATGCAGACTTTGCAGCAGGTTCCTTGTGAATTTTACACTAAAAATACATCCAATCTAGACGCCCCCTTAGGGTGACTGGGTAGATAAAACAAGCAATCAGTAATGTGCATATAATTGCTGGCACTTATAGCAGTGATGGAGGACACGGCACATAGATGTACAGTATAATTAGTTATTTACAGTGTAGAAAGAGGTCATTTACATGGATACTGCGCTTGTCATTAAACAGAATACAAGAGCTGCTTCCTCCATAATCTTTCTTTTGTTTTCAGCTGCTGATTTTGGTTAACATTTTATTAATAGCTTGTTTAACGTGAGTGGTTGAGCTTCTTCTTCTGGTCTTTCCTTGAATCATTTTCCGCCTTCTTATTTCACGACAAAGCTCATAAAACACCTCTGTGATATTCCCCTCCCCAGTGCAGGCTGAGCACTCATAGAAAGCACATGCCAGTTCTGTTGCTAGTTTCTCACCTTCTTCTGTGCTAACTTGACGAGAGTGACCAAGATCTGCTTTATTTCCCACTAGAATAAATGTGACATTTTTTGGTTTCTTTACTTCATCTAACAGATTCTTAAAAGTCATGACGTCTTCAAAGCTTCCTCTGTCAGTTATGTCATATACAATTATAAAACCTTCTGCCCAGCGGATATGTCCTTCTCTCTGCAATGGGTCTTCCTGAACAAAGAAAGTAAAGAAAGTAAAGAAAAAACAATTATTATAATAAAAGATGGTAATAAATCTACACTGAGAATAGTGTTAGCAAGAAATTCTTAAAAGGGTTGTCTTATCTCACCATTTCCATGGTGAGATGGGACTAAGCGCTTGGCCCTATGTGGCCGGGCTTACGGAAACAGCTGAACGAGCCGGCGCTCTGCTGTTTCCGTAACTCCCATTGTAGTGAATGGGATCTACACAAACAGCAGAGCAAAATAATCTACTCTTCTTCTGTAAGTCTCACCTACAGGTGGTACCTAGTCTGATCTCGATGTGAAGACAGCAAGATGAGACAACCCCTTTCATGTCTCATTATCAAGAAATGGAAAGATGACTTTTTCATTTTTATTTAGGCACAAGAAGAACTGATGTTCATGTTTAAGTCAAACTCTAGGCAAAAAGTCTGTATTTACTGAAGATTATGTTGTTTAATGTGCAAAAATGTTAGTAGGGTTAGCAACCCTAACTTATCTTAACCCATAAAGGGGTTGTCCTATCTGGACATTTATGGCATATCAATAGCATATGCCACAAATGTCTGAAAGGTGCAGGTCAAGAACGAGGCCTCGCTGTGAATGGAGAGAAAGCCATGCAGGGCTATTTTCAGAAGTCCCATAGCAGTGAATGGAGGCGTTAACACGCAGCCCCAAACCCTGGGGATGTTTTTAAAGACCAAGCTACACCAGCAAATGTTCACCCTATATTTCTGTTGAACATCAATGTAAACATATATGGTAAAATAATAGCAAGTAGACTACATAACATTCTACCCATCTTGGCTTACCAATACCAAGTGGGATTTGTATGTAGCAGACAACCTCTCGCTGGTACCCGCAGAATTATTAATCCTGTTCAATGCACAGAATTCCTCAGAACGCTTTCTCTGCTCCTCACTTTGGATGCATTTGATAGGTTTTGTCAGTGTTCATTGGGAATATCTTTAAAGAGGTTGTCTGGGTTCAGAACTGAACCCAGATATATCCCCTTCTTCCCCGCTCAGCCTCTCTGACATGAGCATCAGAGCATTTCATGCTCCGATGCTCTCCCTTGCTCTGCACTGTATCACGCAGGGCAAGGGCTTTGTTGTTCACATTTTTACACTGCTAGGCAGAGACTTCTACCTAGCAGTGTTACCGGTGACGTCACTGGCACTAATGGGCATGATGTCATCAGGCTCAGGGGCGTAGCTATAGGGGGTGCAGAGGTAGCAGTCGCTACCGGGCCCAGGAGCCTGAGGGGCCCAAAGACCCTTGTACCACATGAGAAGACACCTGTTTTATAGAAGGTACATGCTGGTCAAGTTACACCTCTGGCTGGAGGGTAGGTGTTAGGTCAAGAATTTGGCATGGTGGGGGGTGCAGTTTCAATTTTTGCCTCAGGCAGCAGGAAGGCAATGTGCTTCCCTTCCCCTGGCCACAAAGCAATGAGGGATGGGGGGCCCAAGCTAAACTCTTGCACCAGGGCCCATGAGCCTATAGCTACGCCCCTGATCAGGCTCACTGCTAGGGGGAAGCCTCCGCCTAGCATAGCCCGGTACGGCAATACAGCGCGGGGTTAGGGAGAGCATGAAATGTTCCGATGCTCACGTCAGAGTGGCTGTTTGGGGGAAAAAGGGGGATGTGTCCGGGTTCAGCTCTGAACCCAGATAACCCCTTTAATTTGTCTTAGATAAATTTGGCTTTAGTGGCTATATTAAATCAGCCATAATCGCTTTTTATTCTAACCCCTCTGGTACAGTCTGTTCTTCTGGGTTTCCTTGAGATCCATGTAGTATCAGTAATGGAACCAGGAAGGAGAGGCTCCTCTTCCCCATAATTTCTCCTTAAAGGGAATCTGTCAGCTCTGAAACACCCCAAAAGTAGATTAAGCGGTGTTAAGTGACAAGTCCGGTTATAAAATTTTTATCTACATACTTCATAATTTTTATCTTCAAATTGGCTTTCTGACATTGTGCTCCCACAAACCACTAAAATGCATTGAGAGGACTCATGAGCTCACGCACATAATGGATAGGACTTGAAGAGGAGTCCTCTCAGTGCATTTTGCAGCTGGTTTACGGGATCATAGCTTCGTAATTTGAGTATGATGATAAAAATTACATAATCAGACTCAGTGTCACTTACACTGTACACTGTTTACTCTAGTTTGGGGCGTGCTTTGGAGCTGACAGATCCCCTTCTTTAGAGTCCCTGACCACATATAGAGTCCATAGAGTATCTGACCAAATATATTTGAACAGACACCCATATCAAAGGTTTGAAAGTAGGACACGCAGAACACAAAATAGGTTTATATGCAGACAATGTGCTCCTAATATTAAATGACCCTGCTAAGATACCCTAAACAGATTCAGCAACCTACCATACTATAAAGTTAATAAGAAAAAAAATCGAAATTCTCAGCATAGGATTCCCACACAAAACCTGACAAAATCTGTCCACTAAATTCCACTACCCTGCTGCTTAAAATATTTTGGAATCTCCATGAGGGTGCATTCATAAGACCGTATGTATTTTGTGGTCTGCAAAATGCAGATCCAGAACATATGGATGACATCAGTATGATGTTCATTTTTTGCAGACCCATTGACTTCAGTGGGTTTGTGGTCTGCATTTGCAGCCAAAAATAGGACATGTTCTATTTTTTGCAGAATAGACGGATACATAAAGTACACAGAAAACATCCACATCCATATGTCCATTCTGCAATAGATAGATCATGTCCTATTCTTTGCCTCAAATGTGGACCATGGACCCAAAATACATACGGTCGTTTGAATGTACCATAACTCTGCCTACTTCTTGCTCTATTTAACAAAAACTTTAAAACCTTCCTCCACATCATCTAGCAAAAGATGCAATCATATACTAAAATCCCCCGTTCTTGGCGGGTAAAATTTCCACTTCCAAGATGTCAATTCTCCCCACTATGCTATATCAATATCTACTGAATATCCAATGCCTTATGTAATCAACTGCAAAAAGTAAACTTAAAAAAGTACACAGTTTGCAGTTTTGAGATAAAAAATGGAAGTTACGTGGGAAGGGTCTTCCAGACTGAAACACAAC
Source organism: Bufo bufo (assembly GCF_905171765.1). Taxonomy (NCBI): domain Eukaryota; kingdom Metazoa; phylum Chordata; class Amphibia; order Anura; family Bufonidae; genus Bufo; species Bufo bufo. The sequence continues at coordinate 217,151,917 of NC_053389.1, forward strand.
CGTCAAGCAACAATACCATCAGACAAAGTTTTGGTGGCAAAACAAACCAAGTCAAGGGCGGAGCGGGAACTTAAAGTGGCCCTGGAAAAAAACCTAAAAGTGACCCCATGTTGTAGGCAAATCCAAAGAAAGGACAAATCCAAGAAGGGACAAAGAAGTAGGCGGGACCAGCAATATTTTACAGCACAAAATACCACCCCAGTAGAACTAAATACCACAGTGCAGCACAAAATACTTCCGCCCAGACGCAGTATTCAACTTTATCACTGTCCAAAGGATAACTATACAGTTGAATTCAGGAGGGTATTTCCTGAGACCATCATATTGTTATGAACCTAGGCTATGGCAATGAGGGGGTGCTTGAGCAGCCCCTGGGTATCGTCCCACTGGGAAATTTCCCTGTAGGGTCTACCAAGTAAACCATAGGTCGAAAGGAACACATCATTGGTTCGTAACTGTTATCCCTCTCAGTGTCCCTGACACACAAAAAGAACAATACATCTCTTGATCATCACACCCAGAGTAATAAAGCTATACATACTAAGAAACCTAAATACCCCCCAAAAAATGTAGAATCAGTGTTATTTCAATTTCCCCCTTAAAATGTACACATTTTTATCAATATATTATATGTATCCCAAATCTGTGCCATTTAAAAAACTACAACTCATCCTGCGAGCCACCATACATGTCGACATAAAGCTAAAAAAATGATGGCTTTCAAATGCAAAAACAGAAAAAAAAGTTGCTGCCTCAACATCAAGAATAACTGTGCTCTCAAGGGTTAAAAATAGAGTTGAGCGGACACCTGGATGTTCGGGTTCGGCAGGTTTGGCCGAACTTGAAAAAAAAAATTTGTGTTCGGGACCCGAACTTGACCTGAACTTGACCCCGAACCCCATTGAAGTCAATGGTGACCCGAACATTTGGGCACTAAAATGGCTCTAAAATAGGCCTGGAAAGGGCTAGAGGGCTTCAAAAGGCATCAAAATGTGCTTAAGAGCATGACCACTGTTCTGCAAACAAATGTGGATAGGGAAATTGTAGTGTACGGGAACTGTAATACCCGTCACTACCAAAGTGTCACTTGGTGTGCTGTCGTCCCTCCTAATTATGGAGAAGTTGGTATATGTCAGTTTTATAAAATGTCATGTAATGCAATGCTATGTGTTTCCCTGTTACTATGAAACTTGCATGTACAGGCCTGCAGGGGTGTCATTCCAGCTTCTAGTCGCTAGAGGGAGCTAGGGAGCCCTAGTTTATATAAGGCTCAGACAGGGAAGCAAAAGTCAGTCTAGACCAGTGTTTCCCAACCAGTGTGCCTCCAGCTGTTGCAAAACTACAACTCCCAGCATGCCCGCACAGCCAAAGGCTGTCCAGGCATTCTGGGAGTTGTAGTTTTGCAACAGTTGGAGGCACACTGGTTGGGAAACACTGGTCTAGACCACAGCTCAGAAGTTTCTAGAGCCTGAGGAAGTGTCCAGAAGCTGAGAGAGACAGAGGCAAAGATCAGGAAAGCAAGAGGTACTCAGAAAGACAGAGGAGGTACTGATTAAAGCTATAGCCAAGGATATAAAGCCAGAACTAGGTTAATGGGCCTTGGTGAAGAATTGCTGTATTCCGGGATCAGACAGAATTAGAGTGCAAGCTCCTGTGCTGCAAGTCCTGTGTTCAACACTCTGTAATCACCCTGCTATAACTGAATTGCCTGCATCGACCGAATTGCAAAATCGACTGTATGCTTAGGAACTGCATTTCCAATATTGTCTCTGCTTGCAAAACTACTAAAGTTGGAGTTCTGTTTTAAAGCTACGTTTCCTCAATTTATTCCTGCATCTGCAAACGGCGTGCCACCGTTTACTTGGCACTGGCGTCACGAACTATTTCTACCTATACCTGCCCTTGCAGAGAGTCAGCCGTACCAGGTTAGTGTTTATTGCACTACATCACCCAGAAACACCTATTGCACACAACTTGAGTACGCTGCACCTCTCTTTTGGCGTTCCACGAACAGGATTCGCACGCTTTCTAGTGCAAGAAGCGTGAACTTTGTGCCTTATACAGTTGCCCTGTGACCAAAGTGACAATTTGCCTGTTTTATTCAAGTGGACTTTGTGGACTGAAAATCATACCCAAAGTGTACCAAAAAACTCTAAAAAGCGCTGTGCAGTGTTGCGCTACCCAGAGGAAGAAAATCGCCGCATTGGAGTGTGGTTTTGTGGACTTTTTACAATCCTGCTTGCTGTCAGTGAATGGACAGCGTTTTGCTAAAGATGGCCACCGGCTGCCTGGAGTAAAGTTTCCCGCGCTGCTGAGGACCTTCGTGGGCGGATCCCTGCAAAGACACAGAGAATCCCGCCCCTCGTCATCATCGCACCGCCGCGGCCCTGCTTCTTCTACGTCATCGGGTGCTCAGGACGTCCGGAACCTCGCGAGACTTGGCCTGCGCAAGACCAGCGATACCGGTAAGCACTTGTAACCGGAGGGAAGGGGAGTGTACCGGCCCCTTTAGTCGCCAGCGGCCACCTCTCAATAGACTACCATGTCAGAGCCAGGAGTGCCTGAGCAGCCGGCCCCAGGAGAGCTTGCGGCTCCTGATCATCCTACAGCCCCTAGCATGATGCCCTTTACCATGCCCTACTATTTCGGGGCCCCATGGTTCCCCCGCTACAGGGGAGAGACCCATACCCTAAGGGACTTTAAAGAAAAGTTGCTGGCACTATTCCGACTGTACCCTATAAATGCTGACCAGCAAATGGAGATCCTGCTGGCGCAGCTGGAGGGAGCTGCCCGCAGGGAAGTGTTATCCTGGCCTGCTACTGAGCGGAGTACTTTAGAACAGATCTTCACCCGCCTCAGAGCCACTTTAGAAACTAGGACTGCCTCAGAGATAAAGATGCACTTCTTTGGCAAGAAACAGAAGTCCGGTGAGTCCCTCCGTGACTATGCCCTATCACTTCAGGAGGCTTTAGGGGCTGTAATCCAGATAGATCCCAAAGAGGCTGATAACCGGGACCAGACCCTGAGGGAACAATTTATCAACGGGGTGTCTAGTGAACAAATAAGGACCCAGTTAAAGATGCTGTCCGCCCAGCACCCTAACAGTGCCTTTCTGGACTTTAAAGAACTGGCTATAAAAATTCTGGGGTCCACAGTATCTCCTGAGTTGAGCGCCCTATCTGAGTCATCAGCCTGCAGGGTGAAACCACTTATCACTAACCGAGCTGAGGCCGGCCAAGCTGTTCAAGTGTCAGCTACTGATACTATTGCCATGCTGACAGAGCAAGTAAATCACCTCACTAAAAGTCTAGAGAAAGTGTGCAGAAAAATAGAGGAATGGGAAAAACCCATAATGCTAGATGAAGAATTCCTGTCACCTCCTAGGCCGTTCCCACCTCCATACCAAGAGACTCACCCCAGGGATCCTGGGAGGCGTAATAGCGGTCGTAAGAAGCCCGTGTGTACATACTGCAAAAAGCTGGGACACACAGAATTCACGTGCTGGCAGTTAAACGGGCAACCCCTGAGGCTGAGGACCAACCCTCGGGAGGTAGAACACTAGGTCCAGAGGATCCAAATTGGATGCCACGTTATGTAGGATCCCATCCTAAAATCAATATAGAGATCAACGGGATCCCCTTTGAAGCCCTATTAGATACTGGGTCTCAGGTCACTACTATTCAGCTGCCTGCATTTGAAAAGTTCTGGGACACCAACCAGTTGACCCAACCGCCTGAATCCTGGGTGGAAATTATCGCCAGCAATGGCAAACCAGTAAAGGTTCATGGATACTGGGAACCCACCCTGCAGGTGGGAGAAGTCACCCTGCCTCAACAGGGAGTGATCGTAGTGCAGGCCGGTGACAGAGGAGGACATCCTGTCATTCTAGGCACCAATGTCTTCAAAAACTGTTATTCAGAAATACTTGCTGTATTACATCAGACTTTGCCCACTGCTTCCTCTGCATCCAGGAGGGTGATTCAAAAGACTATCACTGTGTTAAGTGCCCAGCAGAGGTTTGCTAATGGGAAAGGAGAAATTTGTACTGCCAGGATCCGTGATATTAAGCCTGTGACTTTGCCTCCTAATTCTCAAACTCTTTTGTGGTGTCGTGCTGTCCTGGGAGTCGAAGGCCGAGATTATCCAGCCCTGGTGGAACCAATCCAGATGGAGGATTACCCTTATGTGAGAGCTGCCAAGTGCCTGGTGAACGTCTCCCAAGGTAAAGTACCTGTCCGTCTGATTAATCTGAGTAATCATCCTGTTGCGCTTACTAAGCATTGCCCTGTTGCCCAGCTGTCCCAGGTGTCCTTCCAAGACATCATTCGTCTTCCAGTGACAGAAAAGCCGCCAGCTGCAGACAGCAGATGTTCGCCGGTGACCCAGCCACAAGTGCCCTGGTGGGAAGAGCTCCATGTCGGGGACGAGAATACCCCCCAACGGCAACAAGAAGGGATTATACAGCTTGTCAAGGAGCACCACCAGGCCTTCAGTAAGCATGCCACTGATTATGGAGAGGTGAGTGCCATACAACACACCATACCTACTGGCTCTCATCCTCCTATCAAGGAGAGATACCGACCTTTACCGCCTACTTCATATCAGACTGTAAAGGAAATGATCCAAGAGATGAAGGACTCTAATGTAATCCGGGACAGCCGTAGTCCGTGGGCTGCACCCCTGGTCCTTGTAAAGAAGAAGGACGGTGGTATCCGTTTCTGTGTGGATTATAGGAAAATTAATCAAATAACCCACAAAGATGCATACCCACTGCCCCGCATTGAGGAGTCACTAACTGCTCTGGGCTCCTCTGCCTATTTCTCCACATTGGACTTGACCAGTGGCTACTGGCAAGTACCCATGGCCCCTGCAGATAGAGAAAAGACTGCCTTCACTACTCCCATGGGCCTGTTCGAATTCAATTGTATGCCGTTCGGGCTATGTAATGCCCCAGGAACTTTCCAGAGACTAATGGAGCGGTGTTTGGGTCACAAAAACTTCGAAACAGTGCTGCTGTATCTAGATGACGTCATTGTGTACTCAAAAACATATGAAGACCATCTGAAACATTTGGCAGAAGTATTTGAAATCCTTATCAAATATGGCTTGAAAGTAAAGCCATCCAAGTGTCACCTGCTCAAACCTGCAGTAAGATACCTGGGGCATGTAGTAAGCGGAGAGGGAGTGCAACCTGACCCTGATAAATTAGCAGCTGTCCGTAATTGGCCGGTTCCTACTACCGTCAAAGAGGTGAGGAGTTTCCTTGATTTTGCCGGCTACTATAGACGTTTTATCCCCCATTTTGCTCAAATAGCTGATCCTATCCAGGAACTCTTGAGGGGGCAACCCAAGAAAAGCCCTAGAACTCCTGTGCCCATTGAGTGGAATGAGAAAAGAGAGATAGCGTTCCAATTGCTAAAAAAGAAACTGACCGAGCCTCCAGTGTTAGGTTATCCAGATTATAGCAAGCCCTTCCATCTCTATACTGATGCTAGCAAGCGAGGCCTGGGAGCTGTGTTAGCCCAGATCCAAGAGGGAAAAGAGAGAGTGATAGCATATGCAAGTCGCTCCCTGAAAGGAGCTGAGAAAAATGACCAGAATTATAGTTCCTTCAAACTAGAGTTCCTGGCATTAGTGTGGGCGGTGACAGAAAAATTCAAGGATTATCTAGCCGCCACCCCGTTCATTGCATTCACGGACAATAACCCTCTGGCGCATCTAAATACAGCTAAATTGGGGGCCTTGGAGCAGAGATGGGCCTCTCGCCTTGCCAACTATAATTTCTCTGTAAAGTATCGTGCTGGACGCACTAATGATAATGCTGATGCTTTATCCAGACTTCCCACAGAGACAGCTCCTGATGATGTACGAGATGCTTGGGAAGATGTAGAGATGCCGGCTTTCTATAACAAATTTGCTCAACAGGATCAGGCTCGAGCTACCAATAACAGAGCTGCAGTTCCTTCACCCTCCAGTAGGCCTGATCCTAAAGAAGAAAGGTGGGTGAAACTACAGTCTGAAAGTAGAGTGCTGGGTGAGTTGTTGGACTTCATTACTAGTGGCAGAGCCCCTGAGAGGATTCGGCGTAAGAGTGCAGATCCTGAGCTCATCAAACTGTGGAGACAGCGCCATCAACTCTTCATACAAAAGGGCCTATTGCTACGGAGAAGCCTAGACCCAGTGTCCAACGAGAGAGTGCACCAGATTCTCATACCCCGACTAGATGCAGGTATGGTGTTGGAGATGTACCACAATCAATCCGGTCACTTTGGGGTCCAAAAAACTGAGGCTACTATCCGCCAGCGGTTTTACTGGGTAGGCATGAGAGAAGACATGGAGAAGTGGTGTCGAGAGTGTGTAGCCTGTGCCTTGAAACGAAGTGAGCACCATGATCAGAGGGCACCACTGAGACCCATTGTAAGTACCCGTCCTCTTGAACTTGTCGCCATCGACCATGTAAAACTGGAGCCTAGTCGCTCAGGGTATGCTTATGCCATGACTATTATTGATCATTTCACAAAGTTTGTTGTAGCAGTGCCTGTGAGAGACCAGACAGCCAAGACTACAGCCGAAATGTTCTGGAAGCACTTCCTCCTGCCCTATGGATGTCCGGAAAAGATCCTCACCGATCAAGGACCTGCTTTTGAGTCCCATCTGTTCCATGAACTGTGCCGCTTACACAACTGTAAGAAGATCCGGACGACGGCCTACCATCCTCAAGGTAACGGATTATGTGAAAAAATGAATCAGACCTTGATAGAGATGCTGAGGGCCGTGCCTCCTGAAAACAGAGGAGATTGGCCCAGTCTGTTGCCACAGCTCATGTTCACATACAATCATACCATACATTGTTCCACCGGGTATACCCCTTTTTACTTGATGTTTGGGCGCCAAGGGACATTGCCTGCTGATCATTCATTGGACATACATGTGCCTGATTGCATTAACCCATTACCTAACACCGACTGGGTTGCTGAGCACCAAAGGCGATTGGATGCAGCCAAAGCCATCGTTCAGGAACGTATGGACTTTGCTAGAGACCGACAGCAGAGAGACTATGATCAGGCAGCCCATGCAGAACCCTTGACCATAGGGGCCGTGGTATGGTTAAAGAATAACCGTCGTACCAGCAAATTGGACAGTAAGTGGGAGCGAAGTCCTTATGTTGTCACTGCAATCCCAAATGTTGGAACTCACACTTATGAGATCACCCGGGAAGGCAAGGGATCCCAAATTGTACACCGAAACCGGTTAAAGCTCTGCCTGACACCAGAATCTAGTGACGAGAGTTCTGGATCTGAATATCCTGTGTCAGAGTCAGCAATACAGCCCGAGGATCCTATGCAGGCTGTTAGTAATCTGAGGTATGACGCGGATCCCATGCATTGGCTTCTGACACCTTGGTTGAACTTGCTGGTGCCTGCTCCGGCACCTACTGTAGCTTCACCTCCAGAAGAGCCGGTTCAAGATGCTCCGGATCCAGTTCCCCCTCTCATGGATATTGTTGTTCCAGTTGTTCCTGTTGTTCCAGTTGTTCCTGACCGAGGTCTCACGGATGGAGACCCTCCTGTTGCTCCTCTCCCTTCTACCTCGTTGCTAAGGGAAGAGGAGACCCCTGTGTTGAGAAGGTCTACCCGGATGACCAGGGGACGCCCACCAGTCCGTTTAGGAGACTTTGATTATTCTGGTGGTGTCTCCTCCCAAACAGTTGCCACGGGCAATACCTTACTTGACATTTGTGCGCAAGAATGGACTCCTCCACGTGAGCCCTTGCCTGTGATACACCCACGGGAAACTCCTGGGTAGTTCCGTTATTTTGCTGTTCTATTATGGACTTATTCATTGTCATGGACTATCCTGGTTATAATGTTACGCTGTGCCAGGTCAGCGCCCCCGTTCCATTCACTATCCTGAGAGAAGAGAACGACGCCCCTTGTCACTACCCTTCACTTTTGCCAATTAGACCTGATGTAAATGTAAATGCAGATGAATTACATGTATGTATGCCTGCATGTCTCTATTTTCTATTTCAGGTAGAGATTCCAGTTGGGCGACCCATGATGGAGTACGAGGTCGTACTCAGCTTAAAGCAGTGGGGTATGTAGTGTACGGGAACTGTAATACCCGTCACTACCAAAGTGTCACTTGGTGTGCTGTCGTCCCTCCTAATTATGGAGAAGTTGGTATATGTCAGTTTTATAAAATGTCATGTAATGCAATGCTATGTGTTTCCCTGTTACTATGAAACTTGCATGTACAGGCCTGCAGGGGTGTCATTCCAGCTTCTAGTCGCTAGAGGGAGCTAGGGAGCCCTAGTTTATATAAGGCCCAGACAGGGAAGCAAAAGTCAGTCTAGACCACAGCTCAGAAGTTTCTAGAGCCTGAGGAAGTGTCCAGAAGCTGAGAGAGACAGAGGCAAAGATCAGGAAAGCAAGAGGTACTCAGAAAGACAGAGGAGGTACTGATTAAAGCTATAGCCAAGGATATAAAGCCAGAACTAGGTTAATGGGCCTTGGTGAAGAATTGCTGTATTCTGGGATCAGACAGAATTAGAGTGCAAGCTCCTGTGCTGCAAGTCCTGTGTTCAACACTCTGTAATCACCCTGCTATAACTGAATTGCCTGCATCGACCGAATTGCAAAATCGACTGTATGCTTAGGAACTGCATTTCCAATATTGTCTCTGCTTGCAAAACTACTAAAGTTGGAGTTCTGTTTTAAAGCTACGTTTCCTCAATTTATTCCTGCATCTGCAAACGGCGTGCCACCGTTTACTTGGCACTGGCGTCACGAACTATTTCTACCTATACCTGCCCTTGCAGAGAGTCAGCCGTACCAGGTTAGTGTATATTGCACTACATCACCCAGAAACACCTATTGCACACAACTTGAGTACGCTGCAAAATGACTTAAAATAACATAAAATACAGAAAAATTAAAAATAACAATCTGGATCTAGGAGTAGGAGGTTGAGGAGGCGGTGGATGGGTGTATGTGGCGGTGTAGGTTGACGTGGCGGTGTAGGTGGAAGCGGCGGTGAAGGAGGAATAGGTAGCCAACACTGATTTGTGTGCTTTTTTTTATTTTTAAATTGTGGTATCCCCAAAAATATTGGGACATATAACAAAATAAAACTAAGAATAAGTGCACTTGAGTACAAGAATGGATGGTTGAGGCTGGTATAAATGTCTATTCTGCACAAGGTACGGACAAGTCCTGTGGGATCCATGCCTGGTTCATTTTAATAAACGTAAGCTTGTCCACATTGGCTGCGGCCTGTGATAATGCTCTCTGCCATACTAAACACACGTTCACACTATACACTGGCTGCAGGGCAGGTCAGCACCTCCAAGGCTGACAAAGCTTTTCCACATTTTGGCCATGCTAACCCTGCCTTCTCAGGTGCTGGTGGTGCCCCAGCTGCATTGGCGACCTTTTCCTCCTCCTCTGCCTTCGCCTTGTGCTTCCACTGTGCCCCCGCTGTCAGGCGGGAATGCCATCAGCAGCGTGCGCTTATAGTCGCGCATCTTCCGATCAGTAACAGATGTTTTCACTAAATTTAGTTCCCTGTCAGCAATGCAGAGCAGGGGTTCATTCACGGCAAAAGTGGGTTCTTGTCACCCAGCAATAGAACAGAGGATTTTGAGAGATTTAGGCCCCTGTCAGCAATGCAGAGCAGGGGTTTATTCACGGCAAAAGGGGGTTCATCTCACCCAGCAATAGAACAAAGAATTTTGAGAGATTTAGGCCCCTGTCAGCAATGCAGAGCAGGGGTTCATTCACGGCAAAAGGGGGTTCATGTCACCCAACAATATAACAGAGGATTTTGAGAGATTTAGGCCCATGTCACCCAGGCACAGCAGGGGTTCATGTCACCCAGCAATCGAACAGAGGATTTTGAGAGATTTAGGCCCCTGTCACCCAGGCACAGCAGGGGTTCATTCACGGCAAAAGGGGGTTCTTGTCACCCAGCAATAGAACTGAGGATTTTGAGAGATTTAGGCCCATGTCACCCAGGCACAGCAGGGGTTCATTCACGGCAAAAGTGGGTTCTTGTCACCCAGCAATAGAACAGAGGATTTTGAGAGATTTACGCCCTTGTCACCCAGACTCAGCAGGGGTTCATTTACGGCAAAAGTGGAATCATGTCACCCAGCAATAGAACAGAGGATTTTGAGAGATTTTGGCCCCTGTCAGCAATGCAGAGCAGGGGTTCATTCACGGCAAAAGGGGGTTCATGTCACCCAGCAATAGAACAGAGGATTTTGAGAGATTTAGGCCCCTGTCACCCAGGCACAGCAAGGGTTCATTCACGGCAAAAGGGGGTTCATGTCACCCAGCAATAGAACAGAGGATTTTGAGAGATTTAGGCCCCTGTCACCCAGGCACAGCAGGGGTTTGTATACGCCAAAAATGGTAAAATATCATCCGACAATTGAAAATAAGATTTTTTTCAATTTAGGGCACTAAAATTGGCACTTTTTTGCATTAAAATGGCTCTAAAATAGTCCTTGAAAAGGCTAGAGGGATGTAAAAGGTAGTAAAATGTGCTTAAGAGCATGGCAATTGCTCTGCAAACAAATGTGGATAGGGAAATAACTTAAAATGAAATAAAATAACAAAAAATTACAAATTATTAACCTGCAACTCAGAGGAGGTGGATATGGAGTCGGAGGTTGAGGAGGCGGTGAATGTGGTGTTGTAGGTGGAGGCAGCAATGGAGGAGGAACAGGTAGCCAACAATGTTTTTTTTTATTTTTTATTGGGGTAGGTTGCCCCCAAAATATTGGGACAAATAAAAAAAAAGAAAACAAAGAATCATTGCACTTGACTTGAGTACAAGAATGTATGTTTGATGGTGGTATAAATGTCTATTCTGCACAAGGTACAGATAAGTCCTGAGGGATCCAAGCCTGGTTCATTTTAATGAACGTGAGCTTGTTCACATTGGCTGTGGAAAGACGGCTGCGTCTGTCTGTAATGACGCCTCCTGCCGTACTAAATACACGTTCAGAGAGTACACTGGCTGCAGGGCAGGCCAGCACCTCCAAGGCATACAGGGCAAGCTCTGGCCATGTGGACAATTTGGAGACCCAGAAGTTGAATGGGGCAGAACCATCAGTCAGTACGTGTAGGCGTGTGCACAGGTACTGTTCCACCATGTTGTTCAAATGCAGCCTCCTGCTAACATGCTCCATATCAGCAGTTGGTGCCGGTTGTTGCGGCGAGGTGACAAAGCTTTTTCACATGTCGGCCATGCTAACCCTGCCTTCTGAGGTGCTGGCGCTGGCACAGCTGCGTTGGCGACCTCTTTCCTCCCCTGCCTTCGACTTGTGCTTCCACTTGTCTCCGGCGTCAGTCGGGAATGCTCTCAGGAGTGCGTCTACCAGCGTGCGCCTGTAGTCGCGCATCTTCCGATCATGCTCCAGTGAGGGAATTGAGGACGGCACATTGTCTTTGTAACGGGGATCCAGCAGGGTGGCCACCCAGTAGTCAGCACACGTTAAAATGTGGGCAACTCTGCAGTCGTTGCGCAGGCACTGCAGCATGTAGTCGCTCATGTGTGCCAGGCTGCCCAGAGGTAAGGACAAGCTGTCCTCTGTGGGAGGTGTATCGTCTGCGTCCTCCGTATCCCCCCCAGCCACGCACCAGTGATGGGCCCGAGCTGCGTTGGATACCACCCCGCTGTGAACATGCTTCATCCCCATCCACCTCCTCCTCCTCATCCTCCTCCTCCTCGTCCTCCAGTAGTGGGCCCTGGCTGGCCAAGTTTGTTCCTGGCCTCTGCTGTTGCAAAAATCCTCTTTCTGAGCCACTTCTAAAAGACTGGCCTGAAAGTGTTAGAGATGACCCCTCTTCCTCCTCCTCGTCCTGGGCCACATCCTCTTCCATCATCGCCCTAAGTGTTTTCTCAAGGCGACATAGAAGTGGTATTGTAACGCTCATAACGGCGTCATCGCCACTGACCATGTTGGTGGAGTACTCGAAACAACGCAACAGGGCACACAGGTCTCGCATGGAGGCCCAGTCATTGGTGGTGAAGTGGTGCTGTTCCGCAGTGCGACTCACCCATGCGTGCTGCAGCTGAAACTCCACTATGGCCTGCTGCTGCTCGCACAGTCTCTCCAGCATGTGCAAGGTGGAGTTCCACCTGGTGGGCACGTCGCATATGAGGCGGTGAGTGGGAAGGCCGAATTTACGCTGTAGAGCAGACAGCCGAGCGGCGGCAGGATATGAACGCCGGAAGCGCGCACAGACAGCCCGCACTTTATGCTGCAGCTCAGACATGTCGGGGTAGTTGTGAATGAATTTCTGCACCACCAAATTCAGCACATGCGCCAGGCAAGGGATGTGCGTCAAACCGGCTCGTCCCAGAGCTGCAACGAGATTTCGCCCATTAACGCACACCACCAGGCCGGGCTTGAGGCCCACTGGCAGCAACCACTCGCCAGTCTGTTGTTCTATACCCCGCCACAACTCCTGCGCGGTGTGGGGCCTGTCCCCCAAACACATCAGTTTCAGAATGGCCTGCTGACGTTTACCCCTGGCTGTGCTGAAGTTGGTGGTGAAGGTCTGTCACTGACCGGATGAGGAGGTGGTAGAAGAGGAGTAGGAAGAGAAGGCAACAGGAGGCAAAGAATGATGCCCTGCGATCCTTGGCGGCGGAAGGACGTGCGCCAAACAGCTCTCCGCTTGGGGCCCAGCCGCCACTGCATTTACCCAGTGTGCAGTTAGGGAGATATAGCGTCCCTGGCCGTACTTACTGGTCCACTTATCTGTGGTTAGGTGGACCTTGCCACAGATGGCGTTGCGCAGTGCACACTTGATTTTATCCGATACTTGGTTGTGCAGGGAGGGCACGGCTCTCCTGGAGAAGTAGTGGTGGCTGGGAAAGACGTACTGTGGGACAGAAAGCGACATGAGCTGTTTGAAGCTGCCTGTCTCCACCAGCCTGAATGACAGCATTTCAAAGGCCAGCAGTTTAGAAATGCTGGCATTCAGGTCAAGGGATCGAGGGTGGCTAGGTGGGAATTTACGCTTTCTCTCAAAGGGTTGTGAGATGGAGAGCTGAACGCTTCCGTGTGACATGGTGGAGATGCTTGGTGACGGAGGTGGTGTTGTTGGTGGCACATCCTCTGTTTGCTGGGCGGCAGGTGCCAACGTTCCTCCAGAGGCGGAGGAAGAGATCGAGGCAGCAGCAGAAGAGGTAGCAGGGGGAGCCTGAGTGAGTTCCTTGTTTTTAAGGTGTTTACTCCTCTGCAGTTCATGCTTTGCATGCAGATGCCTGGTCATGCAGGTTGTGCTAAGGTTCAGAATGTTAATGCCTCGCTTCAGGCTCTGATGGCACAGCGTGCAAACCACTCGGGTCTTGTCGTCAGCACATTGTATGAAGAACTGCCACGCTAGGGAACTCCTTGAAGCTGCCTTTGGGGTGCTCGGTCCTAGGTGGCGGTGGCCAGTAGCAGTCGAACTCTCTTGGCGGCGGGTGTTCTGCTTTTGCCCACTGCTCCCTCTTTTGCTACGCTGTTGGCTCGGTCTCACCACTGCCTCTTCCTCCGAACTCTGAAAGTCAGTGGCACAACCTTCATTCCATGTGGGGTCTAGGACCTCATCGTCCCCTGCATCGTCTTCCACCCAGTCTTCCTCCCTGACCTCCTTTTCGGTCTGCACACTGCAGAAAGACGCAGCAGTTGGCACCTGTGTTTTGTCATCATCAGAGACGTGCTGAGTTGGTATTCCCATGTCCTCATCATGAAACATAAGTGGTTGTGCGTCAGTGCATTCTATGTCTTCCACCCCTGGGGAAGGGCTAGGTGGATGCCATTGGGAAACCCTGCCAGCAGAGTCTTCAAACAGCATAAGAGACTGCTGCATGACTTGAGGCTCAGACAGGTTCCCCGATATGCACGGGGATGATGTGACAGACTGATGGGTATGGGTTTCAGGCGCCACCTGTGCGCTTTCTGCAGAAGACTGGGTGGGAGATAATGTTAACGTGCTGGATCCACTGTCGGCCACCCAATTGACTAGCGCCTGTACTTGCTCAGGCCTTACCATCCTTAGAACGGCATTAGGCCCGACCAAATATCGCTGTAGATTCTGGCGGCTACTGGGACCTGAGTTAGTAGGTTCAGTAGGACGTGTAGCTGTGGCAGAACGGCCACGTCCTCTCCCTGCACCAAAGGCTCCACCAACACCACGACCATGACCGCGTCCCTTATTAGATCTTTGCCTCATAGTTAGCGTTCACAAAGCAAAATAAAAAGTGGTTAAGTATGTTAAAAATAATTAACCGCCAATATAAACCCTGATGTAGGGTATTGCACTAAAAAAAATTTTTTTTAACTCTATATGACATAAGCGGTATTTGTGACCTAAATGTGACACTCACGTCATGCACGTCTTATCCCAGATGTGCAGTATATCAGGTTTTTTTTTCACCCCAGTATGCCAAAGCCGTATTTACGGCCTAAATGTGACAGTGACTTATGCACGTGTAATCCCAGATTTGCAGTATATTAGAGGCTTTTTTCACCCCAGTATGCCAAAGCCGTATTTATGGCCTAAATGTGACAGTGACTTATGCACATGTAATCACAGATGTGCAGTATATTAGAGGCTTTTTTCACCCCAGTATGCCAAAGCCGTATTTATGGCCTAAATGTGACAGTGACTTATGCACGTGTAATCCCAGATGTGCAGTATATTAGAGGGTTTTTTCACCCCAGTATGCCAAAGCTGTATTTTTGGACTTGCAGATAGCCTATGCTGGTGCACTATCGTTGCATAAAATGGCTGCCGATCATGTATTGATATTGACTAACTGAAGAAAAAAAAGTTTGTTTTCAGCAGTAGTTAGCTCAGGGCAGGCTTTGAAAAATGGTGCACTGCACCCACAAAGCACTTTTTCTGTAGATCGCTGAGTACATAAACCAGTTTTTGATAAGATTTCTCCCTGATCTCTCCTCTCACAGCAGCTGCAGCCTCTCCCTACACTAATCCGAGCAGAGTGACGGGCGGCGCTACGTGACTCCAGCTTAAATAGAGGCTGGGTCACATGCTGCAGTTGGCCAATCACAGCCATGCCAATAGTAGGCATGGCTGTGATGGCCTTTTGGGGCAAGTAGTATGACGCTTGTTGATTGTCTGCTTTGCAGCCTTTCAAAAAGCGCCATAAAAATCGCCGAACCCGAACTTTAACGTAAATGTTCGGGTTCGGGTCTGGGTGCCGAAAACCCTAAAGTTCGGTACGAACCCGAACTTTACAGTTCGGGTTCGCTCAACTCTAGTTAAAAAGTATCTATAACCAAAATGATCGGAATCAGTTTGGTAAGAGTCATTACTATAGTAATGGCTTTTATACTCATAAGCCACCTTTTACGTTTCAAAAGGTATTTATTGGATTTTTGCATAGGTAAGCAGGCATTTACAGTAGTAAATGATAAAATATGTTATACAGAATCAAAAACATTACTTGGAGGAATACATAATATAAGATACATTCTCATTAACATGTCAGGGTTAACACATTTTTCTGAGTTTGATGTGAAAGTGCAGTGAATCAACAACATTGCTCAGGATTACAAAAGAAAGAAAAAAAGAAAAAGGGAACATAAGATCAAAGGGAAATACTAAATCGTAAATCTGGAGAGTAGGAGGAGGATAGCCAAGGTTCCCACACCCTCTCAAAAGCGGGAAATGTGTCGGTGCGGATAGCTGACAACTTCTCAAATATCAAGCTTTTATTAATCCTATCCACAACAGCTTGGAATGATAGGGAGTCAGATCGCCATCTAAAAACTATGTGGATTCTAGCTGCTAGTAGTATGTATTGAGAAAGCTTGAATCTTGCATAGGTTAGCCAGTGGGGTTTGTCCCCTAGTAAGCATAGTGGCAATGTTAGAGGAAAGCTACAGTCTAACACAGACGATATCAGGTTTGTTATTTGGACCCAGAACCGTTTTACAACAGAACAGGACCACCAAGTATGCAACATTGACCCTTCTTCATTACATCCTCTAAAGCACATAGGGGATATCTCGGGGTATATGCCGTGTAGCCGTGATGGAACCATGTAGGTTCTGTGAAGCACTTTTATTGAGGTTTCTGCTAGTGTAACTTGCCAAGTACCCTTCATAAGAGTCTGCGAGCGTTGGGACCATTTGGATTGCGAGTATTCTTGCTGTATGTCTTCCTCCCAAGCTCTCATATAAGCTAGTTTATGACCTTCGGGAATAGAGTTGAGGGGGGCCTCATACATTCTTGACAGGAGACCCTGTCTATATAGTGAGTAAGTAATAGAACGCTCGAACGGTGTAAATTCCACGGATGGGTTGGGCATCTGAATAGCTCTGAAATATGAAAATACCTGGTTCATGAGAAGGTATTCTCTAACGGGGGGGGGGGGGGAGTATCTATCCTTGAAGTCTGTAAGGGATATCAGTTTACCTCTAATTAGAAACTTGTGCAGCGTACACAGTTGATTAGTCGACCACCAATTGAGGTTGCGGCATTGAAGGCCCGGTGGAAAAGCTGGGTTTCCTATTAGGCCCAGTAATGGAGATGGTTTGGATTGGAGAGCAAATTTGAATCTAACCGCTCTCCAGAGTATCAGCGAGTAATATGAAGGGGGGAATTGTTACATAAGGCCGAAGGGATAGGTGCTGTATTCCATATCAGAGCCCTC
Organism: Bufo bufo; assembly: GCF_905171765.1. Classification (NCBI taxonomy): domain Eukaryota; kingdom Metazoa; phylum Chordata; class Amphibia; order Anura; family Bufonidae; genus Bufo; species Bufo bufo. Next base: position 217,168,603 of record NC_053389.1, read on the forward strand.
CATGTGTAAGGGTTAAGATTGGAGCGTTCGAGTAAGATCCATAGCGGGTGTTCTCGTGGATCTAAATGGGTCAAGAACATCTGGGCCAGTCTGGCTGCTTGATAATATTTCACAAAATACGGTACTGATAATCCCCCCTGAGACTTATGTCTACACATAGTCGACTTGGATATACGAGAACGCTTGTTAGCCCAGATAAACTTCATCACATCTCTCTGAACGGATCTCAGGTCCCTCACTAGGACTGGGGTTGGTAGAGGTCTAAATAGGTATAGGAGTCTTGGGAGGACTACCATCCTGACGATGTTAATCCTACCCACCCATGAGGTCTGTAAGGTTTTCCATGTCACCAAATCCTGCCGTATCTTTCTATACATAGGTAAGTAATTAGTTCTATAAACCATGTCAAGGGCCTTTGGTAACATAACTCCTAGATAAGAGATGTGCTGAGGTCTGTGCTGGAATGGGAAATTTTGGAGTAGTGATGATTTAGTGGAGGAAGAGGTGTTACATAGGAGCATTTCAGATTTGGTGTGGTTAATGGAGAGGCCTGAAGCTTCAGTGAAGGATTCTAAAAGTTTTAAGAGGGAAGGAAAGGAAATAATGGGGGTGGTAATAGATAATAAAAGGTCATCAGCGAAGAGACTTAGTTTATATTCCGTTCCCCCAATAGATAAGCCTTTAATGTCGGGGTGGGATCTCATATGGCTTGCTAAGGGTTCCATGGCTAAGGCAAATAGGGCTGGGGAAAGGGGGCATCCTTGCCTCGTACCTCTTCTGATTGGGATATGGGAGACCCTTGTGGTGGGTAGTTTAAGACAAGCCTCTGGCTTAGAATAAAGACCTTGAATAGCTGCCAGGAAGGGGCCCTTAATTCCCATTTTTGAAAGGACATTGTACAGATATGGCCAAGTGACGGTATCAAAGGCCTTCTCGATATCAAGGGCTAACAGGGCTAATGGGACTTTAGTTTTGTTGGAAGTTTGTATAATGTTAAGGATTTTTCTAATATTTCCCTACCTGGTATGAAACGGACCTGATCCTAATGTATAAGGCTCGGGAGGAATCTGTTGAGTCTCCTAGCCAGAATAGAAGTGAACAGTTTGTTATCAAGATTCAGTAGTGAAATTGGCCTATAGTTAGATGGTAGTAAAGGGTCTTTGTTGGGTTTAGGAATGACTGTGATAGAAGCTTTTAGGAATTCCTCTGGCGGGGTAGAACCTTGCATCAGGTGGTTACAATAATTAGCTATATGGGGGATAAGCAAAGGAGCAAATTTTTTATAGTACAAGGCAGAGTATCCATCTGGGCCCGGTGCTTTGCCTAATTTTAAGGATTTAATGGCGTGTTCCACTTCCTCTACTGAGATAGGGTTGCTAAGTTCAGACTGGGACTCAGGGGACAAGACCGGGAGACGTGCTGACGATAGGAAATCGTTCGTCTGTGAGCTAGAATCTCCTGCAGGGGCAGACTAGAGGTGTATATAGAATTTTTGGAATGTAGTGTAGATGGCATCTGGGTTTGAAGTGGTTTGGCCAGATCTCGTACTTATTTTGAAGACATGATTAATCCTTTGCTTAGCTTTAAGCTGGTTAGCTAGTAGTTTGTCCGGCTTATTGGCATACTTATAATAAAAGGAGTTCGTCCATCTGAGGGCTTTTTCTGTATTATTTGTGAGAATCATGTTAAGCTGCTGTTTCACATCTTTTATCGCTTTGAGTAGGTACAGTGATGGGGATCTTTGATGGGCCCAGACTAGCCTGCTTAACTTGGCTTCCAGACCAGCTTGGGCTTGGGTACGCTCCCTCTTTCTCTTGGATGCTAAACTTATCAACCTGCCCCTCATATAGGCTTTGTGTGTCAGCCATAGTGTCATAGGGTTGATTTCAGGGGAGACGTTCTCAGCGAGAAAGCTCGAGAGGTCATCCTGCAGTTGAGTAAATTGAGCTGGATGAGTCAAGAGCGATTCGTTTAGCCTCCAATGAAACGGGGTATAATTATGTTGAGGGTCTGTAAAATCTGAGATAACCATATCATGGTCTGACCATGAAGATACTACATGTCTAGAATAAGACATATAGGGGAGGAGAGAGGTGGAAGCCAGAATCATGTCTATGCGTGAATACACTCGGTGAGCTGAGGAATAATAGGTGTAGCTTGTTTGTGAGCCATTATGCTCCCTCCATGTGTCAGCCAACGATAGAGATTGAAGAACTCGATTAATCCTACTCATCAATGTCGCAGAGTGTGGGATTGTGGGTGGGGCAGTGCGGTCTAGTACGGGATGGATGGTGAAGTTAAAATCCCCACACCACACTAGTTTATGAAAAGTAAGGGTTTCAATCACCCTTCCCACATTTTCAAAAAAGGCAATAGGGTTCTCCGTAGGGGTATACGAATTAACTAGGCAAAGAGATTCCTCTCTGTAAGTCCCTACAACAATAACGTATCTCCCATCCGGATCAATGCATGTCTGGGTGACAGTGAAAGGGAAGGAGTTTCTCAGTAACGTTACTACCCCCCGACATTTTGAAGTGAATGTAGAAGAGTAAAAACTGGAGTATTGTGGATGAAAATACCTAGGATGGGATGTGTGGGTGAAATGAGTCTCCTGCAAACAGATGACGTCAGGCATATGTTTAAGATATATCGAAAAGGCTGTCTTTCTTTTTCGAGGGGAATTTAAGCCCCTCACATTATGAGAGAGCAATTTGCACATAATGACAGGACAGTGTCACACTTCCAATATAAAGGGAACGCCAGACGTCATCCGCTCCCAGGGTTAACTGAACCTCAGTAATCCCTCCCACTTGTACACTTACATTAATAACCCTAAGCATGGTCTCCAAGAGCAATAAAACAATACAGTTAAACAGGAGATTAACATAAAAAAACGCAGAAGAACAAGTTGAGCTATTAAGCCCAAAACAAAAGATATTAATGGATGGGATATGTGAGTAGCCTCAAGGTAGCCAACATTACACTCTCACAGGATCCCAGGATCAGGGACAGCATGAAAAACCGCTTTATCGAGTCCCTGGATTAATGGAACAGGCCTAGTGTGATTTTCAGGATATGTAACAGGAGTCCCCGAAGAGACCAGGTAAAGAAAGGCTGAGCAATACCGCTATTCAGCTGAATAGAGTAGAAAGTTCAGGTGATTCAAGTGATTCTCGATCTGTTCAGACCACCAGGAGCCGAAGGGACTTTGGTCCAGACTCTAGCTGGACGCTGTGGTTTCGGCAAGGAGGATAGAGGAGCGTGGTGTTCGCAGGGGATCCCTGCGCGCTGCAAAGCTTCCAGTCCCTCCGCCGGCGAGTGCACTGTGTGAAGGCGAGAGTTCAGCTGGAAAGTCAGGTTGAAGGGGAATCCCCACCTGTATCGGATATGTGCCTTCTGCAGGGACTGTGTAACCGATCTCATCTCTCGGCGTCTTCGGAGTGTGGATGGTGCTAGGTCCGCATAAAGATGGACTGAAGGTGGAAGTCCAGGTAAGTCAGACAGATCCCTGGCTGCTGCTAGGACTTTATCTGTCGTCTCCGGGTGATGAAATTTAAGGATTATATCCCTTGGGAGGTTCAGACTGCGAGGTTTCCCCAGAGCCCTGTGGACTCTATCCATCTTCAGAAGGGAGAGTTCTGTCAGCGGTAGGAGAGCTGTAAACAGAGTGGAGAGGGTGGCTTGTAAATCGGTATACGATTCAGGGAGGCCCCTGACCCGCAGGTTACCCCTCCTGGACCTATTTTCAAGGTCTTCTATTTTAAGCTCCAGCTCTGCTAATTGAGCGTCATGGTTGTTAATGTCCTCTTTGTCACAGCCCAAGGCGTCGGACATATCGTCCATCCTCATCTCTAAATCCGAGACTCTGTTTCCCAGATCTTGTATCTGGCGGGAAAATTCTGAGACGGCTTGGGACAGTTCCGCTTTAAACAGAGCAGCTATATTCTTGTATACATCTTCCTGACCTGTATGGCAAGCAGCCACATCCGGAGAGGGCCCGCCGCCATCCGAGGATGTAGGGCTGGCGGCGTCTGTTATAACATCCGCCATGACAGTCTGTCTGGTCTGTCAGAAGATCTCCGGTATAGTTTGCGATGGGACTGGGGTACCCAGTATTCTTGACCTCCCTTTGGTGCGGGTCATCTTCGGGGTTCCCTGCATCGATTTTTAGGCTTAGTGGAGCCTGATAAAAGGCGCTTAGATCAGGGTTGGTTCGATAAGCGGAGCGGAGCTCACGGAAGCATGACCTCCTCGTGTGCCGCGCGCATGCGCCCCCAACTCATAAGCCACCTTTTAGACTTGCTCATACTTCACTAATCAGAGGAGTAACAAAGATCTATGGAGGACCCATAGCAAAACTTAAATTGGGGCCCTACACCACCAGGACCACCATTAGCAGCATGGATATGAGGAGCTTATGATTATGTTGGTTTTCCTAATGCACACAGTGATGTCACATTGGTGTGATAACATTCTCCGTGATGTACAGAAATTAACCAGTGATGTCACAGCACAGAAATAATGCAAAAAGTAATGCACTCTATAACTGTCTATATACATCACTAACTGCACATATGTCTGAGTGGAGATGGACCCCCTTAGTTATTGTGGCCCCTGGTAGCAGCTGATATGCCTGCTACCCTGATAGTTACACCCATGGTTAAAGTTTTTTAAAGTATCCAAAAGAGACACTAAAAAAGTAAAAGATATCATGTAAATAAGTGCCCCATAAAGCAATATGTCCATTCAGACAGGGGATTTGGAGACCCCTGTGTGACGCCCTGTTCTTCTGACCAGTGGTTGTTCCAGCCAGCCGACCCATGGAGGTCATTCATTTTATCACCCATCATGTGGATAGGTGATAAATGTTGTTTATGGGTTAATCCCTTTAGGCACTGAGCTATCTCCGGCAGCCACACAGAAGTGAATAGAGCAGTGGTAACACAGCACACTACCACTCCATTCACATAAGGAACTTGGAACCTTATTGTGATTAGTGTTGGGCCCGAATATTTGAATTGCGAATATTAAGCGCGAATATATGCACTTTGAGAATTCACGAATATTTAGAATATAGTGATATATTCGTAATTTCGAATATTCTAGATTATTTTTTCATGAGTAACCTCCCTTCTTGCTGGTGGGCCAATGAGAAGGCTGTAATGTCTTTGTCTGAGCTTAGCAACATCCCTAGCAACCAATAGGAAAGTTTCCTAACCCTTTAGTATATAAGAACCTCCCCAGCTGCCATTTTCTACAGTTTTTTAAAGTTCTGAGAGAGACAGCAGTGTCATTGCTGTGCTCTGTGCTTTCCACACTACATTAGATAGATAGTTAGTTAGCTTATATATATAATACAGATAGTTAGTGGGAGATAGTCAGTGTATGTTATATCCTGATATAGTGTAGCTGTTGCAGTGCAGTGTGTTAGGTAGTGTGATAGGTTCTGCTGTCCATACATACATGCAAACCTGCTAAAATCTGAATTTTCACGTATTGCACCAAAATATTCGCATCATTAGTGCTGATTAGTGCAATCGCGAATATATCGAAGCACTCTATCTGCATATAAAGCTATTGCAATGTTCTGCTGTGCCAACCATTTTCTCCAGTCTCAGGAAACTTCTAGCAGCTTGGAAAATGTAGCAAAAGTGACCCACGCCTGTATTTCGCACGCATTACACGAATATTACATTGCCGATTTTTCGCAATCAAGAAAATAATCTTGAATTCGCGAATATATGAGGAATATTCGCCCAAATATTCGTGAAATATTGCGAATTCGAATATAGCCCCTGCCACTCAGAACTAATTGTAATCGGTCAGGACGAAGCTGTCCGATTACTCTAGCGTTCATACCTATCCTGTGGGTCAACCTCTTTATAGTAATGCTGGTTAATCTCCGGAAATTGATGAGAGATACACTTTAGTCAACAGTTTCTAAGTTATCTTGGTCTCCCACATAGGTAACAGATGGTGATGACTACTTATTGCTGCCATGACAATGATCTTATAGACCGTTGTCAGGATTTTGAAAAATCCTGTACCTGTTTCAAAAGGTCCAACCATTTGCCCCTGCCTGATCCTTCATGGTTAGAAAACTTTGTACCATTGCCCACTCTACCAGCTAAATGCCTTTCCACGGTGTATAGACAGCTGTTGACGCCTGGAGATCCTCAAGAACCTAGCTATCTAAAAAACTGGGAACGAGAGTTGAACATTAAACTAGATAAGAGCAGTATATCCTCCATCCTTGCTCACTCACATGGGTTCTCTAAATGTGTCAGAATTCAGGAAAATTCCTTTAAAACACTTTCTAGGTGGTATAGGACCCCAAAGTTCCTCCACTGAATTAATCTGTCTCCCTCAGATCAATGTTGAAGGTGCTCATTAGGAATTGGTAACATCTCAGATATTTGGTGGTTCTGCCCCAAATTTAAAGAGTTCTGGTCAGAGATAGAACTTATAATTAATAAAGTATGTCCCAATAAGATAAAGCTATCTGCCCCATTAGTACTACTTTGGTTACCAGAAGCTGACTTTAGACCAAATAAATCGAATTTTGCCACTCACATGATCACGGCAGCAAAGTTACTCATTCCGCTGAGGTGGAGAGAGGCGGACCCCCCGACTATCTCTATGTGGTATGATAAGATGTCAAACTTATGTCGTATGGAGGGTGCTAGCTAGCTGGGAAAACAAGACTAGGAAAGCTTTCCTAAACGTATGATAACCGTGGTTAGCACATGTAAAGGAGAAAATGGAACTAGACACAAAGAAGTGAGTCTTGATAAGACCAACAGATGTTCAAAGTTTTATACGTCTTCTATAATGATTTCACATGTATCTCAATACATATGGGGATCTTGGTCGACACCCCCCCTCCCCCTCCCCCTCCCCTGATTCCCCTAAACCCCCCCCTCTATCTTTTCTCCACATGTGTACTTAGATAACCAGCTGTTCGCTTATTGTACCATGCTAATGATGCTATATGATCCATGTCTCCTGTGTTGTCAGGCGGATGGCCTCTGAAGGTTTTATATAATGTACATGATGTTGCATGGAACTTGACCAATAACTATATGACTGTACAATGATCTGTGTCTCATCGACTTATCTGGTGATCTCTGTATACTGTCTGTATATGCTCATTTGTCATATCCACAAAGTTCAATAAAAAGAGATTTGTTAAAAAAGATTAGGATCTACAAGATCAAGACTCAAAACAGAAACCCCATAAAATCTTAATCTAAAGTCCACATCAAACCTTCAGCAAAAATAAATACTATGTGCAGTGTACTAAAGCTTTGATGAGGGTACCCTTTGTGAGGGTACGTTTGCATATGCAGCAGCAGATGAGGCTGGCTGCCCTCTGCCGGTTTTCACCAGATGTGGCATTGCCAGATTCTACAGTTCACCGCCGGATCCCCATTGACTATAATGGGGTCCAGTGGTGATCCAGCCGCTTTCTGGGTTTCAGACTGACAAAAAGCATGCAACAGATCGGGCACGCCGCAGATGCGGACATACCCTGAGTAGATGTACATCAAATCCCATGAATATATTCACCAGTAGCCTTCAGACATAGACTGTGCAGAAATAAATCATTTACCATTTATAACATGAGCACAAATACCTCAGCAGGCAACTTAGCTTCCATTATACACCAGTGGTAAAACAGTATGAACAATTTCTTTTAAAAAGCCCTTTGATTTTCCCCAAGGACACCCGTTCCTGATGTGCTCAATAGAAACTCTTGATTCCTGCGTGGGAGCAGAAGGGATAAAGCTACTAATAGGATGCAGCAAATTCATTCCTGCTACAGAGGACACACGCGCAATACATCTCCAGTCCTGATTTTTTTTATGTAAATCTCAAAGCTAAAAAAACATAATGTGAACTAATCCTCCACAGCAAGAATAATCTCACGTTCTGTTTGCTTGAGCCGACCAGGATTAATGTATAGTGGTGGAGACAAGGGTCATAATGTTGGCTGTGTTGTGTAGTGCTGACATTATTATTTCATTTTGTCTTTTTTTTAAGCTGGTGTCACAAATAGTTTTTTTTCTGGCATTTTAATGGGTTTTTTTGGGGTGGTGTTTTGTGCAGCTTTTTTAGGCAAAAAAACACCAGCTACAGAAGCCTTCGGGAGTTATTAAACACAGGATAAATAGGTGTTTGTTTTTGTAGCATCATGAATACTTTACAATAAACAAAAACACAAGGAATACAAAAAAGCAACCAATCATATTCCACTTGACATTTTTCAAAGGAGCTCTAAAAAATGAAAGATGGTCTGATGTCTGAATGGTTGCTATGGACAACTAAGACAGTTTTCCTTTACACCAGTTTTTGATAAATCTGCTCCACTATATGGGCAAAAATGCATTAAAACACCTAAACATCAGGTCCTTTTTAAGGCTCTTTTTATGTTAAAACCCCACAACATGAAGCACACTTACAGGGGAGAATTTATCATCCCTACACCAGTTTTTTTAAGTGCAACTGTGCCTATATCTGGGTCAAAGTGGCATTTCTATGCTGTCCTCTCCACTTTGTAAAGGGGGGCGTAGTGGGGCAGGACCATCCGCTCTGGCATATTTATCATCATTTATGTATAAAATCTCAATTTCAGTTTAGACACACAGACTGCTGGAGGATGCATTTAATTTATATTTACAGGATAAATCCCCCCCACAGTGTTTTAATTTCCTATGTACTTACCCTGGTGGAGGAAACTCAATTAATGTTGAGGTTAGGATTTTTACGATGACATACTAAATACTGTACTAAGATGGAATGAGTTTTAAAAGGCCTTATTCTTGTTCTGACAATCATAATATTTTAGCAGGGTTAGAATGCCTGGCCATGGGATCTGCATGTGGATTGCCTAAAACTATCAGCCATTAGGGGGAGTCCACATGCAGATTCCACATGTGGGCACCCTTAAATTCAATATATGATTAACAGTAAACCGATCGTCCCTCCTAATCTTTGAGTTAAGGTGTTTCAAACACACACATTACAAAGAGGTACAAAAAAAACTAGTACACGGCTATTCAATCTTCACAGAGAAACACTTCTAGTAGTTTGAGTGCCATACTAAAGATCTCAGTTATTTTAAAAGTGGCACTATCATAGGATTCTTATATATCCTGTTGACCACATTCCCATGTTGTGATTCACAAAAACAACCCCCTCTAATTTCAGTCTATTAAAACTTAAAAGGGTTGTCTGGCCCAGACCTGTGCTCCTGTCCTGAAGTCCTTTAACATCAAAAAGGAAGACTCACCTGTCCATGCTCTTACCACTGTTCCATTCCCAGCTGCTTGCTGGTCTCCACAGTGCTGCAATGTAATGTTCAAGCCACTGTGACCAGTGAGGCCTATGATTGTTTGCAGCAGTCACAGGACCCAGCCACTTCCTGGTACTGCAGGAACTGGAAGCAGCCAGGAACTGAGCACTGGCAGGACTGCAGAGAATTGAGTCTTTCTTTTTTTAAGTTCAAGGTCACAGGTCCAGACCAAAGTGGTAGTTGGCTCCAAGATCAGACAATATCTTTAAAGCATACCTGAATTTTCAAAAAAAGGTTGCATAATGGCTGTGCTTCTTTGTACAATCATAACTGTAAAGGAGCAGTTATGTTTGGGCTTCCCTAAAGTCTCTTTCAGCCTTATTATTGCCTGTTTTAACTACACAGCTAGATTAATTTCTCTCACAAGCAGGGAGTCTCTCCCTTCTGCAGGGACCTCACTTTCCATTATGTTTGTTTTCTTCTAGGGAGATGAAAGCTGATAAGGAAGGACAAATCACACTTACAGAAAAACAGGAGGCTCCTGTGATGTTCAGAAGGAGTGTAGAAGAAGTTGTTTTATCAGGCTCACGATCTCAACTAGCTCTGATACCTCCCCATTCCCTCTGAGATGTCCTCCGAGTTTCTGTTACCAGGGATGGATCTTGCCTGACAACAAGCAGTGGACTTCAACTTAGATGGAAATAAGACTCCTAGTGGCCATTACTTTACAGCTTTTTTTTTTCAGGTGGATGCAGGCATATATATTTTTTATGAAGTGACTTAGAAATTTGCACTTGTTACACCATTCTCTATTAAATGAAATGAAACTCTGTGAAAGTACACTAACTCCTTAATCTTTATTACATGAGCCGAGTGCTCCCATGATCATCCCAACTTTTCTCACATCAGTGATGTTCGGGATGCACACTATTTGCAATGATTTCAAAAATTTATCTATACTGTCAACAGCTATTCTAAACTGAATATGCCTGCCCTCATTGGACCGCAAATGTTGCTGAGCTTCAAGTCTGGCAAGTACCGGCATGGAAATCTGTCTGGGAACTCCTGGCTTCATTGCCTGTCAATTTTGGCACAAGTCAGTGACATTTCTGATCTGCTAAATCTTCCCCGGTAACCTGTAATGGCTATAATTGTGGAGTTACAGTGTCTAGGAGTAACAACAGCTGGGAAATAAAAACACACAGAAAATGGCCATGAAGTATTGAAGTGTGTAGTCCCTAAAAAAAATAGCCTTTCATCTGTTGCATCACTTACTACAAACTGAAAACTACAAACTGCCTCTGATAGGGACATCAGCATAAGGCCTCATGCACATGACCATTGTGTGCTTTGCGGTCCGCAAACTGCAGATCCGCAAAACACAGATGGCGTCCGTGTGCGTTCCGCCATTTGCGGAACGGCACGGACAGCCATTGATATAACTGCCTATTCTTGTCCGCAAAACGGACAAGAATTGGACAGGTTATATATTTTTTGCGGACCACGGAACGGAGCAACGGATGCGGACAGCACATGGAGTGCTGTCCGCATCTTTTGCGGCCCCATTGAAGTGAATGGGTCCGCATCCAAGCCACAAATACTGCGGCTCGGATTCGGACCGGACCAAAACAATGGTCATGTGCATGAGGCCAAAGAAGTATGGACAGGGAGCTTCATGAAATAGATTTCCATGGTCAATCAGCTGCACACAAGCCTAGAATTACCATGCACAATGGTGTAGGTGTGTAGTGGTGTAACGCACACCACCACTGGACTCTGGAGAAGTGCATATATGTCTGGAGTGATGAGTCACCTCTCACTATCTGACAGTCTGGTGGAACAAACTACGTAGGTTTTGCAGTGGCCCTGAAAATATTACCACAAAAATGTAAAATTTGGTAGAGAAGGGATTATGGAATGGGGCTGTGTTTCAGGACTTGGCCCCTTATTTCCAGTCAAGTGTGATGCTAGTACAACAACATACAAATACATTTTACTTAACTCTAAGGCTCTTTCCTGTTCCAGGATGACTTCGCCCAGTGAACAAAGTGAACTCCATAATGACAAAGTGTGACAAGTTCGAAGTAGAGGAACAATAGTGGCTGGACAGAGCCCAAACTTCATCCCCATCATATACCTTTGGGATCAGCTAGAACACAAACTGTGTTCAGTGCCTGACCTAAAAAATGTTGCACAATTTCCCACCTCCAAATTGTGTGGACAGAGAAGAGTCAACTATATTGTTGCCACAAAACAGAGTTCAACAAATTCATATAGGTGTTAGGCTGGGTTCACACTTAAGCGTTTTACAGCGCGTTCCTACGCCCTGTAAAACGCTCAACAGGCAAAAACCAATGTTTCCCTATGGGCATGGTTCTCACCTGAGCGTTTTACAGCGCGTACGAACTGTAAAACGCCCTACGCCCCAAGAAGTACAGGAGCTTCTTTGGGGCGTATTGTCGTGCGTATTGTGGCAGTTTTTCATTGGATTAATCACACAAACGCGCGTACTACACACGTTTCCAAAATACAAAAACGCCCCATAATACGCCTCAAAAACGCCCGATAAAAACGCCTGTAAAAAAGCGCTTATCGAATACGCTCAGGTGTGAACCCAGCCTAATGGTCATGTGTCCACATACTTTTGGTCATATGATGTATTAATTTGCACCCAAAGTCAAACTGGATTTATAAACCCAGCAACGGTTCAAGCATTTGCTACTAATTTATGCTTTTATAACCCTCTCTGTAAGGCCTCTTTTACACGAACTATATGGATTGGCTCCGGATGCGTTAAGTGAAACTCGCACCATTTTGGCTCCGCGATTGCGTTCAGTTGTTCAGTTTTTTTCATGCGGGTGCAATGCGTTTTGATGCATTTTTCAATCGCGTGATAAAAAACTGAAGGTTTACAAACAACATCTCTTAGCAACCATCAGTGAAAAACGCATTTCATCTGGAAACAAGTTTTTCACTGAATCCCCATTCACGTGTATGGGGCTGCGTGAAAAACGCAGAATATAGAACATGCTGCGTTTTTCACAAAATGCATGGGGATAAAACTGATCAGTTCTTTTGAAATGAAAGGAGGAATCTGATTGGTTTCTATGGGCAACTAAGCCGGTTTTCCTTTACAGCAGTTTTGATAAATCTCTCCTAATGTGTTATAATAATGTTATCTGGCTGTTCAGGAAGTAGAAGATAGATATGGGAGAAGACACTGCAGGAGATTTCCAACATAGTCATGAGAGAGAAGAATGCAGCAGGTCAGAGCACGTTCGCTGTACTGCAGTTCTATGTAGAACTTACTTATTGATGGGCTATCCTTAGAATATGTCATCAAAGTCAGACTTGCAGAGGTCTGACTCCTGGCACTCCTTCCAATCTGCTGTTTTCAGAGGATCCAGCACCGGAACAACACAGCTCCCATCACTGTGTGGTGGCCAGATCTGGTTACTGCAGCACTGCTCCCACTCACTTTACAGGGGTTGTCTAATCATGGACAATGCGGGCATATCGCTGGGACCCGCACCTATATCAAGAACGGAGCCCCACAAGTGAAGGAGGGCACACTGCGCATGCGCAGTTGTCCTCCATTCATTTTCTATGGGGCCGGCGAAAATAGCATGCGCGGTACGTTCCCATTCACTTCTATGGGGAGCCGGCTTGGTGGTGGCCTGACCGGAGTCCTCCAGCCACCACCTTGCGGGGCTCTGTTCTTGATATAGGTGCGGGTCCCAGCGATGAGACCCGCACCTATAAGACAATGGGGGCATATCCTAGCGATATACCCCCATTGTCCATGATGAGACAACCCCTTTAAAGCAGCACTGTACTAACCAATTCCAACGACTACAAGTCAGAGAAATAAGAAAAAGTACAAAGAGCAGGTAGCACTACACAGATAGATTTCAGTGAAAAACTCAGTGGCTATGCTATATTTTTAATTACATGCAATTACAAAAGTATTCATATCCAGGTACTGGTTTGAAAACAGTTTTCATGGGACAACCCCTTTGAGGGCAGAGGTGGCATGGGAAAGTGAACAGGTTAACAGAGGAACATAATGAAACAGGTCGGGGTTAGATGGTATAGTAGGCTAGACTATAATCAGTGGTGGGGATAAAAGGTCCCATGAACTGGGATGAAATTGCTGCTGGAGGCCCCAACTGGGAGGCGGGTAGATATTCTAATCAGGCAGGGAGGGGATGGACCATACGGGAGAGGCTTAGACACGGTGTTGATCTGATTGAAACCCCATTGACACATGACGTCTTCACACAGGGGAGAGAGAAAACGTTTCCTCCTGCTTTGAGAATGATGGAACTACATGACTTCCTGTCTTTGGGAAAGCATGCCAAAAGAGAGGAAAATCTGCTATTTTTTTTAATAAAGTTAAATTTATTGAAATCTACATCTGGGAAGGGGTTGCTACTAAAGCATATCTTTTACACTGAAATATCCCTTTAAGCCTTTCAAGCACTAAATTCTGGTCAATAGACAGACAACAAATAGTTTACCTGACCAGCAGTGTCGAGCAACTCCATGGCAACTGCTTCATCGTCTATTGTGGTCTGATGCCGGTATGTAGATTCTGATGGGGAAAATTGCTATGAATAACACGCATGAAACCACAAGCACATCTTGTACTGTACATATATTCAGTGTTCAGTATGATTTAGGTGACACAACTTATTTAATTTATTATGCATTTAATGGAGACTACTCACCCCACTATAAAAATGGCGACAAGACGTCAATGTCCTCCAGATGTAAGGAAATGTATGAATAAATGTGCACTTATTAACTCCATGCTGAATCCAAGCAGATGAATTATTAAAGTGGACTTCAGTAATTAAATGTCGGGAATGTGCTACAGGGTATTTAATAAAAGCACTAAGAAAAAGATCCTGGGTCTCCAATGAAAGGCACTTCCTTCGAGTGCCCTTCCCTCCCTGTAATGTAATCATACAATGAGACTGGAGAGCAGGAGACTTGGCTGCGGTTCCATAAGATGTCAAGCTTGACACACACTTACTCATTTTAAATGAGCATTTATTGATCGGTCTGATGGAGTTAACTCTCTACTATATATGCTGATTCTGGATTTCATGGATGAGGATGTCACTAGCAACCTTCTTATGAAGCTGTTTGCATAGACACATAGCTGTAGTTCACCTGATTTAAATTCAGCTTTTCCTGTGTTGATCTTAGGTTCTGTTCCAGAGTTATGATCCTTTTATTTATTTGGAAATTAGGCTTGTGGTGCAATGAGGACGTCACCATTGCTCTTGTTGTGCCCAAGCTCCACTCATTTCTGTGGTCAGCCGCAACTTTGCTGCTTTCATTGACAGCTCCAGTCCAGGCAGTGGCAAAGCAGCCAGGGAGGAGCTGACCACTGAAAGGAGTGAATCTTTCGTGTAACAAAAGCAATGGTCCTGCACCGGAGAGGAGTGTGAAAGGGTCCTGTCTAGAATGGAGTTGCCCCTGATAGGTTACATGACCAGAAAGGAAGGAGGCATGTCACTAATGCAGGTCTAAAGAGAGAAAAGGAATGGAGAGGATGAAGATGCTATGGAGCGGTGACTAAATTCAAGAGAGCAGCCAACGATGTCTCAGCAGTAAATTCTGCAGTCATGAGGGGAAGTCATCAAGGTAGTCTGGGCTCAATGGAGAAGTAAATGCATACGCTAAGGTAAAATCGAGCAATGAATATTAACATCGCAGAGTTGTTTTAACAACTATAGAAGTAGTCACCAAAAAAAATGAAACTAACTTTTGTATGTATGAAAATCCAAAAAGCTTTATTGTAAATATATATAAACAGTACATACATGTATTATAAAACAGGCAGCACAAGGCGGGACACACAGATGAGGAGCAGGACCCAAGGAGAGGCCGGGAGATCAGTGCAAAAAAATACAGGGAAAAAGAATACTAGCTGAAAGATCATACCTCAGAGTCTCATAGCAGCAACGCCCCAAACACAATGCAACAGAGGCGATTGTGGAGACTGAGGTTTAAGATGGAAGGAACACAAAGGAACACAATTAAACATACCCTGAATGGTGCAAAGATCTCTCGGCCAACTCCTAACCCAACGTCGTTTCGCCAGTAGATCTGGCTTCTTCCGGAAGAAGCCAGATCTACTGGCGAAACGACGTTGGGTTAGGAGTTGGCCGAGAGATCTTTGCACCATTCAGGGTATGTTTAATTGTGTTCCTCTGTGTTCCTTCCATCTTAAACCTCAGTCTCCACAATCGCCTCTGTTGCATTGTGTTTGGGGCGTTGCTGCTATGAGACTCTGAGGTATGCTCTTTCAGCTAGTATTCTTTTTCCCTGTATTTTTTTGCACTGATCTCCCGGCCTCTCCTTGGGTCCTGCTCCTCATCTGTGTGTCCCGCCTTGTGCTGCCTGTTTTATAATACATGTATGTACTGTTTATATATATATTTACAATAAAGCTTTTTGGATTTTCATACATACGAAAGTTAGTTTCATTTTTTTGGGTGATTATTATGACTCCTTGCCCTTGGGGGTCCGATGTTTTGATATCATTCTGTCCGGTTAATATTGGTTGACAATTATAGAAGTAGGTTGCAGTCACTTCTAAAGTCAATTGTAAATGATAACTTTCAAATAGACCATATAATAATGTATCTTACCTAAAGTCGGGTCATATTCCCAAATAAATCGTTTAGTAAGAAACCTCACCAAGAGAGCTGAAAATAAAACACACAAATTAAGAATTTCCTCCTTAACACTAGACGAAAAAGACTGATCATTACACAATTTATAATGTGTCCAATGTCCATTATTATTCTAAAATGGCATCTGTCAGCAGATTTGTACCTATGAAGCTAGCTAACCTGTTACATGTCCGCTTGGCAGCTGAAGGCATCTGTGTTGGTCCCATGTTCATATGTGTCCGCATTGCTGAGAAAAATTAAGTTTTAATATATGCAAATGAGACTCTAGGAGCAACGGGGGCGTTGCCGTTACTGCTAGAGGCTCAACTCTCTCTGAAACATCCGGGCCCTCTGCACTTTGATTGACTGGCCCTGTCAATCAAAGGGCAGAAGGCACGCTTGCAGAGAGAGCTGAGGTACAAATCTGCTGACAGATGCCCTTTAAAGGGTTTCTGTCACCAGCATTAACCCTATTAAACTGGCTGACATTAGCGATGTGCTAATGTCAGCAGACCCTACTCTACTATTTTTATGCTTATGGATGCCCCGGTTACTGTACAATTTTAACTTTGATGATATGCAAATCAGACATCCCAACCTGCAAAAACTCATTTCAGGGAGGTGCACTTCTCATTTCAGGGAGGTTTTCTTTTTTTTTTCTTTCACAAACTTTTTATTACATTTTCCAGACATATGCAGTATCTGCACACTTTGCTCTATGGTGTGGAGGACTGGGCTCATTACCCTGCCCCAAATTATCCTATTTATGTATATGATTAAAGGGATTCTGTCACCACCTATAAGCCCTGTGAGCTAAACACATGCTCATGTTCAGGGTAGCATTCTGATTTCTAAGGTGGCCTTATAAAAGCTATTTGTGGCTTTATTCTGCGGAAAAACAGGTTCTACTAACTTGTCAATCATTGAATTAAGGTGCCCAAGCAGGGGAGGTCTGTAGATGCATGGTGACCGGCCGCACGCATCGCCGTTCGTGCCCAGCGCCGCCTTCTACTCCTCAGTGCCGCCTCTCCCTCCCTCCCCCTCCTCCCGCTTTGAGATCCCGCGCGTGCGCACAGGCTAAGCCTGATGCGCCGTTGCGGACTGCTGGCATCGGCTTCTTCTTGCACTGTGCGCACGCGCCGAGAAGGGGACACTGCTACAGGTTGCCGGAAAGGTTTACTGCGAGTAAACTAGAGATGGGAAGTTCGGATCTTTCACATGAATCGAATCTTCGGTTCACTCGCTGAGCTGACAAGAAACAAGTGAACCAAAGCTTAGGTTGCGCAATGCGCCTGCGCGGATGCTTCGATTCACTTGCTGACTCGCTGAGTCGGCTCTTGGTCTGAGTCAGGAAGTTTATTCTATAAAACCCTGTCTGGAATTATCTACCCCACTGTAGGAAAAAAACATGCATCCGAGGGGGTGAATTTAACACTGGGGTAAATAATATAATTAAAATGGAGGGTTAAATGTGTAAATGTATTTAAAAAAAATACATCTCTCTCAATAGTTATATAGCTACTGAATGAGACAGAAGAAGGGATGCCTTTAACATATATATCTCCCTGAGAAGCCAATTTGACCCTAAAGGGTTAATTCAACCTACAATCTAAACTCTGTCCTGTCACTTCTCTTATCTCTCTGCTCTGCTATCGGTAAACCTTTCCGGGATATATTGTCTCACATGCTGGTGTCAGGGAGCCGCTATCTAATAGCGGGAGACTCCCTGAACCTCCGGGAGACTTGAGATCCCTGGAAAATGAGCATCTAGGAGCGGGGGTGGCGTTGCTCCTGCTCCTAGAGGCTCCGTTCTCCCACCTCAAGTCACGCCCTGCCGTCCTTGATTGACATGGCCAGCGTTTGTCTTCTCCTGCCAGCCCTGTGCGCTGGATAAATCTCGCGCCTGCGCAGTCCCAGCACACAGGGCCGTCAGGAGGAGACGAACGCTGCCTGGCCCTGTCAATCAAGGACGGCAGGGCGTGACTTGAGGTGGGAGAACGGAGCCTCTAGGAGCAAGAGCAACGCCCCACCTGCTCCTACATATCATCAAAGTTAAAATTGTACAGTAACCGGGGCATCCATAGGCATAAAAATAGTAGAGTTAGGGTCTGCTGACATTAGCACATCACTAACGTCAGCCAGTTTAATAGGGTTAATTGTGGTGACAGAAAACCTTTAAAGGCTATGTACACCTTCAGAGACATTTTTTATTATCACATTTTACTCATTTTGGGATAAAAAACATTTTTTCAATTGGTCTTTTTTTTTAAATGTCCTTCTGACGTACAAGGGTTAAAAAAAATCAGTCCGCAAACTGTGACTTTCTGTGTCATCTGATACTCATTTAGAGCTCTTATCTCTGATCTCTTGACCTCACAGAACACATTATAGCTCAATTCTTATCAAATTGATAACTGATAGGGCTTGTTGTTTGCAGGACAAAATGCACTCTCGCTGAGAGAGCGATCTTTACTAGCCACAGGAATGGCGGCATGAAAGGAAGGGGTTGCGAAAAAATGACTGGGGGAGGGGGGCCCCATTCAAAAATTTGCTGTGGGGCCCAGTCATTTCTAGCTACACCACTGAGTATAAGGCTACTTTCACACCTGCGTTTAGGTGCGGATCCGTCTGGTATCTGCACAGACGGATCCGCACCTATAATGCAAACGCTGGTAGCCGTTCAGAACTGATCCGTCTGCATTACTCTGTCAAAAAAAAGTCTAAGTCTAAGTGTAAGTCAAAAAGATCCGTCCTGACTTACATTGAAAGTCAATGGGGGACGGATCCATTTACAATTGCACCATATTGTGTCAATGTAAACTGATCCGTCCCCATTGATTTACATTGTAAGTCAGGACGGATCCGTTTGGCTCCGCATCACCAGGCGGACACCAAAACGCTGCAAGCAGCGTTTTTGTGTCCACCTCCAGAGCGGAATGGAGGCGGAACGGAGGCAAACTGATGCATTCTGAACGGATCCTTATCCATTTAGAATGCATTGGGGCTAAACTGATCCGTTTGGGGCCGCTTATG
The DNA here is from genome assembly GCF_905171765.1 of Bufo bufo. Lineage (NCBI taxonomy): Eukaryota > Metazoa > Chordata > Amphibia > Anura > Bufonidae > Bufo > Bufo bufo. Next base: position 217,187,620 of record NC_053389.1, read on the forward strand.
AGAGCCTTGAAACGGATCTCACAGGCGGACCCAGAAACGCCAGTGTGAAAGTAGCCTAATTTGTGTATTGATCATTCTGATCAAATTTACGATTAACTAATACTAAGATGGCCTGGGGTATTATTTGAGGTAAATAAACAGCACAGCAAATCATTCAAGTCAAATAAAAAAATATACAAATGAAGTTCCCAATTTCAGTCTTAGCAAGTTCCGCACCATAAAAAGAGAAATTCTCGGATCATTTGTTGAACAGTTTTACCATATAAGTCACTAGGATGTTAATATTATACCATTTTGGTGCTGCCAACAGCGACACAAAACTTTTGTAAACAAAAGAGAAATTTATGACGTGTGAATACTTGTGAGAATATAGTAAGAATATTAACCCTTAACCCGGAGATGTCACCAATAATTCAGCACTTATGCCGGCTGTTTATTCAGAACAGAGTCATTTCCAAACAGCTACAATGAAGGCTTGGGAGACAAGAAAGGAATGGGCACAAGATACAGATTCCAGTGTCCAGACCTTCTAGGGCATTTTGAGCTAAGATAAAGGCAAATAATATGTGTAAAATAAAAGGCAACAAAATGGTGCAGAATTAGAAGCAGCGCCCTAACTGTAATCTAGTGTCAGTATCTCAGCACTTGTACCCATGGATACAATCTACGTAGGTGTATCTCCTATGCCGAAAGGTTCCATCAGGTTAGTGATTCAGTAGAACATGATAACAGACAAAAATAAATCCCTGGAAACCTTTTATTCAACACAGTGGCGCAGTTTTTATAATCCTTTAGGCATAAAATTAGATAGGCTGGACCAGAGGGTTGTTTAGGCTACTTTCACACCTGCGGCAGAGTGATCCGGCAAGCAGTTCCATCACCGGAACTGCCTGCCGGATCAGGCAATCTGCATGCAAATGGACAGCATTTGTAGACGGATCCGGATGCGGATCCGTCTCACAAATGCATTGCAAGAAAGGATCCGTCTCTCCGTTTGTCATATGGACAAACGGATCAGTTTCAAATTTTTTTCACATTTTTACCGGTCTGCGCATGCAGGATGGATCCAGCATTGCGGTATTCTTAATGCCAGATCCAGCACTAATACAACGGCAACTGATCCGTGATTTTGGAGAGAGATAATACTGCAGCATGCTGTGGTATTTCCTCTGTCCAAAACGCCGTTCAGTGACTGAACTGAAGACATCCTGATGCATACTGAACGGATTGCTCTCCATTCCGAATGCATGGGGATAAAACTGATCAGTTCTTTTCCGGTATTGCGCTCCTGTGACGGAACTCAATACCGGAAAACAAAAACGCTAGTGTGAAGGTACCCTTTTGAGACAATTTTACGCCAGAATTGTGGCACAATTTTGGTGCTAAATGTTGCATATTAGACTACAACCCCTTTCCACAAAGTCACACTCCATTTCCAGTAAGCCATGCCTCCTTGTTGAGCTAGGTGCAGAGGATGTCTCAAGAACTAGATGTCAAAATAATCAGTTGGCACTTTAGAAGAAGGGGGTGCTCATATCCTAGGTTGCAGACCCATACAGCCAAGTGGAAGAAGTGGATCAGTACTCACTTTTTAATGCAAAACAATCTTCACTTTATTTCCATAAACAAAATACAAGCAAATGTGACACGTTTCGGCTAAACAGCCTTTTAAGCCGAAACGCGTCACATCTGCCTGTATTTTGTTCATGGCAATAAAGTGAAATTTGTTTTACATCAAAAAGTGAGTGCTAAACCATTTCAAGAACTAAATGTGCCAAATTGGGCAAAAATGTGCTATAAGCTCCACCCCTGAAGAAGCCGCTGGTCTGGTGAAACATGTTGGAGGAGCTTGAAGAGGGAATTTTTTATTAGCACCATCTGTTCAGTGGCTGCTGATAGAGGCAATACATAATATCTGTGGAATACCAAAAGCCTATATTAGATAGAGCAAATATCGTACCGAATGTCGTTAAAGCTAACAAAATTGAACAAGCCTCCCGAGAAATAATAAGTAGGAGCGATTAAATGATGAGTTGGAAATTGCTAGTTTCTCACCAATCGTGATCTTTTATCCTGCTAAAAAAAAAATCTTTCCTCAGTCACAGATCTGTTCATATAATATGGAGTGGTCTACTCGCTTGCAGATCACATAGAGGCGCGGTACTTTGTAGCGAATGATTAACGAGCATACATCGCTCTATGTAATAAGCACATTTTTGGTCGCTAACTAGTGGCAAAATCGTAATCTATAATCGTTATCTGCAAGACATCTGCCGGTGTCCTACAAGCCTAAGATACAGGGTGAAACTATCACTGCTTTAGCCCTGAGTAGTATATGATAACAGCCACACTATTTGGTTGAGAAGCCCTTACAATATTGCTGCTGGTATAATAAACAGTGATGTACCACTTTGTGCTAAGCTACATATTATACCAAGTTTATTGTTGGGATACTACTTACACTGATCAAAAATATAAACGCAACACTTTCAGTTTTGCTCCCATTTTGCAAGAGCTGAACTCAAAGATCTGAAACATTTTCTACATACACAAAAGACCCATTACTCTCAAATATTGTTCACAAATCTGTCTAAATCTGTGTTAGTGAGAACTTCTCCTTTGCCGAGATAATCCATCCCACCTCACAGGTGTGGCATATCAAGGTGCTGATTAGACAGCATGAATATTGCACAGGTATGACTTAGACTTCCCACAATAAAAGGCCACTCTGAAATGTGCAGTTTGATCACACAGCACAATGCCACAGTGTTGCAACGTTTGAGGGAGCGTGCAATTGGCATACTGACAGCAGGAATTTCTACCAGAGCTGTTGCCCATGCAATGAATGTTCATTTCTCTACCATAAGCCGTCTCCAAAGGCGTTTCAGAGAATTTGGCAGTACATCCAACCGTCCTCACAACCGCATCATAAATCTATCAGTGAGTTTCTACCTCTGTATATTTTTTATCTTCCAGTGTTGATACATGCTTCATAATATTATTCCTGCCACTGTCCAGTTATACAGTTCGGCCCTACTGTAAGTCCTTGTGGTGTCGGAGTGTTGGGAGACACCATTAGTACCCGGAAAAGATAACTGCTATAGGTGAAGTCCAGTTCTGCAGTCTTGTGAACAACCAGCGTTGTTACACATCCTTGATATTTTTTCAGATGAACTTCCACTATAAGGGCAAGAGTCAAACCACTTCTCTTTATATTAGATCCATACGACATCACAAACAGATTGGGCTTTGCTCTACCTCAGCAACAGAAAAACCCCTACTTTTGTGTATTTCTATATAGAGAAAGTCTTCGAACCTTCTCTTCTTCTTTATAAATACCAGAGATTGGCTCCCACCATACATTGATAGACATGTGTTGTTTTTTCATTGTAGTCTTCTTTATTAAATAGGAACTGGTAAAGCATACTTACCTGCTTCCCAATGCTGGCTCCCGACTCCTCCACTCTCTGGTCCGCCTCTGGTTTGATGCCACCGCAGCCAATTGTTCGCCACAGTGGTGATCTTCTCCCCTTGCGTCATGTCAAATGGTCACATGATGCAAAGGGAGCAGGTCAATTGCTTGCTGCAGCATCATCAAACTGGAAATTTACACTCAGGGACCCAAACAGAGCAGTGTAGGCCAGAGAGGGAAGGAGCCGAGAGCCAGCATCGGGAAGCAGGTTAGTATGCTTCCCTTCAGAGGTAAGGGGGGGCAGTTACCAAACACCACCCCCAAAATGTGCACAACCCCATTAATCTTGGGACCCTCTTCCTTATTACAGGTTTATTTATTCACTTATATAGCACCAACATCTTCCACAGAGATTGTCTTTACTCATCACTAGGGTTGAGTGAACCCGAACTGTAAAGTTGGGGTTCGTACCAAACTTTAGGATTTTGGGACCCCGGACCCGAACATTTCAGTGAAAGTTCGGGTTCGGGTTCGGTGTTCGACGCTTTCTTGGCGCTTTTTGAAAGGCTGCACAGCAGCCAATCAACAAGCATCATACTACTTGCCCCAAGAGGCCATGACAGCCATGCCTACTAATGGCATGGCTGTGATTGGCCAGAGCAGCATGTGACCCAGGCTCTATATATCCATCTACCCCTGTAGGCCTTTTTAGCCCAACAGGAGCCCCCAGCTTTCAGCTTACCGAACCTCATAAGATGCACGCTCCAACGTGTCATGCACCTATTAAACATTGTATTGCCTTCCAGGACCCCCCGTTAGCCTTCCACCGATGAACATAGGAGACACCTCACCTATGGACGTCCTGCCACACCCTAAAAGCTGTCTTCAAACCCTCTTGAAGCCCTAAAGCCCACAAATCCGTACCGACCTTGTTGAGATGTACCTCATCATCCCTGAGCAATTGAGGCGACGCCGCCTCCAACTCCCTATGGCGCACCATAAAACCACCTTGACGACATACAAAACGCCCTACCTCTTTGTTCAGCTTCGCTCGAGCCCTATTAATGCGTTCAACCGACCTTGCAAAATGCCACGACCTCCTCGCCACCACGTCTGACCAAACGACCAGCAGATCCGGAAACTCACTCAATCGCAAAAGGTCCAATTTAATGTCACGTATCACATCCCTCGAACGGCGTACTCCTAAATCGTTACCAACCACATGCAAGACCACAATGTCAGGGTGCCTATCCAAGGAAGCATACGCATGGAATTCAGGTAGCACTCGCCCCCACAAAATGCCCCGCAAACCTATCCACCGGACCTGCAACTCATTCGGCTGGAAACCTAACTGCTGTCCATTTCTTCGCACATCGGCTCGCAACGCTCCCCAGTAAGAGTGACCGAAAATCCACGCCAGACATGAAGGTTACCCTGCAAACAAACAATATAAACTTTGGCCTCTGCATTCCATTAAACAAATAACAAACAGACAGCACCACCCATCATGAAACAGCCCTTACAACATATGAAGACGAATATACGAACGAAAACACGCCGACTCCCACCGGCCAATCCGCATAATGGCATCCTCACCCAGACCCCATCTGGCAGCCTCAGTCGCCGCGCCTATATGGAAGGAATGAGATGCAAACTCACTTGCTGGATAACCCGCTGCTGTTAAACATCTTCTAAAGACCGCAACAAACTGGAAGCGAGACAAAGCCGAACCATCCTGATGTACCAACAAAGAAGCCCCACACACGGCCAAAGCGTAAAAAATTCCTCCAAACACCGAACTGGGCACAACACCGACCCCAGCAAAGGCCGTAACAAAATGCATGCCCCTCTACCCACCTGGTCAGTTTTCAACCTACGCAATACACATCGCAATCCATCTTTGCAAAAACATACATCATCACGCAACAAACCACCACCCCGCACTCCTAGCCACAAGCTCAGAAACCCGAAAAGCACCAAAGAAAGCCAAAGAAAACGCCGCTCGAAACAAACACACCTCATACCATGACTTACACACAATTCCCACCCGATCCCACAACGTCTGCAAAACCTGAAAAGAAACTGGACGCCGAGTGTCCTTCTTCACCACACTGCGACGATACCCCTTCAAAGCCTGTCGCACCAAAATACTTCTTGACACATCCGCCAAACCACGCAGCCGCAACCAGAAAGCTACTGCCGCTACCCTTTTTGACGCCACCGAAAAAGACACACCCGCACTAAAAGACATTCCCAAAAAATAAACCAGTAACGAATGAAAATCCTCAACTACCTCACAACCCCCCACCTGCTCCACTAAACGTTACCACTGAGACCACACAGAAGAATAAGCCGACCACGTACTGCTACTCACGGACCGCTGAATCAGATCTAAGGAGACCCCAAGGCCACGCTCCAGAGCCACTGAGGACACGGCAGACCTGTCGCGTCCGCGCCCGGCACCAATCTGCGAAAACAATCCCACTGGAAACGAGAAAGAGCATCAGCAATGGAATTATCAACACCAGGTACATGCACCGCCACAAAACAAGCATTCAACTTCAAACCGTTAAGAACCAAGTGCCGAAGCAGCCGCCCCACTGGGTGCGAGTTAGCCGACTGACTATTAACTGCTTGCACCACCCCTAAATTGTCACAACAAAAACGCACACGTTTATTCCTCAACAAATCCCCCCATAACTCGGTAGCCAAAACAATAGGGAACAACTCTAACAAAGCTAAGTTTCCAAGTAAGCCGGCAACCCTCCAGTCCTCCAGCCAAGTACCCGTACTCCATTGCCCCTGACAGAAGGCGCCGTATCCACACAAACCCGACGCATCTGTAAACAATTCCAAATTCCACACCAGAAACGGGCGCCTCCATCCATACCGAACGTCCGTTAAATTCACTCAAAAAACGCTCCTACACTTCCAAATCTGCACGCAAAATGAAAAGGGGCCCTCACCCCTGCGGTGGCGATGGCCAAGCGCCTACAAAAACCCGCCCCATAGGCAAAATCCTACAGGCAAAATTCAATTTTCCCAAAACGGATTGCACACGACGAAACTGCACTTTCTTCGCCTTACGCAAGAAAACCACCTCGCTACTCAAATCGACTATTTTATCCAAAGGCAACCTACACTCCATCGCTACGCTATCAATCACAATCCCCAAAAATTTCACTGACGTAGACGGCCCTTCCGTTTTCTCTGGCGCCAGCGGCACCCCAAACATTGCAGCCACCCGTTCCATAGTGCGCAGAAAAACCGAACATACCCTCGACCCAAAAACAAAAAATCGTCAAGGTAATGCAACACCGAACTCCATCCCGCCTCTTGCCTCACTACCCATTCCAAAAACTAACTAAACGTTTCAAACAACGAACACGAGATAGCACATCCCATTGGTAAACAACAATCAACAAAGAACTGCCCATCCCATTTAAAACCAAGCAAATGAAAACTATCTGGATGAATCGGCAACAAGCGAAACGCAGCCTCAATATCCATCTTAGCTAACAATTTCCCCTCCCGACACACCCACCAAACCGCCTCATCAAACGACATATATGACACAGAACATAAATCATCATCGATACCATCATTCACAGAGCACCCAGCCGGATAAGACAGATTATGAATGAGCCCAAATTTATTAGGTTCCTTCTTCGGGACCAACCCCAAAGGCGAAACCCATAAATCATGCAAAGGACACTCGACAAAGGGGCCCGCTACCCTCCCTGCCGCCACCTCTTTTGCAATCTTATCAGATACCACCTCCGGACGTTGCAATGCAGAGGACAAATTATGCGCAGCAACCCCCGACCCCACTGCAGCACACGGGATCCTAAATCCATCCCGAAACCCTGCCAACAATAAATCCGCTGCCTCCCTATTTGGGTAGTTCCTTTGAAACGGCTCCATCACGTCCACCCTCACTGGGGTCACCGCTCTTCTGTGTAACCTCGTATCCCCTCCCTCTACCGCGCTTGAAACACCTCGCCAAGCTGTGGGCACCGCCGCAACCTGAGCACTCATGCTTGAAGTGGCAATCGTAAAGATACTTGCAGTATCCTTCGTTGAATTGCCAGCAGCATCCCTTTCTATTCCCACTGGTTGCATCTGACGCCGAGGAACCCCCGGCCGCACCCCGAAAGGGCTGATTAACCCCTTTCAGAGCCGTCATCAACCGCATCCAAAGGCCGATGTCTTTATGATCCCAACGTATGCTAGGCCTGACCGCTTTCCTCTGGCGAAACTGCTTGTCGTACCTGAGCCACGCCACCCCCCCATACGTCCGATATGCCTCCCCTATGGTATCCATATAGCAAAAAAGGGCAGAACAGTGTTCAGGTGCCTTTTCACCCACCACACTTGCAAGAATAGCAAACGCCTGCAGCCAATTTTAAAAAGTTCGCGGAATCAGCCTATACCGCCGCTTCTCTTCCTCCTCTTTTTTGCTCTCGTCTGGCTTCACCCTATCCAATTGAAACTTGTCTAACGGAAGCAACGAGAATATCTCTACATACTCGTCCTTCCAAATCTTTTCCCTGACCTCAACCTTCAAATGAGCCCCAAGGGGCCCCTCAAAGCATACGTAAACCTCCCCTTTCGCGGGATCTGCCAGCCTGACCTCCTCCCCAACATTTACTCTACTACCCCTGCTCCCGGCCACTTCTACCACTGACGAACCCGCCCCAACGGCAGAAGTGCCCCCCATGCCAACCGCACTCAACCGCTCCTCTGCCCGAGCTGCCGACGCAGAAGCCCACACTGCAGCAGGAGACAATACCCGACAATTCCTGTGCTAGACCTTCCTCCCCCAACTGTACACCCCCAACCCCCATAACAGGAGCCTGACACAACGTCCTCTCACCTGGCTGTCCCTGGGGCATCCTCCCAGTAGCCGCCGTCCGCACCGTTGCTCCTCTCAGCGACGACCCAGCCGATGTCCTGGACGTTGATAGACATGCGCCGTCTTCATCCTCCAGCCTGCCCTCGACTTCCCACGCCTCCTGGCTGACTTCTCCTTCTTCCAAAGACTGGTCCGCCATGAACCCACCGCCAAGATCCGTATGACGGGGTTGTAATGCCGATGATTCAACGTTGATGGGCCCACCACCAGGTAGCCGCCGTCCCCGATCGCCTCCATACTCTGCTTCTGCCAATCCCAGCTCCCCGGCCTGACAACCGTGAGCCGCATCCTGGCACCTCACTGCCACTTCTTCCTCCAGCTGCACTGGGGGCGGAGCTAAGTCCAGGCCCGCAGCCAACGCACTACTCAGGTGACCTCTGCCTGAACCACTGAACTGCCCAGCAGGTGGCGCTGTCCCGGAAACCTCACACTGCCGCTGTCTCACAGAAGCTTGCCGCCGGCCAGGATGCACCGACCGCGACGCTACCCGCCTCGTCCTGGATGACCCGCCCGCTGCAAGGCCCCCCCAGAGGTAAATGGGGCCGCATCTTCTCTCACTCCCCCGCCGCAACTCCCGCCGTCCTCCCAGTCTGGAATGCCTCGGCCGCCAGCTCGCACCCTGCTCTGACATTCCGCACTGCTCTGGGACCCCCCGCTCCCCCGCCGAGAAGGAGACCGAATACGGGCGCTACCCCGTACCTCTCCTGCAGACACGCGACGTGGGACAGGATTCCTCCCGCTGCGCTGGCTGGCAGTAACACCTGCAACCCCAGCCGACGGCAGCGGAGGGTCCCTAGGGGGGCTCCTTAAAAGTCGCCGTACCCGGGGAGCCGTGCCCTAGGAGCCTCCAAAGCAGCCTGCAAACTTCTCTGCAGCCAGTCAGAACCGCCACTAACAAATCATCCAACGACGCCATATCCCTGCACTAACCTGAAGATTCACTACCCACTTATTGACAACTTGCTCAGATACAGAAAACAGCCACTGGTGCCGCCCCCACCCCTACTCCAGAATATATACAGCCCGTTAACCTGCCGCATCGCCCCTAAACCCTCCCATACAACACTCCTCCCAGACTACTAAACTTAACCCTTTCCTGTTCTTCACACTTCCCCCTAAGTCAATTTCCACTGCGCTACGTCTGCGCCTCGCTCCGTTGTCAAAAAACTGTATTTTCTAGATCTGCAAGTGTTAAATTCAAGATTAATATATACAGCTTTCATATTCTGTTAGCAAAAAAAGACTTTTTTGGCAATCTACAACATCTGTATTAGTCAGTGTGCAATTTAAGGTAGAAATACACCCATCATTTTCTGGGGTTTGAAAAAACACACTCTTGACAAAAAACACTATTTTCAGGCCTTGCAGCATCAGCACGTGTGAATTTACAGGCTTATATACTGCTGTCAAATTCAGTTTTTAAACAAACACTCATTTGGGCACAAAAAATTTAGTTGGCAGCCTTTGATCCAGATGTTATTGTGAGATACACCCTTAATACATTTGGGTTACATTCAGAGATTTTAAATACCGCCATTTGGTGCACCAATATTGAATTCAGGCCTACACTGGTTCAGGCCCTGTAAGATACCCCCTCTACATACAGGGGTTTGAATTAGGCATTTGAAATACAGCCATTTGAAATACAGCTTTTTTGTGCAAAGATATATTTACTTCAGGCCTACACTGGTTCAGGGCGTGTGAGATACCCCCCTACATACAGGGGTTTGAATTAGGCATTTGAAATACAGCCATTTGAAATACAGCCACTTTGTGCAAAGATATATTTACTGCAGGCCTACACTGGTTCAGGGCGTGTGTGATCCTCCCTATACATACAGGGGTTTGAATTAGGCATTTGAAACACAGCCATTTGAAATACAGCCTTTTTGTGCAAAGAAATCTTTAATTGAGGTCTAGTCTGGTTCAGGCCGTGTGAGATACACCCTTTACATATTGTCGTTCTTTTCTACTATTAATTAAACACCCATTTAGGGCAAGATCCTAAATTCAAAAAATATGAGTAGAACGTCAAATAAGGGACGTGGCCCAGGTCGTGGTGCTGCTGGTGGAGCTCCTGTTGCAGGGAGAGGACGTGGTCGATCTGTGCCAGCTACACGCACAAGTAAAACCCCTTCCTCAGGTGCGAGTAGGCGACAAAACCTGCAGCGGTATTTGGTCGGGCCTAATGCTGCTCTACGAATGGTGAGGCCTGAACAAGTACAAGCGATAGTAGATTGGGTTGCTGACAGTGGATCCAGTTCCTTCACATTGTCTCCCACCCAGTCTCCTGCTGAAAGACCACAGTTGGCACCTGCAGCCGATGTCCATCGGTCTTTCACCTCACCCCCTTGCAAATTAGCAAAGCAGTCTGAGCCCCAAGTCATGCAGCAGTCTCTTCTGCTTTTTGATGACTGGTAGCAGGGTTTCCCAGGGCCATCCACCTAGCCCTGCCCCAGAAGTGGAAGAGATTGAGTGCACCGATGCCCAACCACTTACTTTTCAAGATGAGTACATGGGAGGACCATCGCAGCACGTCTCGGATGATGACGAAACACAGGTGCCAACTGCTGGGGCTTTCGAAAGTGTGCAGACTGACAAGGAAGTCAGGGGTGAAGACTGGGTGGAAGATGATGTGGAGGACGATGAGGTCCTCGACCCCACATGGAATCAAGGTCATATGAGTGACTGATGTAGTTCGGAGGAAGAGGCGGTGGTCACACAGAGCCACCAGCACAGCAGAAAAGGGAGCAGGGTGCAAAAGCGGAGCGGCCGTCCTCTAGACAGTACGCCTCCTACTGCCCAACGCAGCAAGGGACCAAGCACACCAAAGCCAGCTCCAAGGAGTTCCCTGGCATGGCAGTTCTTCAGACAATGTGCTGACGACAAGACACGAGTGGTTTGCACGCTGTGCAATCAGAGCCTCAAGCGAGGCATAAACGTTCTCAACCTGAGCACAACCTGCATGACCAGGCATTTAAGTGCAAAGCACGAGCTGCAGTGGAGCAGACACCTCAAAAACCAAGAAAGGTCTCTGGCTCCTCCTGCTTCCTCTTCTGCTGCAGTCGCGGCCTCTTCATCCACCTCTGGAGTGATAGTGCCACCTGGCACCCCACAAACAGAGGATCTGCCAGCAACACCAACACCTGGGTCACCAAGCATCTCCACAATGTCCCACAGAAGCGTTCAGCTCTCCATATCCCAAACGCTGGAGAGGAAGAGGAAGTACCCCCCTACCCACCCGCGATCCCTAGCCCTGAATGCCAGCATTTCTAAATTACTTGCCTTTGAAATACTGTCATTCCGTCTGGTGGAGACGGATAGTTTTAAAGGCCTTATGGCGGTGGCTGTCCCACAGTACGTCGTGCCCAGCTGCCACTACTTTTCAAGGCGAGCCATCCCTTCCCTTCACAACCAAGTAGGGAACAAAATCAGGTGCGCAATGCGCAACGCCATCTGTGACAAGGTGCACCTGACTACGGATACGTGGACCAGTAAGCACGGTCAGGGCCGTTATATCTCCATAACAGCACACTGGGTAAATTCAGTGGCGGCTGGGCCTGAGACGGATAGCAGTTTGGCGCATGTCCTTCCACCACCGAGGATTGCAGGGCGCTTCAGTTTGCCTCCTGTTGCTTCCTCCTCCTACTCTGCTTCCTCATCCTCTACCAGCTCCTCATCCGGTCAGCGTAACACCTTCACCACCAACTCCAGCACAGCCAGGAGTAAACGACAGCAGGCAGTTTTAAAACTTATCTGTTTGGGGGACAAACCCCACACCGCACAGGAGCTGTGGACGGGCCTTGAACAACAGACCGATGAGTGGTTTGTGCCAGTCAGCCTTAAGCCCGGCCTGGTGGTGTGCGATAATGGGCGAAATCTCGTAGCAGCTCTGGGACTAGCCGGTTTGACGCACATCCCTTGCCTGGCGCATGTGCTGAATTTGGTGGTGCAGAGATTCCTTAAAAATTACCCCAACATGTCAGAGCTGCTGCATAAAGTGCGGGCCGTCTGTGCGCGCTTTCGGCGTTCTCACCCTGCTGCTGCTCGCCTGTCAGCGCTGTAGCGTAACTTCGGCCTTCCCGCTCACCGCCTCATATGCGACGTGCCCACAACGTGGAACTCCACCTTGCACATGCTGGCCAGACTGTGCGAGCAGCAGCAGGCGATAGTGGAGTTTCAGCTGCAGCACGCACACGTGAGTCGCTCGGCGGAACAGCACCACTTCACCACCAATGACTGGGCGTCCATGCGAGACCTGTGTTCCTTGTTGCGCTGTTTCGAATACTCCACCAACATGGCCAGTGCCGATAACGCCGTTCTCAGCGTTACTATCCCACTTCTATGCCTCCTTTAAAAACGCTTCGGGCGATGATGGAAGAGGATGTGGCACAGGTGGAGGAGGAGGAAGAGGGATCATTTCGTAGGGTTTCCGGCCAGTCATTCCCAAGTGGCTCCGAGGGTGGGTTCGAGGAAGGCAGAGGAAGAGGTTGCCAACGCAGCTGGGGCACCGCCAGCACCTCAGAAGGCAGGGTTAGCATGGCCGAAATGTGGAAAAGCTTTATCAGCACGCCACAACAACCAGCACCACCAGCTGATATGGAACGTCTTAGCAGGAGGCAGCATTTCACCAACATGGTGGAGCAGTATGTGTGCACACGCCTACACGTACTGAATGACGGGTCTGCCCCCTTATACTTCTGGGTCTCTAAATTGGGCACATGGCCTAAGCTTGCCCTTTACGCCTTGGAGGTGCTGGCCTGCCCTGCAGCCAGTGTATTATCTGAACGTGTGTTTAGCACGGCAGGGGGCGTCATCACAGACAAGCGCAGCCGCCTGTCCACAGCCAACGTGGACAAGCTCACGTTCATTAAAATGAACCAGGCTTGGATCCCACAAGACTTGTCTGTACCTTGTGCAGAATAGACATTTATACCACCATCAAACATACATTAGTATACTCAAGTCAAGTGCAATGATTCTTTGTTTTGTTTTTTTTATTTGTCCCAATTTTTTGGGGGCTACCTACCCCAATAAAAAATAAAAAATAAACATTGTTGGCTACCTCCTCCTCCTCCATTGCTGCCTCCACCTACAACACCACATTCACAGCCTCCTCAACCTTGTAATTTTTTGTTATTTTATTTTAAGTTATTTCCCTATCCACATTTGTTTGCAGAGCAGTTGCCATGCTCTTAAGCACATTTTACTACCTTTTACATCTCTCTAGCCTTTTCAAGGACTATTTTAGAGCCATTTTAATGAAAAAAAGTGCCAATTTTAGTGCCCTAAATTGAAAAAATTCTTATTTTCAATTGTCGGGTGACATTTTACCATTTTTGGTGTATACAAACCCCTGCTGTGCCTGGGTGACATGGGCCTAAATCTCTCAAAATCCTCTGTTCTATTGCTGGGTGACATGAACCCCCTTTTGCCGTGAATAAACCCCTGCTGAGTCTGGGTGACAGGGGCCTAAATCTCTCAAAATCCTCTGTTCTCTTGCTGTGTGACAAGAACCCACTTTTGCCGTGAATGAACCCCTGCTGTGCCTGGGTGACATGGGCCTAAATCTCTCAAAATCCTCAGTTCTATTGCTGGGTGACAAGAACCCCCTTTTGCCGTGAATGAACCCCTGCTGTGCCTGGGTGTCAGGGGCCTAAATCTCTCAAAATCCTCTGTTCTATTGCCGGGTGACATGAACCCCCTTTTGCCGTGAATGAATCCCTGCTGTGCCTGGGTGACAGGGGCCTAAATCTCTCAAAATCCTCTGTTTGATTGCTGGGTGACATGAACCCCCTTTTGCCGTGATTGAATCCCTGCTGTGCCTGGGTGACAGGGGCCTAAATCTCTCAAAATCCTCTGTTTGATTGCTGGGTGACATGAACCCCTTTTGCCGTGAATGAACCCCTGCTGTGCCTGGGTGACAGGGACCAAAATCTCTCAAAATCCTCTGTTATATTGTTGGGTGACATGAACCCCCTTTTGCCGTGAATGAACCCCTGCTGTGCCTAGGTGACAGGGGCCAAAATCTCTCTCAAAATCCTCTGTTCTATTGCTGGGTGACATGAACCCCCTTTTGCCGTGAATGAATCACTGCTGTGCCTGGGTGACAGGGGCCTAAATCTCTCAAAATCCTCTGTTCTATTGCCGGGTGACATGGACCCCCTTTTGCCGTGAATGAATCCCTGCTGTGCCTGGGTGACAGGGGCCTAAATCTCTCAAAATCCTCTGTTTGATTGCTGGGTGACATGAACCCCTTTTGCCGTGAATGAACCCCTGCTGTGCCTGGATGACAGGGGCCTAAATCTCTCAAAATCCTCTGTTCTATTGCTGGGTGACAAGAACCCACTTTTGCCGAGAATGAACCCCTGCTGTGCCTGGGTGACATGGGCCTAAATCTCTCAAAATCCTCTGTTCTATTGCTGGGTGACATGAACCCCCTTTTGCCGTGAATGAACCCCTGCTGTGCTTAGGTGACAGGGGCCAAAATCTCTCAAAATCCTGTTCTATGGCTGGGTGACATGAACCCCCTTTTGCCGTGAATGAACCCTTGCTGTGCCTGGGTGAAAGGGGCCTAAATCTCTCAAAATCCTCTGTTCTATTGCTGGGTGACATGAACCCCCTTTTGCTATGAATGAACCCCTGCTCTGCATTGCTGACAGGAAACTAAATTTAGTGAAAACATCTGTTACTGATCGGAAGATGCGCGACTATAAGCACACGCTGCTGATGGCATTCCCGCCTGACAGCGGGGGCACAGTGGAAGCACAGGGCGAAGGCAGAGGAGGAGGAAGAGGTCGCCAATGCAGCTGGGGCACCGCCAGCACCTGAGAAGGCAGGGTTAGCATGGCCAAAATGTGGAAAAGCTTTGTCAGCCTTGGAGGTGCTAACCTGCCCTGCAGCCAGTGTATAGTGTGAACGTGTGTTTAGCACGGCAGAGAGCATTATCACAGGCCGCAGCCAATGTAGACAAGCTTACATTTATTAAAATGAACCAGGCATGGATCCCACAGGACTTGTCCGTACCTTGTGCAGAATAGACATTTATACCAGCCTCAACTATCTATTCTTGTACTCAAGTGCACTTATTCTTTGTTTTATTTTGTTATATGTCCCAATATTTTGGGGGATACCCCAATTTAAAAATAAAAAAATAACACAAATCAGTGTTGGCTACCTATTCCTCCTTCACCGCCGCTTCCACCTACACCGCCACGTCAACCTACACCGCCACATCCACCCATCCACCGCCTCCTCAACGTCCTACTCCTAGATCCAGATTGTTATTTTAAATTTTTCTGTACTTTAAGTTATTTGAAGTCATTTCCCTATCCACATTTGTTTTCAGAACAGTTGCCATGCTCTTAAGCACATTTTGATGCCTTTTGCAGCACTCTAGCCCTTTCCAGGACTATTTTAGAGCCATTTTAGTGCCCACAAGTTTGGGTCCCCATTGACTTCAATGGGGTTCGGGTTCAGGGCCAAGTTCGGGTCAAGTTCGGGTTCTGAACCCGAACTTTTTTTTCAAGTTCGGCCGAACTCGTTGAACCCGAACATCCAGGTGTCCGCTCAACTCTACTCATAACAATACCTGTTCCCATTGGGGCTTACCATTTAAATTCCAACTTAACCTATCATTATTATTTTTGGAGGAACCCAGAGAACCCTCTATGCAGATGTTGCCCTTGCTTGGATTTCAACCCAGGGCCACAACAATGCAGGGAACCATTCTTAACCTCGAGCCAGGTCTAATATTTTGTATCAAGGCAAATGTTGATTATTGCTAGACTAGCCTTTCCTGCCTCTGGAAATCAGTCTCTTGTTCTAAATAACTTGCATACATTAATAGCAAAAAGGTTGGCTGAATTTCTTATCTATAGTCTTGTGCTTAAGTCTAAACACACTAGAATTTGGCTTGACTAAAAGAACTTACACTATTTGCAAGCCTGTAACAGTGACCCTGTCTCTTCCTGTGCAGGTGTTTTCTATTTCACTGGAGAACCACATAAAAATTAACCAAGATGAGGAAAAGTTATACAGTTCACCACTGAACTACTTTGCAAGGTCCAAATCCTGGGAAAATGTGGCAGTACACAGAGAAGGCGCTCCAGAAATGGTCCAATATGGATTACATGGCATGCCTTGATTAAGGACGACCTGCTTTCGTCTGAAACACGTAGCATGTGAATTCGCACTTTATGGATCTTTCTAAGAGGTGACCAATAAAGAACTGTTTTATCGAGACGCGGTGCTGGATTTTTATTATCAGTTCTATTTCTCTATTTCACTGTTTACTGCCAATTAGTGTTGGTCGAGCACCAAAGTGCTCGAGTAGAACACTTCCCAATGCTCAGGTGCTCTACACCCGAGCACAATGGAAGTCAATGGGAGAACCTAAGCATTAAACCAGGCACCCCCTGCTCTGAAGTGGGGAGGGTGTCGGGACTCTAGTTCGGCTTAGCAGTCCCTGCTCTGACTCCATATATAGCTATGTCCATATATGGAATCAGTGCTTGGGGACACCCCAGTGTATTTAAATCTAATTTAGCTTCTATTCCTGAAAAGTTTCAGGTGGGATTCAAACTCACAACCTTCTACATTACAGCCAAGAATCTTAACCACTACACCATAGAGCTGCATGGCCAGTTATTAAAAAATAAAAAAATATGAGATTTCTGCTGTATAGGAATACTTATACAGCAAGTATTCCTATACAGCAGAAGTCTCTTTTTTTTTTTTTTTTTTTTTTTTTTTTTTAGGTAACTGGCCATGCAGCTGTATAGTGTAGTGGTTAACATTCTGGGCTGTAATGTAGAAGGTTGTGAGTTTGAATCCTGCCAGAAACTTTTCAGAAATAGAGGCTAAATTAGATTTAAATACACTGACTCAAGCATCGCGCTCGAGCCGAACTGGTGTTCGGCCGAGCATGCTTGCCCAACACTACTGCCAATCCATTTCACATATTCTGACAATACTATTTGTACTGTGTAAAATCATAAGCATTATATATATATATATTGTTTACTCATCCAAAATGTTTCTCCCAAGTTTTATCCTTGTTACTGATAGAAATAGAGCCTGAAAAACAAGCAGACTCCTACTTTGATCCATGTACATCTATATTTCTTCTGTATTTACGTCTGGATTATGTAAAAAAATATATCATATATAAATATAACTGAAAATGGCTAAAAAAACAACAACACAGCAACAAAAAGCAGAGTGTGTGAATTAACCCAAAATGTAGCAGACAAAAAATAAATAAATAGTATAATGGAGGAGACGCCATCCCACATATACAATATGCACCAGTACAGAAAATATGCATACTCACCAGATTTGCCAACTCCAGCACGGCCAAAAACAGCAATCTTCACTTCTGCGCTTTTCGCCATCTTGCTGTTATTCGATTTTCTTATATAATAAAATTGCTGATTCACTGTGACATCGTTAATACTACAGAATCTTCAAGTCTAAACAAAAGAAGACACAAAGTCCTGACAATAAAGCCAATGTCATAAGGGCAAATTTATTATACAATAGGGGTTATTTACTAAAGATCAGTGTTTCCCACACCAGTGTTAGTAGAAACTCAACGGATGATCTGACCAATTTATTAAGAGGCGCACGTCTTATGTTGTTAAATGAGTTGGACTCCTGCCCACAGCCCACCTCCTCATGTCCATTTTTTTGGGGGGGAAAAGTGAGAGTATCAGAAAAAGCTATGAAGTTAGACATTTTGATCTTTGGGGCTTTTCAATTATACACTGCTCAGATCCAGGGGTTACCCGACAATCCAGCCGGCGCCTTCTCCTGTAGCGTGCAAGCAGGAGGCAATATGGACAATGACAATACATTAGGAAGTGCCTTGTATCAACATTGTCTACAATTTCATTTTAATATGACAGCAATACCAGATAACCTAATGTCACCACATTTCTTCCTCTATGTATAGAAACATATCAGATAAAATCAGACTGCAAAAGCCAGATGTGCTAGAACTGAAAGGTTGCAGGCACCAGATTGCAGAAGCCGTAGCCCCCTAATCCATCTTTACTGTCACAGCCACAGAAACACAGTCTCGTTTGGAGCCAGCTAGATTACACATATACCTTCTGCTGCCTTTGCTTGATGCTCGTCTCATCCTGTCTTTTTTTATTAGTTAGAAGAACAATTAATGCTCATTCAGTTTAGTGAGGGCATTGATGTATATCACACTGTGGGTGGTTTGGGCAGCTGAGGCTCCCGTGCAGTCCATCGCTGCACCAAAGTGCCAATGGATTTGATGAGGTTTCAGTTTAAATTTTACAACAAATCATAACAAAAAAAAATCCACAAAGCTGCTTTCTGCAATGAAGGACATTGCAATTTTGTCATGTTTTTGAAGAAAACTGCTACTAAAACCATGAAAAAACTGCTTTCTGCAATGATCACTGGTGCAAATGTGTGCAGGACCTGCACAGAGGATGTTACTTTCACACTGGCGTTTTGAATTCCGTTTGTGAGATCCGTTTCAGGGCTCTCACAAATGGTTCAAAACTGATCAGTTCCGCCCCAATGCATTCTGAATGGATAAGGATCCGTTCAGAATGCATCAGTTTGCCTCCGTTCAGCCTCCATTCCGTACTGTATGTGTTAAGGCCCTGATGCCAGATTGACAGCAGCAAGGTGGCTCCACAGAGGAGCGTGAGCAGCTGTGCACGTGTATGAGGTGGGGTCCTAATTTATTCATTGGCTCTGTCTGGGGACTGTAATAGTTTAGAACACATTCTGAGAAAATGTCACCTGTGAGTCACTGACTTTACAGAGGAGCTGGCAGCAATTCAGATGTATTTTAGTAAATACTTGTATTCTATAAAGCGTCTCGCCTAGGCCTCATTGACAACTGGGCATTACCATACCCCAGGTCAAAAAGATTTGTCCTTACACAGTCTGATACTGTTAGCGATGACGGGACACTTTTTGTGTTTAGGAAAACAGCTTTTTGACAAGGTAATAGTAAAAGTTGTCAATAGTAACACAGAAAAGTGGTGTCGACTATAGACACAGTATAACAGGATGGCACTGGGGAAGTGGGGCAGCAGAGTTATAGAAATGGTTCAGGACCCATGGTTTCCTTAACCCCTTCAAGACCAAGCTAGTTTTCACCATATATGTCTATTTTGCAAATCTGACATGTTTCCCTTTATGTGGTAATAACTCTGGAACGCTTTCACTTATATAAACGATTCTGAGATTGTTTTCACGTGACATATTGTGCTTCATGTTAGTGGTAAATTTGAGTCAATATGTTTCACATTTATTTATAAAAAATTCCAAAATTTACTGAAAATTTGGAAAAATTCACAATCTTTGAAATTTGAATGTCTGCTTTTAAAGCAGATTGTGATAACTCATAAAATAGTTGTTACTGTACATTTTCCAGATGTCTTCTTCATGTTGGCATAATTCTGTAAATGTCATTTTATTTTTTTAGGACGTTAAAAGACTAAGAATTTTAGAAGCAATTCTTAAAATTTTTAAGAAAATTTCCAAAACCCACTTTTAAGGACCAGTTCAGTTATTAAGTCACTTTGTGGTGCTTACATAATAGAAACCACCCATAAATGACCTCATTTTAGAAACTAACCCCTTCAAGTTATTCAAAACTGATTTTACAAACTGTGTTAACCCTTTAGGTGTTCCACAAGAATAAAAGGAAAATGGAGGAGAAATGTCAAACTTTCACTTTTTTTTGCAGATTTTCCATTTTAATCTATTTTTCAGTGTAACACAGCAAAGGTTAACAGCCAAAAAAAAACCTCAATATTTATTACTCTGATTCTGTAGTTTACAGAAACACCCCACATGTGGTGGTAAACTGCTGTATGGGCACCCGGCAGGGGGCAGAGGGAAAGGAGCGCCATATGGATTTTGGAGGGCAGATGCCGCTGGGATAATTTTAAGTTGCCATGTAACATTTGAAGACCCCCTTATGCACCCCTAGAGTAGAAATTCCCAAAAAGTGACCCCATTTTATAAACTACGGGATGAGGTCACATTTTTGTTGGTACCATTTTGGATTACATATGATTTTTTAATGCTTGATATTACACTTTTTGTGAGGCAAGGGAACCAAAAAATGGCAAACTTTTTTTTTTTTTTATGGAGTTCTTCTGACAAGATAGATCATGTGTGTTTTTTTTAGAGCAGGTAGATACGAACATAACAATACAAAATATGTGTATTTTTGTTGTTGTTTCGGCTTTTTTTGCAGGAAGAGCTGACATTATTATTGGTGCAATTTTTTGGTACATATGATTTTTTTGATCATTCAATATGACACTTTTTTAGGGCAATGTGACTAAAAAATGGCTATTTTAGCACAGTTTTTTTTTTTTTTAACAGCATTTACCTGAGGGGGTAGATCATGTCATATCTTTATAGAGCAGGTCATTACGGACATAGCAAAACCTAATATGTCAATTTTTAAAATTTTTATTTCAGTTTTATACAATAAAAGCATTTGTGGAAAAAAAATCTCACTCAATATTACACTTTATGTGGAAAAAGGACCAAAAAATTTATGGAATTCACCTTAGGGGTTAGATCATGTAAAATTTTTATAGAGCAGGTTGTTACGGATGTGGCGATACCCAATATGTCAACTTTTTTATGTATTTCAGTTTTTAAAAAAAATCATGTTTTAGTGTCTCTATTTTCTGAAAGCCATATTTTTTTATAGTTTGGGAATTTGTCCTATGTAGGGGATCATTTTTTGCAGAAAGAGATGACACCTTGATTGGTACTATATTGGGGTACATATGTATTTTTGATCGCTTAGAACTACACTTTTTGTGATGTATGGTGATAAAAAATAGCATTTTTGGTACAGTTTTTATTTTTTTACGATGTTCACCTGAGGGGTTAGGTCATGTGATATTTTTATAGAGCAGGTTGTTACGGATGTGGCAATACCTAATATGTCTACTTTTTGAAAATGTATTTCAGTTTTACACTATAAAAGCATTTTTGTGAGGAAAAAACAAACATGTTTTAGTGTCTCCATTATCTGAAAGACATATTTTTTTTACCTTTAGGGAGATAGTCTTCATTTTTTGTGGGAAGAGATGACTGTTTGATGGGTACCATTTTAGGGTGTGTATGACTTTTTGTTAGCTTGGAATGACACTTTTTGTGATGAAGATGACAAAAAAATTTAATTTTTTGCAAACTTTTTTTTCTTTACGGTGTTCACCTGAGGAGGTAGATCATGTGATATTTTTATAGAGCATGTCATTATGGATGCGGCAATACCTAATATGTCATCTTTTAGTGTTTCTATTTTCTGAAAGCCATATTTTTTTTTATCTTTTGGGTGATTGTATTGTGTAGGGGCTAATTTTTAACGAACAAAAAATATCATCTTTTAGTGTCTCCATTTTGTCTTATATAGGGGCTAATTTTTTGCGGAAAGAGATGACGGTTTTATTGGTACTATTTTTATGTCTTTTTGATCGCTTGGAATTACACTTTTTGTGATGTAAGGTGACAAATGGCATTTTTTGCTCAGTTTTCATTTTTTTGTGGTAGATTATGCAACATTTTTCTATAGCACGTCGTTACGGATGCAGCGATACCTAATATATCTGTTTTATATTCTTTTTTATTATTTTTTTAACACTATTTTATGGTGAGGTTTTTAGTTGTTTTTTTACTTGAAACTTTTAATTTTTTTATTATTAAAAAAAATACACCTTTTAAACTTTTTATTTTGTCCCACTGTGAGACTTTACCTTTTCAGGTTTGATCCCTGTTTCAATTCAGTACAATACATTGTACAGGCCCCCTGTCAGCGCAGCATGGGGAGGTGATTGAGTCAGAGGGAGTCCCCTCCCTCTGTAAACCCTGCACGTGCCCTGGTCAGCGCTGAACGCGGCATGTTAAAAGGTTATTCAGCCGGCATGACCACATACAGAGATGCCGGTGGATGCAGCAGGGGCCTGGCTACCAGCAAGAAGCCGCATTCCCTCACGTACATGTATGTGAATTTGCCTGAAGGGGTTAATCTGCCAATACAATGCTGCCCCAGGATACAATATTTTCAAGCCTTTCAACATACAATGGTCTTTTCTAACCCATCAAATTGAAACTACAATCAACATACAATGTCTAAGACTCAGACCCAACCAATCAACATGGCCACTTCTCTGGTAAAATAGCTGTATTTGCTAGTTAGCAGCTATTCTTGACTGTTATATCTAAGGACTTGTTTTATCTGCTTATTTTTCTTCAATCCTAATTTTTCCTTATCTTGAATGACAGAATGACATATAGGGACTTTGGAACTGATTTAAAAAGTTACAATGGTTTCAACATACAATGGTTGTCCTGGAACCAACTAATATTGTAACTCTGTATATAATTATTCACTTACCCTTGGTGCAAATGTTCTAACTTTTTTAAGTCCCTGACTTATTGAAGAGGAGAAAGAGTTAACCAGTGCAGCAAGTCAAACATTACATTCTTTTTCTATCTTTATCACTATACAGACGGCTACCCTGATGCCAAAAATCTTGCAGATGGCAACTGAACTGATGTCTACTGAGATCTTTCTAAACAGTTGAACATGAAAAGGTTACAGTTGCATATGACCAACTGTGCAAGTATAATAGACCTACAAATTATTTCAACTTATTCCGTATTTACACAAATGTATCTGATTTGTGTCCATAAAAAACGATCATTTTGCATCCATCCTTGTGTCTGTTTTTTTACGCTCATTTGCCATCCGATTTTCTGTGACATACATTTTTCACACCCCTGAAGACTGTAACAGGCAAATCTGGTCTGCAGAAATGGACCAAAATAGGGCATGCATTGAGTTTCTCGCAAGGGACATATGAAAAAAACTAAAGAAAAACAGATGCGTGAATAGAATCATTGACTTGTACCGATCCATTTACTGTCCATTGTTAAAAGGGAAAACACACAGACATGAAAAATGTATGAATAAGGCCTCTAAGATCATCCTGGAGCCTAATGTACACAACGAGAGTGTATGATATTACAAAATTAGGGTGCTATTGCCGTCTTCTTATAATAGCCATCACCATGCTGTCTCCTCTAGAGAGCTGAAGTAATGGAAAGAATTTACTAATATAAATATACTATACTACTAGTGATCAGTGTATACATTTTACTTGGTCACAGACGCTAATAGGATATGAATTTAGCTTTTATAAATCATAGTCGTTTACAGTGAAGGTCCAGCCTTCCCAGGATCTAAAATTCTACAAGAATAAAAGAACTCACAAAATGAAAAATACTGTTTTGAAGAAGAATGAGCAGCAACCTGTTATCTCCTCTTTTAAATCATTCTGGTTATTTGGTCAATCAACATGAAAGTTACTCAAAATGTGGAAGGAGCTATAATATATTGTACCTGTACAGAGTCTCAGAGGAGTGTACGGTTACAAGAGTGCATGAGGCATCTCTACGTTCTGTAGACCCAGAAGACATTTCAGTGGAAAGTGGTTGTGAACAAAACTTTGCTGCATCATCAGATGCCATTAACCATTTGGATTATTAGGCACAGGTTTTCATTAGACAATGCACTGTGTAATTTGATGCTATAATGGATGTAAATATATATATATATATATATATATATATATATATATATAT
Organism: Bufo bufo; assembly: GCF_905171765.1. Lineage (NCBI taxonomy): Eukaryota > Metazoa > Chordata > Amphibia > Anura > Bufonidae > Bufo > Bufo bufo. Next base: position 217,211,613 of record NC_053389.1, read on the forward strand.
ATACACATATATACATACACACACAGTCAGGTCCATAAATATTGGGACCTCGACACAATTCTAACATTTTTGGCTCTATACACCACCACAATGGATTTGAAATGAAACAAACAAGATGTGCTTTAACTGCAGACTGTCAGCTTTAATTTGAGGGTATTTACATCCAAATCAGGTGAACGGTGCAGGAATTACAACAGTTTGCATTTGTGCCTCCCACTTGTTAAGGAACCAAAAGTAATGGGACAATTGGCTTCTCAGCTGTTCCATGGCCAGGTGTGTGTTATTCCCTCATTATCCCAATTACAATGAGCAGATAAAAGGTCCAGAGTTAATTTCAAGTGTGCTATTTGCATTTGGAATCTGTTGCTGTCAACTCTCAAGATGAGATCCAAAGAGCTGTCACTATCAGACAGTGAAGCAAGCCATCATTAGGCTGAAAAAACAAAACAAACCCATCAGAGAAATAGCAAAAACATTAGGCGTGGCCAGAACAACTGATTGGAACATTCTTAAAAGGAAGGAACGAACCGGTGAGCTCAGTAACACCAAAAGACCCGAAAGACCACGGAAAACAACTGTGGTGGATGACCGAAGAATTCTTTCCCTGGTGAAGAAAACACCCTTCACAACAGTTGGCCAGATCAAGAACACTCTCCAGGAGGTAGGTGTATGTGTGTCAAAGTCAACAATCAAGAGAAGACTTCACCAGAGTGAATACAGAGGGTTCACCACAAGATGTAAACCATTGGGGAGCCTCAAAAACAGGTAGGCCAGATTAGAGTTTGCCAAACGACATCTAAAAAAGCCTTCACAGTTCTGGAACAACATCCTATGGACAGATGAGACCAAGATCAACTTGTACCAGAGTGATGGGAAGTAAAGAGTATGGAGAAGGAAAGGAACTGCTCATGATCCTAAGCATACCACCTCATCAGTGAAGCATGGTGGTGGTAGTGTCATGGCGTGGGCATGTATGGCTGCCAATGGAACTGGTTCTCTTGTATTTATTGATGATGTGACTACTGACAAAAGCAGCAAGATGAATTCTGAAGTGTTTCGGGCAATATTATCTGCTCATATTCAGCCAAATGCTTCAGAACTCATTGGACGGTACTTCACACTGCAGATGGACAATGACCCAAAGCATACTGCAAAAGCAACCAAAGAGTTTTTAAGGGAAAGAAGTGGAATGTTATGCAATGGCTAAGTCAATCGCCTGACCTGAATCCGATTGAGCATGCATTTCACTTGCTGAAGACAAAACTGAAGGGAAAATGCCCCAGGAACAAGCAGGAACTGAAGACAGTTGCAGTAGAGGCCTAGCAGAGCATCACCAGGGATGAAATCCAGCGTCTGGTGATGTCTATGCGTTCCAGACTTCACGCTGTAATTGACTGTAAGCGTCTGCAGTTAAAGCACATCTTGTTCGTTTCATTTCAAATCCATTGTGGTGGTGTATAGAACCAAAAATGTTAGAATTGTGTCGATGTCCCAATATTTATGGACCTGACTGTATATATATATATATATATATATATATATATATATATATAGTACCTTGGTAAATCGAGCAGTGATAAAGCAGATGTGCATACATTTATACAGTTGCAAGAAAAAGTATGTGAACCCTTTGGAATGATATGGATTTCTGCACAAATTTTCATAAAATGGGATCTGATCTTCCTCTAAGTCACAACAATAGACAATCACAGTCTGCTTAAACTAATAACACACAAAGAATTAAATGTTACCATGTATTTATTGAACACACCATGTAAACATTCACAGTGCAGGTGGAAAAAGTTTGTGAACCCTTGGATTAAATAACTGGTTGAACCTCCTTTGGCAGCAATAACTTCAACCAAACATTTCCTGTAGTTGCAGATCAGACGTGCACAACGGTCAGGAGTAATTCTTGACCATTTCTCTTTACAGAACTGTTTCAGTTCAGCAATATTCTTGGGATGTCTGGTGTGAATCACTTTCTTGAGGTCATGCCACAGAATCTCAATCAGGTTGAGGTCAGGACTCTGACTGGGCCACTCCAGAAGGCGTATTTTCTTCTGTTTAAGTCATTCTGTTGTTGATTTTCTTCTATGCTTTGGGTCGTTGTCCTGTTGCAACATCCATCTTCTATTGAGCTTCAGCTGGTGGACAGATAGCCTTAAGGTCTCCTGCAAAATGTCTTGATAAACTTGGGAATTCATTTTTCCTTCGATGATAGCAATCCGTCCAGGCCCTGACGCAGAAAAGCAGCCCCCACCACCATACTTCACAGTTGGGATGAGGTTTTGATGTTGGTGTGCTGTGCCTCTTTTTCTCCACACATAATGTTGTGTGTTTCTTCTAAACAACTCAACTTTGGTTTCATCTGTCCACAGAATATTTTGCCAGGACTGCTGTGGAACATCCAGGTGCTCTTGTGCAAACTGTAAATGTGCAGCAATGTTTTTTTTGGACAGCAGTGGCTTCCTCTGTGGTATCCTCCCATGAAATACATTCTTGTTTAGTGTTTTACGTATCGTAGATTCGCTAACACGGATGTTAGCATATGCCAGAGACTTTTGTAAGTCTTTAGCTGACACTCTAGGATTCTTCTTCACCTCATTGAGCAGTCTCCGCTGTGCTCTTGCAGTCATCTTTACAGGATGGCCACTCCTAGGGAGAGTAGCAGCAGAGCTGAACTTTCTCCATTTATAGACAACTTGTCTTACCGTGGACTGATGAACAGCAAGGCTTTTGGAGATACTTTTATAACCCTTTCCAGCTTTATGCAAGTCAACAATTCTTAATTGCAGGTCTTCTGAGAGCTCTTTTGTGCGAGGCATCATTCACATCAGGCAATGCTTCTTGTGAAAAGCAAACCCAGAACTGGTGTGTGTTTTTTATAGGGCAGGGCAGCTGTAACCAACACCTCCAATCTCATCTCATTGATTGGACTCCAGTTGACTGACACCTCACTCCAATTAGCTCTTGGAGATGTCATTAGTCTAGGGGTTCACATACTTTTTCCACCTGCACTGTGAATGTTTACATGGTGTGTTCAATAAAAACATGGTAACATTTAATTCTTTGTGTGTTATTAGTTTAAGCAGACTGTGATTGTCTATTGTTGTGACTTAGATGAAGATCAGATCACATTTTATGACCAATTTGTGCAGAAATCCATATCATTCCAAAGGGTTCACATACTTTTTCTTGCAACTGTACCTGCCTTATCATCCTGATCTACTCAAATATGATTTATTCAGAAATCATAAGGACCCATCCTTCCACTAGTGATATAAGGGATTAAGCATTATTGCTCCCTAATATTGTCCTATCCCCCACGAAGGACATAGGTCTCTCTCACATGATTAAAAACTAGAAGTTTTGCTCAGTCTATCACTACACACCATGAACTATATCAGGTACCAGCCCATGGTCTATAATTTCTATACAATTTTTATACCTATTTTACCAGATTTGAAACAGTCTATTATTCTGGTGTTTGCCAAGTTCAAAACAAAACTAAAACTCCCAGTTTTTTCCCATCAGTTGAAGAAGAGAAAACTCTTCGTAGACAAAAACAATGAAATAGAGGTAGACAAGGGCAGACTGGCCATAGACCATACAGGGAAACTTCTCTGCCTATGGGGCCACCAGAGTCTTCCTCATTCCCACCAGCCATGGAAAGTAATGATCTGTCGCTCCCCTCCTGACACCAACTGTATTGCCATCCTAAAGCAACTGGAGTAGAAGGGCAGAAAGTGGCAGCTGGGGCAATTTTCAGGGAGGCATTTTGTGCTACTGGGGTAGTATTTTGTGATGCATTGTGGAATTTGGCTCTGCGGGGGTGGGATAATGTGCAGCATTATGGTATTTCTGGCTCCACCTTCTTGTGTTGACCCTGCCTTGTGTCAATTTGTGCCCCACTACAAAATAGGGCCACTTTTAGTTTTTTTTTTCCAGGGCCACTTTAAGTTCCCAGTCCTCTCTGGGCCCTGGAGGTAGAAAGTAAGAAACCAAAACCTCAAAATAATGTGTAATTATCACTAATACAACAAGTAAATAATCACACTGAACTAAAAACACTAGGTATTCTCAGCCATCCTCCCTTAGGGCTCATGCCCACGAACGTAAGGGCTCCGTGCCCGTGCTGCAGACCACATACGGCGGTTCCGCAATACACGGGTCACTAGCCGTGTGCATTCCGCATCACAGATGCGGACCCATTCACTTGAATGGGTCCTCAAATCCGGAGATGCGGTGCGGAAGCACGGATCGGAACCCCATGGAAGCACTACGGAGTGCTTCCATGGAGTTTCTGGCCGTGCCTCAACACCGCAAAAAAAGTAGTGCATGCACTACTTTTTTGCGTTGGGACCTTCGGATGCGGATCGCGGACCCCATTCAAGTGAATGGGTCCGCAGTCCTCATGCGGCTGCCACGTGGTCGGTGCCTGTGCATTGCGGACTGCAATTTGCGGTCCACAGCATGGGCACGGAGCCCTTACATTCATGGGCATGAGCCCTTATACTGGTGGTTAGCCTAATGTGGCTATGAGTAAAGACCCCGAGCAGTCTGAACTGCATCAGCCAACTAGCATTTCTCAATCATACCATTTACAAAAAAAAATAAAAAATTGTACTCCGGAGTATACTCAGTCACAAACCTACCTAACACAAGCCTCTGCTCCCCAATGATCACATGTACCCAGTGTAGGAGAGTACCTGGGGTGGTGGTAGACGGGAGGTACGTGCCACCGGGGGTCCTGGCCCCTGTGGAATAAGAGCTGTAAAAGTGCATTTTGCAGCGGTAATGCTGTTAACACAGCGGATCCGGGCCGTCTCTTACTGGGAGCAGGCAGAGATGCGGGTGGGTGCCTGTCTCCCCACGGTCCAGGCCAGGTTTTGCAGGGAAGGGTTAAAACCCGACCAGCAACAAGGGTGTGGTGTGCAATGTGGAGGTTTTTGTTCTCTGGCTGTGAGAGTGAGAGGTGGAGGTGAGCTGGGCTGTGTGCTGAGGCCTGTAGAGGACTGTGCGGGAACCCGCAGCTGAAGCCAGGAGGGATCCGTGTTCCGTGGCTAGGAGCCGGACCCAGGGACTTACTTCACCAAGGAGAAAAAGGTGACATTACTCCTGGCTTTAAATAGATTTCGCTTTATGTGATGGTAACAGGCCTCAAGTAGCCTGCAGCAGGTTTGGGGCCCATTCAGGGACTTGCTGTGATTGAGCTATTATTTTGCTGTTGTGTGTGACCACCCTCCCTATGAACTGCACCGCCTTTCACTTGTATGCACCGTGTGAATAAACAAAGCATCGTGTTTTACACCAAGACCAGTCTGTGTTGCTTCTATACTGCACTCGCTACCACTGCCTACCAGAGTGGAGCCCCACAATTAGTGGCTTGCAGTGGGCATACTGCAGTGAGGCTGGCCAAGAATATTTATCCGGGTGGTGCACGGCTGCATGTCATACATTAAACCAGCCAGCTTGGTCGTCCCGGACAAAATGGAGGAGCTGGTTAAGCAGTTGGTGCAGAGCAATGCACAACAGCAACAAACAAACACTTTGCTGGTACAGCTAATGGCGTTTATGCAAGAGGCTCTGCGTGCGTCCCAGCGAGAGACCCCACCGGCAGTGATTCCATCGCCGTCGGCTCCCAGGGATAAAGTCCGTTCAGCATTAAGGAAAATGGCTCCGGAGGACGATGTAGAGGCCTTCCTGATGGTGTTCGAGAGGACCGTGGAACAGGAGAACTTGCCGTCGGGACAGTGGGCTGAAGTGGTGGCGCCATTCCTAGTCGGAGACGCCTAAAAAGCGTTCTTCGACCTCAGCAGGGAAGATGCACTGGACTATGGGAAGCTGAAGGCTGAGGTGATGGCGCGCTTGGGGGTTACTACCTATGTGCGGGCGCAGAGAGTACATCGGTGGGCCTTTTCTGAGTCCAGACCCGTCTGGTCTCAGGCATATGACCTGGTACATCGTTTCGTGCGGACACTGCCAAGGGCCATTCAGCGCTGGGTTGGTCAGGGAGACCCCGGCAACCTGGATCAGTTAGTAAGCCTAGTCGAGAGGTATGTGGCAACCCAGGACTTGGTGCGGGACTCAACGCAGGCACGGGAAACCCGTCAGGCTCCCTCTCAGGCTACGGATCCGGAAAAAGGGACCCAACCACAAAGGCGAGGGGGGGGGGGAAGGTTAGTCCTACTCCGGAGAAGAGAGACCGGGGAGGGACCACGGGGATTCAATGTTGGCACTGCCACAGCCTGGGACATAGGGCAGCGAACTGTCAAACACCTGAACCCATGGACTGCGGGCTCACTCGCCGGTCCTCTTTCTTTGCCCGGCCTGTATGTACCGCGAATAACCAGCCGCCGATATGCCGCCCCTGTGCCAAGTCTTGGTCGATGGGCATCAGATTAATGCTTTGCTGGACTCTGGGAGCCTGGTGACCCTCGTGCATGAGTCCTTAGTGTCTAAGACACTCCCAGAGAAGCAAACCCTGTACATTGTCTGTATCCATGGGGACCGCCGGGAGTACCCCACTGCCAGGGTTACCATGTCCGTGTTGGGCCGAGAGGTGCAGCATGTCATCGGAGTGGGACGCCAAATCCCTTATGCCGCCATACTGGGAAGGGATTTTCCTTTGTTCTGGACTCTATGGAAGAGCGATATGCCTTCCCTTAGGGACGAACGACAATCAGGCCCAGTGCCCGAAGATCCTGATGCGGGGATACCAGCCGTAGGGGTCACCACATCACCTGTAGAGTGTCATCCCGATAGGTTTCCCCTAGAGGTGTTGGCAGGTGAATCCGTGGAAACCCCGTCCATCCAGGACCTGAAGGTATCCCGTGACACGTTCGGGACCGCCCAGCTCCAGGATCCGACATTATTGCGGGCGAGGGAAGGGGTGACAGTGGTAAATGGGGTGGCTCAGCACCCAGGGGCCGACTCAGTGTTTCCCCATCTGGCATTTAACCAGGACCTACTGTACAGGGTGGACAAGGTGCAGCAGGAGGTAGTGGAGCAGCTAGTGGTACCCCAGCCATACCGCCGTATGGTACTGGACTTGGCCCACTCCCACGTGCTGGGAGGACATTTGGGCGTAAAAAAAAAACAAGAGCGCATTCTGCAAAGGTTCTATTGGCCCAGGGTTTATGAGGAGGTCAAAAGGTTTTGCCAATCCTGTCCAATGTGTCAGATGACGAGCCCCCAGCCCCACTATCGCAGTCCCCTAGTACCCATGCCCATCATCGAGGTCCCCTTCGAAAGAATAGGGATGGATCTGGTAGGCCCCATAAACAAGTCAGCCAGAGGGCACCAGCATATCTTGGTGGTCCTAGACTATGCCACCAGGTATCCTGAAGCGATCTCACTACGTCATACTTCGGCTAAGCTCATAGCTAAAGAACTCATGGGTATGTTCGCAAGGGTGGGGATTCCGAAAGAAATCCTGACCGACCAGGGGACCCCCTTCATGTCTAAGGTGACGAGGGAGCTCTGCAAGTTTTTAGGGGTTAAACGGATACACACGTCCGTATACTATCCTCAAACCGACAGACTGGTGGAGCGCTTTAACAAAACCTTAAAAACTATGCTCAAAAGAACCGTAGCCAAAGACGGAAAGGATTGGGACCTGTTGCTGCCGTACGTATTGTTCGCAGTGCGAGAAGTGCCCCAGGCATCTACGAGATTCTCGCCCTTCGAGCTAATATACGGTCGACGTCCAAGAGGGTTGCTGGACATCGCTAAAGAGGCATGGGAGCTGGCACAGAGCCAAGTATACAACCGGAGTGCCCAGGTCTGGACATTTAACCTGTGTGACCAGGTACTGGTGCTAGTCCCCACCATTGACAGTAAGTTTTTGGCACAGTGGCAAGATACCAATGAGGTGAAAGAGAAGGTAGGGTCAGTGAATTACAGGATATCCCAGCGAGGTCGGCGGAAGCCAGAACAGGTATATCATGTAAATGTACTAAAATCGTCTCGTTGGGGGCGGCCCAAGCACTGTCTTGTCTGCGGGGAAGATCCCGGCCCCACCCGAGGTCCCGGGGGGCACCTCCGCAGTAAAGATAGCGGGTGGTCTGTCGACCAAACAAGCTCAGGAAGCCAAAGAGTTGGTGGGTCGAAATAGGGACGTGTTCTCTGAGCTTCCTGGTCGAACTTCGGTAGTCCGACATGACATCGTCACCGAGCCCCACGTCAGGGTACGGTTAAAGCCTTATCGTGTACCGGAGGCCCGGCGACAGGCCATTTCAAAAGAAGTAAGGTCCATATTGAGGTTAGGGGTCATTGAGGAGTCAAGGAGCGAGTGGGCCAGCCCCATAGTCCTTATCCCAAAACCTGACGGTACTCTGCGCTTCTGCAATGACTTTAGAAAGCTCAACGAAGTGTCGAAATTCGATGCCTACCCCATGCCCCGGGTAGACGAGCTCATAGAACGGCTAGGGAAAGCTCGCTATTTCTCGGTCCTCGACCTCACAAAAGGATATTGGCAGGTGCCTCTCACGGAGGTGGCAAAGGAGAAGACGGCCTTTGTCACCCCCGAGGGGTTATTTCAGTACCAAGTTTTGCCCTTTGGCCTACATGGTGCTCCAGCCACCTTCCAGCGATTGATGGACGTCATCCTACGGCCCCATCGTCCAGATGCTTCAGCATATCTGGGCGACATCATCGTGTTTAGCCAGGACTGGGAGAGTCACCTGCCCAAAGTACAGGGCGTAGTCGATTCACTTAGAAAAGCCGGACTGACAGCCAACCCAAAAAAGTGTTCGATCGGGTTCGAGGAAGTCCGGTACCTGGGGTACGTGATTGGGTGGGGAGTTGTCAAACCCCAGGTAGACAAGGTTGAGGCAATCAAGAGCTGGCCCAGACCTCTTACCACCAAGCAAGTACGTTCGTTCCTAGGGATGATAGAATATTACATGTGCTTTATCCCTAACTTAGCCACAGTAGCGGCCCCGTTGACAAGACTTTTAAAAAGGAGGAAGATGGTGATGGTCCGCTGGGATGAGCAGGCGGAAGAGGCGTTCTCCTGTTTTAAGTCGGCTCTGTGTGGGTCCCCGGTTTTGGTGACACCCGACTTCACACGGGAATTTGTCGTTCAGACGGACGCCTCTGGAGTAGGCCTAGGGGCAGTACTCTCTCAGGAAATCAGTGGGGAGGAACACCCCGTTGTCTTCCTGAGTCACAAACTCACCCCAGCGGAAACCAGGTACAGCGTGGTAGAGAGAGAATGCCTGGCCATTAAGTGGGCCCTCGAGTCCCTTAGGTACTATCTGTTAGGGAGAAGGTTCCGTCCGGTGACCGATCATTCCCCTCTCCAGTGGATAAGCCAGGCCAAGGAGGGGAGTGCCCGGGTCACCAGATGGTTCTTGTCCCTCCAGAATTTTAAGCTCAGTGTCGAACACAGGGCAGGTTGCTTACAGGGGAATGCCAATGCCCTGTCCCGGGTACACTGTTGTACATGTGTCCAACCTCTCAGGATTGAACAGGGTGTGCAACCCTTCAGGGTTGAACAAAGGGGGGGGATATGTAGGAGAGTACCTGGGGTGGTGGTAGACGGGAGGTACGTGCCACCAGGGGTCCTGGCCTCGGTGGAGTAAGAGCCGGAAAAGTGCATTTTGCAGCGGTAATGCTGTTAACACAGCGGATCCGGGTCGGCTCTTACTGGGAGCAGGCAGAGATGCGGGTGGGTGCCTGTCTTCCCCCGGTCCAGGCCAGGTTTTGCAGGGAAGGGTTAAAACCCGACCAGCAACAAGGGTGTGGTGTGCAATGTGGAGGTTTTTGTTCTCTGGCTGTGAGAGTGAGAGGCGGAGGTGAGCTGGGCTGTGTGCTGAGGCCTGTAAAGGATGTACGGGAACCCGCAGCTGAAGCCAGGAGGGATCCGTCTTCCGTGGCTAGAAGCCGGACCCAGGGACTTACTTCACCAAGGAGAAAAAGGTGACATTACTCCTGGCTTTAAATAGATTTCGCTTTATGTGACGGTAACAGGCCTCAAGTAGCCTGCAGCAGGTTTGGGGCCCATTCAGGGACTTGCTGTGATTGAGCTATTATTTTGCTGTTGTGTGTGACCACCCTCCCTATGAACTGCACCGCCTTTCACTTGTATGCACCGTGTGAATAAACAAAACATCGTGTTTTACACCAAGACCAGTCTGTGTTGCCTCTATACTGCACTCGCTACCACTGCCTACCAGAGCGGATCCCCACACCAGGTAAAGTGGCTAAATGAGATGAGATTACTCATACATTAAGCACACATAAAACACACTTTACACACAAACCAGCACACACTCTATACACTGCACACATAGCTTATACAGTGCAGCACACGTGTGTAGCATATACAGTACCTTGTCTCTACACAGTACAGAACGCATATTGTACACTGTACACATAACTTATACACTGTGCCACACGTATACACTCACATAAAGAATTATTAGGAACACCTGTTCTATTTCTCATTAATGCAATTATCTAGTCAACCAATCACATGGCAGTTGCTTCAATGCATTTAGGGGGGTGGTCCTGGTCAAGACAATCTCCTGAACTCCAAACTGAATGTCAGAATGGGAAAGAAAGGTGATTTAAGCAATTTTGAGCGTGGCATGGTTGTTGGTGGCAGACGGGCCGGTCTGAGTATTTCACAATCTGCTAAGTTACTGGGATTTTCACGCACAACCATTTCTAGGGTTTACAAAGAATGGTGTGAAAAGGGAAAAACATCCAGTATGCGGCAGTCCTGTGGGCAAAAATGCCTTGTTGATGCTAGAGGTCAGAGGAGAATGGGCCGACTGATTCAAGCTGATAGAAGAGTAACGTTGACTGAAATAACCACTCGTTACAACCGAGGTATGCAGCAAAGCATTTGTGAAGCCACAACACGCACAACCTTGAGGCGGATGGGCTACAACAGCAGAAGACCCCACCGGGTACCACTCATCTCCACTACAAATAGGAAAAAGAGGCTACAATTTGCACGAGCTCACCAAAATTGGACTGTTGAAGACTGGAAAAATGTTGACTGGTCTGATGAGTCTCGATTTCTGTTGAGACATTCAAATGGTAGAGTCCGAATTTGGCGTAAACAGAATGAGAACATGTATCCATCATGCCTTGTTACCACTGTGCAGGCTGGTGGTGGTGGTGTAATGGTGTGGGGGATGTTTTCTGGCCACACTTTAGGCCCCTTAGTGCCAATTGGGCATCGTTTAAATGCCACGGGCTACCTGAGCATTGTTTCTGACCATGTCCATCCCTTCATGACCACCATGTACCCATCCTCTGATGGCTACTTCCAGCAGGATAATGCACCATGTCACAAAGCTCGAATCATTTCAAATTGGTTTCTTGAACATGACAATGAGTTCACTGTACTAAAATGGCCCCCACAGTCACCAGATCTCAACCCAATAGAGCATCTTTGGGATGTGGTGGAACGGGAGCATCGTGCCCTGGATGTGCATCCCTCAAATCTCCATCAACTGCAAGATGCTATCCTATCAATATGGGCCAACATCAGCATCTTGTTGAATCAATGCCACGTAGAATTAAGGCAGTTCTGAAGGCAAAAGGGGGTCCAACACCGTATTAGTATGGTGTTCCTAATAATTCTTTAGGTGAGTGTATATAGCATGTATCTTGTCTCTACACAGTGCAGAATGCATGTTGTACACTGTACACATAACTTATACAGTGCAGCACACGTACAGTGAATATAAAAAGTCTACACACCCCTGTTAAAATGTCAGGTTTCTGTGCTGTAAAAAAATTAGACAAAGATAAATCATTTCAGAACTTTTTCCACCTTTAATGTGACCTATAAACTGTACAACTCAATTGAAAAACAAATTGAAATCTTTTAGGTAGAGGGAAGAAAAAATATAAAAATAAAATATTATGGTTGCATAAGTGTGCACACCCTTAAACTAATACTTTGTCGAAGCACCTTTTGATTTTATTACAGCACTCAGTCTTTTTGGGTATGAGTCTATCAGCATGGCACAATTTGACTTGGCAAGATTTGCCCACTCTTCTTTGCAAGAACACTCCAAATCTGTCAGATTGCGAGGGCATCTCCTGTGCACAGCCCTCTTCAGATCACCCCACAGATTTTCAATCGGATTCAGGTCTGGACTCTGGCTGGGTCATTCTAAAACTTTAATCTTCTTCTGGTGAAGCCATTCCTTTGTTGATTTGGATGTATGCTTTGGGTCGTTGTCATGCTGAAAGATGAAGTTCCTCTTCATGTTCAGCTTTCTAACAGAAGCCTGAAGGTTTTCTGCCAATATGGACTGGTATTTGGAACTGTTCATAATTCCCTCTAGCTTAACTAAGGCCCCAGTTCCAGCTGAAGAAAAACAGCCCCAAAGCATGATGCTGCCACCACCATGCTTCACTGTGGGTATGGTGTTCTTTTGGTTATGTGCAGTGTTGTTTTTGTGCCAAAAATATCTTTTGGAATTATGGCCAAAAAGTTAAACCTTGGTTTCATCAGACCATAACACCTTTTCCCACATGCTTTTGGGCGACTTCAGATGTGTTTTTGCAATATGTAGCCTAGCTTGGACATATGAAGAATAGGCCTCTTGGTAGCCTCCCAGACCAGGTTTTCTTCTTGTCTGTTCATAAATTTTGGAGGGATGTCCAGTTCTTGGTAATGTCACTGTTGTGCTATATTTTCTCCACTTGATGATGACTGTCTTCACTGTGTTCCATGGTATATCTAATGCCTTGGAAATTCTCCTGACTGATACCTTTTAACAATAAGATCCCGAGATCCCTCTGATGCTTTGGAAGCTCTCTGTGGACCATGGCATTTGCTGTGGGATGAGACTAAGAAAATTTCAGGAAAGACCAACTAGAGCAGCTGAACTTTATTTGGGGTTAATCAGAGGCACTTTAAATGATGTCAGGTGTATGCTGACTCCTATTTAACATGATTTTGAATGTGATTGCTTAATTCTGAACACAGCTACATCCCCAGTTATAAGTAGATATGCAACCACATTATTATTTATTTTTTTTCTTCTTCCCTCCACCTAAAAGATTTCAGTTTGTTTTTCAATTGAGTGGTACAGTTTACAGGTCACATTAAAGGTGGAAAAAGTTCTGAAATGATTTACTTTTGTCTCATTTTTTTACAGCACAGAAACCTGAAAAGGTAACCTCTTGCCAATCAGCAGAGGTACAATTCCAATACTGCACATGTCTGGTAGCCCCCTGGTTCATTTTGTTAGTGAGCCCAGGCCTAGATCCATGCCCGGGATGGCTCATGGGATGGCGGCATCCACCCAAACTGCTGCAGAACAGTTAGGGTGGCTGTAAATATACTTGGCCCTGTCAGCTCCTCCACAGGGATTCACAGAGCTAACCATGCAGGTGGACCAGGGAATTAGGAGTGTGGCCTCCAGTGATTGCTGTAGGAGCTGGGCACATCATGATCATGAGCCCAGTGATCTTCATCTCCATGGATCAGGACATTCCTGTGCCCTACCATGACAAAGCCTGGAGGATCTGAACCTGGAAATGAGTGGGCCTGATCACCAGTTTCACCCTCACCATGGACCCCGTTCTGTTGGCTGCAGATACCAATCCGCCATCCATGGCATTTCTGCTGGAGGTACAGCCATCCAGGATACCCCAGCCTAAGGAACCTTCATCAAGGATCTTGAAAATGACAAGCCAGCAGCCATGGTATCCAACCCAGCCTGAAGTTCTTCTGACAAGTCCAAAAGATCCAGAAGTCTGACAAGTTTCAGTAGGGTGAGATACCTGGGACTGACCCCTGTTCTGTTTTTGTTTTATGGGTCCTATTTTTGCCACCCCCACATTTTTAGCCGTATGGGACTCCCTTTTCATCCAAGTTGTACCTGTTGTGCTTTTCCCATCATTTCTCTGGTCCATGATCCAACTTACCTGAGAAGGGGGAGCCCCCAAGGAAAGACTCTAACAAATCAGAGCTCCTTGCACCTCTCATTTATGTTTCTGGGACTTTATTGATTAGAGCTGCAAGTGGAGGGTTAACCTTGTTTTTTGTTTGTTCCAGCAATGTTCCAAGATCATACCCACCTTTAGGACTCAAATACACCTTAGCAAAGGCGAGCATAGTTTCTGTGTAACCAGGACTCTTACTAAGATCCACAGGCCCACGGATTCACTCTGCTCTGGATCCCAAGGACTCTGACGCACTAGAGCCTCACAGCCTAGATATTTCTACATTTAACATAGGTAGCTAGTACCACCCTCCTTGGCACCTTCATGGACAGGGTCCCCTTGGGCACTAGGTATTATGTCCCCCTAGTAGGCAACATGTTTAGCCTAGGCAATATACACTCACCTAAAGAATTATTAGGAACACCTGTTCTATTTCTCATTAATGCAATTATCTAGTCAATCAATCACATGGCAGTTGCTTCAATGCATTTAGGGGTGTGGTCCTGGTCAAGACAATCTCCTAAACTCCAAACTGAATGTCAGAATGGGAAAGAAAGGTGATTTAAGCAATTTTGAGCGTGGCATGGTTGTTGGTGCCAGACGGGCCGGTCTGAGTATTTCACAATCTGCTCAGTTACTGGGATTTTCACGCACAACCATTTCTAGGGTTTACAAAGAATGGTGTGAAAAGGGAAAAACATCCAGTATGCGGCAGTCCTGTGGACAAAAATGCCTTGTGGATGCTAGAGGTCAGAGGTGAATGGGCCGACTGATTCAAGCTGATAGAAGAGCAACGTTGACTGAAATAACCACTCATTACAACCGAGGTATGCAGCAAAGCATTTGTGAAGCCACAACACGCACAACCTTGAGGCGGATGGGCTACAACAGCAGAAGACCCCACTGGGTACCACTCATCTCCACTACAAATAGGAAAAAGAGGCTACAATTTGCACGAGCTCACCAAAATTGGACTGTTGAAGACTGGAAAAATGTTGACTGGTCTGATGAGTCTCGATTTCTGTTGAGACATTCAAATGGTATAGTCCGAATTTGGCGTAAACAGAATGAGAACATGTATTCATCCTCTGATGGCTACTTCCAGCAGGATAATGCACCATGTCACAAAGCTCGAATCATTTCAAATTGGTTTCTTGAACATGACAATGAGTTCACTGTACTAAAATGGCCCCCACAGTCACCAGATGTCAACCCAATAGAGCATCTTTGGGATGTGGTGGAACGGGAGCATCGTGCCCTGGATGTGCATCCCTCAAATCTCCATCAACTGCAAGATGCTTTCCTATCAATATGGGCCAACATTTCTAAAGAATGCTATCAGCACCTTGTTGAATCAATGCCACGTAGAATTAAGGCAGTTCTGAAGGCAAAAGGGGGTCCAACACCGTATTAGTATGGTGTTCCTAATAATTCTTTAGGTGAGTGTATGTACATGTATGCACTTATGCCCCTAACCTGCTCTCTCCACAGCAATGGGGGGAGGGGTCAGTGTGAACTATGGCTTTGGGACTCTAATGCCAGATTACAAGGAGGGACCAAAATCACAGCCGAGGACAGCATGGGGACCTACAATTGTAAATAGTTTTATATCAATCTTATGTATTTTAATATTATATAATTGGAAGTATTTTCCAGTTAAGGATATGGATGGCAAGGGTTAGCAAAAAATAGAGCTAACCACCTTGTTTCTCCCTTCTTGGTCAGAGTGGGCTGGTCCTGCTAAGACATGGGAAGGACAGGAAGCACAAGCTTGAGCTCCTGCTCCAAAACAGGAGTCTTAAGAGAGAACAACCAAGCATTATCCTCAAGTAAAGTCTTGAGACACTAGACAGCATAGTGAACTGCTACAGACACCATTAAAGACAGTGTTGCAAGGTGAGGGATTACAGCCAAGACACCCATCACCTAGAATGTTACTAGGCCAGTACCACCTAAGTGCTAAATTGCCGCCATCCAACCTGCCTCTATAATCCTTACTAGTGCCAGAGAAGATTTGTACTTGAAGTCTGCTGCTAATAAATGTATTTGAGGTTCCACATTGCACTAAAGACCCCTTTTCAATGGCCAATTTTGCAGTCGATTGTCAGGAAGGAAGCTTTTGCGCATCAGTGAAGGACATGGTCTAAATGCAGCTCCATGCAGGAAAAAGTGCCAACATTTTGGTGCATTTTTGGAATAAAACTGTGCCAACTTATAAGTGGTGTAAACAAACACGAACAGAATTTTTGGCGCACAGACAAAATTCTAGCATAAATCTGGTGCAGGATTTACGATAATCCAAATTTACAAAGGTCCATGCACCAGAATTTGTCTCATAATTATGTCTAACATAGTAACAAGTCTATTCAGTTCAGCCTGTTATCCTGCAAGTTGATCCCGAGGAAGGCAAAAAAAAGCTATGAGGTAGAAGCTAATTTTCCTTATTTAAGGGGAAAACATTCCTTTCCAACTCCAATCAGACAATCAGAAAAACTCCCTGAATCAATGACCCTTCTCCAGAAATCTAATAACTATACCCTATAATATTATTACACTCCAGAAATACATCCAGGCCCCTCTTGCACTCTTTTAGTGAACTCACCATCACCACCTCCTCAGGCAGAGAGTTCCTTAGGCTCTTACAGTAAAGATTCCTCTTCTATGTTTGTATACAAACCTTTTTTCCTCCAGACGCAGAGGATGTCCCCTCGTCACAGTCACAGTCCTGGGGATAAATAGATGATGGGAGAGATCTCTGTACTGCCCCCTGATATATTTATACATAGTTATTAGATCTCCCCTCAGTTGTGTTTTTTCTAAACTAAATAACCCTAATTTGTATAATATTTCTGGGTACTGTAGTCCAGTTATTACTTTAGTTGCCCTCCTCTGAACGCTCTCTAGCTCTTTCTATCATTCATATTATTAGACAGTGCAAAGTATGACACTATTATTAATCTGCCCCATGGTGTACACACAGTAATTTTATATATATATATATATATATATATATATATATATATATACACACACAGAACACATAAATTGTATATACACAGTGCACATATATACAGAGCACACACATTGTATATACACAATGCACATATATACATGGCACACACATTGTATATACACAGTGCACATTTATACAGAGCACACACATTGTACATATATACATGGCACACGCATTGTATATACACAGTGCACATATATACATAGCACATACATTGTATATACACAGTGCACATATATACATGGCAGATACATTGTATATACATTACAAAGTGCACATATATACA
Organism: Bufo bufo; assembly: GCF_905171765.1. Lineage (NCBI taxonomy): Eukaryota > Metazoa > Chordata > Amphibia > Anura > Bufonidae > Bufo > Bufo bufo. The sequence continues at coordinate 217,228,838 of NC_053389.1, forward strand.
CAGCTCATACACTGTATATAGACAGCACATATATACAGTACAGTTACAGTACATATATTGTATTCAATAAATCAGATGGAAGCTATGACACAAACCTATGACTAGAAGAAACACACACTGCGAAGAGCTTAATCCAGGCACGAATACATAGAAAATATCCATCTATACCTGACATGCAGAGCGACCATCATCCTCGTCATCCACACGCATCCTCTCACCTCATCCTGCAGCAACATCAGCTCTTCAGATGGCAAGGCTGCAAGAGAAGGTCGATGAGTGGGAGGCTGAGCTGCCAGTGTCACTGGGAAGCATGGCTCCACCTAGTGGACATCATCTAGAAGGCAGGGAAACTTTAGAACTAACCATCAGTACCATTGGCCATGGATAGCAGACGATTAGATAGATGATAGATGCCGAAGTATAGTATGAAAATGGCCTAACACCAAGGAACAATCTGTTGAGGTAATATACAGTAAATGCAAAGGGATATAGATAAAGGCAAAATGCCACGTTATGTAAAATGCCCACCCATACTTGCCTTTTTATGGGAGGGGAAGGAAAGGCGGTGTTACTGGCATTTATAGATCGCAAGCCATTTAGTTATTAAAGGGGTTGACCACTTTCTGGCTACAGTTGATCAATGTGTTTGCAAGATGATTATACAGCAGTTACTAAGGGTACTTTCACACTAGCGTTTTTCTTTTCCGGCGCTGAGTTCTGTCCTAGGGGCTCAAATCCGGAAAAGAACTGATCAGTTTTATCCTAATGCATTCTGAATAGAGAGTAATCCGTTCAGGATGCATCAGGATGTCTTCAGTTCAGGCTTTTTGACTGATCAGGCTTTTTAGAAAACCGTAGCATGTTGTATTTTTACCTCTGGCCAAAAATCCGGAACACTTTGACTGAACGCCGGATCCGGCCTTTTTCCCATTGACTTGCATTAACGCCGGATCCGGCACCGTGTGTTCCGTCAAACCGGATCCGGCTTTTGCATGTTAAACCCGAAAAATGTGAAAAAAAAGTTAAAGTCCATAAATGGCGGATCCGTTTTTTCCAATGCATTTTTTCATTGTGATCAAAATCCTGATCAGGATTCAAATGTAATCTGTTTTCACACGTTTTTCCGGATCCGGAATTGAACGCCGGATTCAAACAACGCTAGTGTGAAAGTAGCTTAATATAGTTTTTGTTGATATTTTGTGCCATTCTATATTCTATTCTATATTCTTCTCATATGCTTCCTTGTTTGGCCAAACTTTTTGTGCTGTCCACACACAGGTCCTGTCCATAAAATGGCTACTGCTGGAGGGTCATGTGACCAGGCAAATCGATCAGTCTCCTTCATTAAAATACATTACAACTGCAGTAGATTTTCAACATTGCAAATGCAGATGGCTGATGCAGTATATTTGAATGGAGGAGACATTACATGGAGGTGATTTGTCTGGTCACATGACCGTCCATCAGGTCTCCTGTGTGGACAGCACAGAAGATTTCCCCAACAAGGGATATGATTTTTTAAATAGAGCACATGGCAAAGAAAGTCAAAAAAGGCTACATTAGTAAGTATCATATAATCATCTTACATACACATTGATCAAAAGTAGGCAGAAAGCGGACAACTTTTTTCAAACTTGTCTTTAGGGTTGCCACCCGTACGGGAATGACCCGGACAGTCCGGGTTTGCAATCCTGTGCCCGGGTACAAGCCTTTCTCAGACCCGGTGTCATGGTCTTACCTTCTTGCTGTTCTCCTTCGTTTGACATGTGCTGGCGGCCATCTTGGTTTCTGGGTTTCCTGTAGCCTCCCACCCTGCGGCTCCTCCTTCCCACTGGGAGGAGCTGGATGCCTAGCTCATATATATAGGAGGTCTGTGGCTTCAGTTCCTTGCTTGGTCCTCCTGTGTTCACATGCTTCTAAGACTGCTGCTGCTTCTGGTTCCTGATCCTGGTTTCGTCCGACTACCCTGCTGGTTCCTGATCCTGGTTTCGTCCGACTACCCTGCTGGTTCCTGATCCTGGCTTCGTCTGACTACCCTGCTGGTTCCTGATCCTGGCTTCGTCTGACTACCCTTCTGGTTCCTGACCTCTGGCTTCGCAAAGACTCTGCTTCGGTTTCGCCATCCGTTTGGACTTTTGCTTTACAGCTTTATTTTCAATAAAGCCTTCTTATTTTCACTTATCTTTTGTTGTACGTCTGGTTCATGGTTCCGTGACATTAGGACCAAGCCATGAATTCTGACGGTACAGGGCCATCCTCGCTACCCACGCTGGTTGCCAGACTTGATCAGCAGGATCACCTGTTGGGTCGGTTCGCTGTGGCGTTGCAAACCCTGCTTGAACGCACGGCTCATTTCGCTCCCGTTGCCGATGGGTCGGTTGTCGCTCCTGGGCCCGCTCCTACTGCCGCTCCGGTTGTTGCGCCAGAGTCTACCCCGACACCTGTTGTTGCGCCTGCGGTGTTTCGGGGTATGACCGGTTCTGCCCCTCTTCCACAGCGCTTTGGGGGAGAGCCAACTCAGTGCCGAGGTTTCCTTAACCAGGTGGGCATTTATTTCGAGTTGCTGCCACATGCCTTTCCTACTGAGAGATCAAAGGTGGGCTTCTTGATCTCGCTGCTCTCGGACAAGCCCTTGGCCTGGGCCAGCCCTTTATGGGAGAACAACAATCCGGTGGTTGCCGAGTTTTCCGGTTTTGTTGCTTCTCTTCGGAAGGTATTCGATGTGCCGGCTCGTGCTGCCTCTGCTGCGAAGCTCCTTATGTCCATCAGACAGGGTTCACGATCCGTAGCTGAATACGCCATTGAGTTTCGTACCCTGGCAGCAGAGGTGGGCTGGAATAATGAGGCTCTGGTCGCTGCTTTCTCTCATGGTCTCTCGGATGCCTTGAAGGATGAGGTTGCAGCTAAGGACCTACCAGTGGAGCTCGAGTCTCTTATTTCTTTCCTGATTTTGATTGACACCAGACTCAGGGAGAGACCTTCCTTTAAGGAGAGCCTGCGGAGGTTTTCTAACAGATTGGCGCCTACGTTTGCTGTCCCACCCGTGCCTCCCTCTCCTCCCATGCCTCCTGGGGATGACTTGTCTGGGGGTGAACCCATGCAGCTGGGGTTTGCTCGCCTGTCCGAGGGGGAGAGGGTACTCCGGAGACGCGAGGGCCGATGCATGTACTGTGGTCTCGGTGGGCATTTTCGGTTGGCATGTCCGAACCGTCCGGGAAACGCTCGCACCTGAGATCCTGTCGGGGGCAGATCTTGGGTGGAGTCTCCTCGTCCCCGGTTTCCCGTGTTGACAAACCACTGATCACTGTTGTCCTCTCCTGGGTCGGGGGCTCGGTGACGACCCAGGCGTTGGTGGACTCTGGTGCTGGTGGTTTGTTCATTGATAGTGTGTTCGCTGCCGCCAATTCCATTCCTCTGCAGGCTCGAGGTTCCCCACTGGCTCTTGAGGCGATAGACGGCAGACCCCTTCTGCCGCCACACGTGACTCATGAGACCCTTCCAGTGGGGATAGCCATTGGTGCCGTTCACAGAGAGTCGGTCTGCCTCCAGGTTATTTCGTCTCCACACTACTCGGTGGTCTTGGGGTACCCCTGGCTCCAGAAGCATAATCCGACTTTCGATTGGAGATCGGCCGAGATCCTCTCGTGGTCACCGCAGTGTGGGGCTAGTTGCATCCATGGGTCTGTCAAGTTGCTGTGTACTTCCTCAGACTCTCTGTTGCCTCCTGAATACGAGGAGTACCGGGATGTATTCGATAAGGTGCACGCGGTTGCCCTACCTCCGCACCGCCCATACGATTGTGCCATAGAGTTACAATCTGGTGCCGTTCCTCCTCGTGGCAAAGTCTATCCACTGTCGGTAGCGGAGAATGAGGCCATGGAGGAGTACGTGAGGGAGGCGCTTTCACGCGGACACATTCGCAAATCCTCATCCCCGGCAGGGGCTGGATTTTTCTTTGTGAAAAAGAAGGGCGGTGAGTTGAGGCCTTGCATCGATTACAGGGGTCTCAATCGCATCACGATCAAGAACGCTTACCCGATACCCTTGATTTCCGAGCTGTTCGATCGCCTTAAAGGGGCCACGGTCTTTACCAAACTCGACCTGAGGGCGGCATATAACCTGGTAAGGATCAAGGCGGGCGATGAGTGGAAGACCGCGTTTAACACCAGGACCGGTCATTATGAATCCTTGGTTATGCCCTTTGGGTTGTGCAATGCGCCCGCAGTCTTTCAGGAGTTCATCAACGATGTTTTCCGTGACCTGTTGCAGCAGTGTGTGGTGGTCTATTTGGATGACATCTTGGTATATTCTGAATCCATGGAGGCCCACATTCTGGATGTCAGACGAGTGTTGCAACGGTTACGAGAGAACAAGCTGTTCGGTAAGCTTGAGAAATGCGAATTTCACCGATCCCAGGTAACCTTCTTAGGTTACATCATTTCCGCTGAGGGGTTCTCCATGGATCCTGAGAAGGTTTCGGCTGTCTTACAGTGGCCCCAGCCCAGTGGTCTTCGTTCCCTGCAGCGCTTTTTGGGCTTCGCCAATTATTATCGGAAGTTCATCAGGGACTTTTCCATGCTAGCCAAGCCTCTCACGGATCTGACCAGGAAGGGCAGTAATTCCCAGGTCTGGCCGCTCGAGGCCATCCGAGCTTTTGAGGCTCTAAAGTCCGCCTTTGTGTCGGCTCCGATTCTGTCGCATCCCAACCCTGGGTTGCCCTTTGTCCTCGAGGTGGACGCGTCTGAGACGGGAGTAGGCGCCCTTCTGTCTCAGCGTAGAACACCAGAGGGTCCTCTGCTTCCTTGTGGGTTTTACTCCCGGAAACTGTCTTCCGTGGAGTGCAACTATCAGATTGGTGACAGGGAGTTATTGGCCATCGTGCAGGCCCTTAAAGAATGGAGGCACTTGCTCGAGGGTTTGGTGGTTCCGGTCCTCATCCTGACGGACCACAAGAATCTGACCTACCTTTCTGAGGCCAAGAGATTGACACCACGTCAGGCCAGATGGGCTCTGTTCTTGTCACGTTTTAATTACGTGGTCTCCTACCTACCCGGTTCCAAGAACATCAGGGCGGATGCCTTATCACGGCAGTACTCCGAGCTGTCCAGGGAGGAGTCGATTCCGACTTCGGTCATACCTCCGAATCAGATCCTGGCCGCCATTCGCACCAGCCTGACCTCTCCCCTGGGTGAGCAGATTTTGGCGGCTCAATCTGGTGCTCCCTCTGGGAGACCCAACGGCAGATGTTTTGTGCCTGAGGAGTTGCGCACTCGGTTGTTGCGAACCTACCATAACTCCAAGACCGCGGGGCATCCTGGAAAGAATCAGCTGTCCTGGGCTGTTTCACGTCTGTTCTGGTGGCCTTCCCTACGTTCCGACATCGCCGCATATGTAGCGGCATGCTCCGTTTGTGCCCAGAGTAAGTCCCCTCGGCACCTTCCGTTGGGCCTTCTGCAACCCATAGCCACCGGGGAGCGCCCATGGTCACACCTGGGGATGGATTTCATTGTGGACCTCCCTGCATCCCGAGGCCATACGGTCATTCTCATGATTGTGGATCGGTTTTCCAAAATGTGCCACTGTGTTCCTCTCAAGAAGTTACCCTCTGCACAAGAGTTGGCCACGATTTTTGCCAGGGAGGTCTTCCGGTTGCACGGTTTGCCCAAGGAGATTGTGTCGGATCGGGGGAGTCAGTTTGTGTCCAGGTTCTGGCGCGCCTTTTGCTCCCAGTTGGGGATTCATCTCTCCTTCTCCTCGGCCTACCACCCTCAGTCCAATGGGGCCGCAGAACGATCCAATCAGGCCTTGGAGCAATTCCTTCGTTGCTATGTCTCCGATCACCAAGACAATTGGGTTGACCTCCTGCCTTGGGCTGAGTTTGCCAGGAACACGGCGGTGAACTCTTCCTCTGGGACGTCTCCCTTCATGGCCAATTATGGGTTCCAACCTGCCGTGTTACCGGAGGTATTCTCTCCCCAGGATATTCCGGCTGTGGAGGATCACCTTTCCGTCCTACGTGCTTCTTGGGTACAGATCCAGAAGTCCCTTGAGGTCTCTGCGCAGCGCCAGAGACTCCAGGCTGATCGCAGACGAGCGCCTGCTCCTTCCTACCAGGTCGGAGACCGTGTATGGTTGTCCACCCGCAACCTCAACCTTCGAGTGCCCACTCCCAAGCTGGCGCCTCGCTTTGTTGGTCCCTTCCGAGTGCTTCGCAGGGTAAACCCGGTAGCCTATGCCCTTGCGCTTCCTCCTGGCATGCGGATCTCCAACGTGTTTCATGTCTCCCTGTTGAAGCCACTGGTGTGTAATCGTTTCACTTCCTCGGTTCCTCGGCCTCGTCCGGTCCAAGTGGGCAATCGTGAGGAGTATGAAGTGAGCAATATCCTGGACTCACGCCTGGTCCGCGGTCGGGTGCAGTTTTTGGTCCATTGGCGTGGTTATGGTCCAGAGGAGCGTTCCTGGGTTCCCTCCGCAGATGTCCATGCTCCTGCCTTGCTCCGAGCCTTCCACGCACGCTTCCCTCAGAAACCGTTCTTTACTCCGCGGAGGAGGGGCCCTTGAGGGGGAGGTACTGTCATGGTCTTACCTTCTTGCTGTTCTCCTTCGTTTGACATGTGCTGGCGGCCATCTTGGTTTCTGGGTTTCCTGTAGCCTCCCACCCTGCGGCTCCTCCTTCCCACTGGGAGGAGCTGGATGCCTAGCTCATATATATAGGAGGTCTGTGGCTTCAGTTCCTTGCTTGGTCCTCCTGTGTTCACATGCTTCTAAGACTGCTGCTGCTTCTGGTTCCTGATCCTGGTTTCGTCCGACTACCCTGCTGGTTCCTGATCCTGGTTTCGTCCGACTACCCTGCTGGTTCCTGATCCTGGCTTCGTCTGACTACCCTGCTGGTTCCTGATCCTGGCTTCGTCTGACTACCCTTCTGGTTCCTGACCTCTGGCTTCGCAAAGACTCTGCTTCGGTTTCGCCATCCGTTTGGACTTTTGCTTTACAGCTTTATTTTCAATAAAGCCTTCTTATTTTCACTTATCTTTTGTTGTACGTCTGGTTCATGGTTCCGTGACACCCGGGCACAGGATCAGCTGTGAATGATGGCGGCGGCGGCTGGGCACAGGGAGATGAGTGCTTCCATTGTGGAAGCGCTCATCTCCATAGTCATCTGTATCGCCGTCCTCAGGACAGCGATACAGACGGCTGTGCTGCGGCAGGGGAGGGAGAGGCGTCTCCCTCCCCTGTTCCTCTGATAGGCTGAAGGCACAAGGCCCGCAGCCTATCAGAGGCCGGTGCAGGTGGCGCGATGACATCACGCCGCCTGAGCCGTACAGCACGGTACACAGGCCGGGAAGAGTCCTGCATCGCATCGTTGGAGGTAAGTAAAAGTTTTTAGTGTTTTGTTTTTTGTTTTTTTTAGAGAAGAGAGGCACCTGAAATTGGCACATATGGGGGAAGGGGTGGAAAGAGGCACCTTATACTGGCACATATTGGGGAGGAGGAGAAATGAGGCACTTGAAACTGGCACATATGGGGGAAGGGGGGAGAGGCACCTTATACTGGCACATATTTGGGGGGGGAGAAAAGAGGCACTTGAAATTGGCACATATAGGGGAAGGGGTTGAAAGAGGCACCTTATACTGGCACATATTGGGGGGGGGGGAGAATGAGGCACTTGAAACTGCCACATATGGGGGAAGGGGGGGAAAGAGGCACCTCATACTGGCACATATAGGGGGGAGAATGAGGCACTTGAAACTGCCACATATGGGGGGGAAGGGGGGGGGAAAGGCACCTTATACTGGCACATATTGGGGGGGAGAAATGAGGCACTTGATACTGGCACATATAAGGGAAGGGGGGGAAGATGCACTTTATACTGGCACATATTGGGGGGGAGAGAAATGAGGCACTTGATACTGGCACATATAAGGGAAGGGGGGGAAGAGGTACTTTATACTGGCACATATTGGGGGGGAGAGAAATGAGGCACTTGATACTGGCACATATAAGGGAAGGGGGGGAAGAGGCACTTTATACTGGCACATATTGGGGGGGAGAAAAGAGGCACTTCTTACTGACACATGGGGGGCATCTATGGGGGGCACTTCTTACTGGCACATTATTTGGGGGCTTCTACTGAGGCCACAAAGAAGGGGTATTTTATATGGGGGGCTCTGTGTGGTACTAGTATTATCAGGGTGTTTATCTGTTTCTGCAGTATAGTATTGGGGAGCACAGCGGCACAGTATTGGGGGTAGTAGGATGATTTGTCCAGAAGATGGGAGGATGAAGGAAAAGAAGTAAATTAATATTTTTTTGTTGTTGTTGTCAAACTGCAGAGACAAAAAATGGCGACAAAATGGTGGTCTGGTCTGAAGGTGTGAAAGGAGAAGATGAGGAAAGAGAACATCTACATCAAAGGAGACGTCACTGGATGTAAGAGGTATGGGGCGCTGTATTTCTGTAGTGACGGGATCAGGGGTGTAACGATCGTGGTGCGACAGCGACCAGGGGTGGAGGTGGGACATGGGCGTGGCTGGAGGCAGGACATGGGCATGGATGGAGGCAGGACATGGGTGGGGCATGGAAGGGGGCCCTCCCTTCTTTTCGGGTTTGGCTTGAAAAAAAGGTCTCAACCCTACTTGTCTTACAGTTTGAAGATAATATAGAGCTAGGCCCAAGTTCAGAGAACCTTCATCACTGAGACTTCTACAGCCAGGGAAACTACCTTATCATTAAAAGTGCTCCAGAGAAAAATAAATCAGAAGGTCCAGGCCATGCAGTGGAGTCAGTCAGCAAGGTATTGGGCACATTTAAGGCCGATAGACATTACTGCTGTGAGATTGAACATTGCTAACCCTTCCACACTTTGAGATGGTTTGGCCAACCATATTTTATATCTGCACCCCTCATTCCGGGAACTGCAGAAACAGTTAACAAGTACCTCATTGCCTGCCTTTGGTTCTGTTGAGAGACTTTAGAGAGACAGAGTGAAGGAGTACAACAATGTCCATCACTGCTGCTGTCCATACGCTGCTATTGGGGAAAGACTACACTGTGTTATATGCCTTGGAACTGTGCCCTATTATTGTTGGATGTACTACTACTCCTATTCTGCACTTTTGTGAAGAGATTTATTAATTGATACCAACTGGCCTGGTTATTGACTCCATCATATGCCGGCCATTGCACCTGCTCTCTTTCTTTGCACCCAGACAAACACCTAGAATCAAGGGTACCCCAACTATCACCAGGAAGAAGCCCCAATACCAGGGTGTGCTCTATTAGAAGAAAGGGGGTGCCCTCCTGAGGCCACTGCAAGTGTGTCCTGGGCACTTCTGCTATTGTTCTATAGCTAGTAAGGTCCCTTTCGCACCTTGGCCAGTCTGCAGCTGAACCAGCTGCAAAGGCAGTATTGTCCACCCCTTTTGTTGCTAAGCACTTGTGGCCAGCAGGGTGTCACCTGATCTCTGGGGCCCCAACCATTTGCTTGGTTTTCATGGTGGGAATGTCCGCCATAGGATACAATTCCCAGATATAGAGACAGTAAGAATTAGAAATTGTAACAATCAGAAATAGAGATAGTAAAAGCCAAATATAGCTGCTTGTTAATAAAAATAAAAAAAGAGAGAAAAATGTAACTCACAGATATAAATTGCAGTTGAACAGTAGAGATAGTAGATCCCAGTGCAGTGACCTGGTGGTTCACTGCTAAAGTTATTAATGGATAACTTCTTAAGGGTTAATGCTAACTGTAATATGGTTCACTACTAAAGGGTTAATGTTCTAATTACAGTGATTTACTGCTAAAAGTGTTAATGTGACTTTACATTGTATATTATGTCCGACAAAGTGTGTATCGGAGAAATGGTTAAACTTCCTGGCCCTGGGTTAAGTTACTAGGAGTGGGCTGGCTCTATCGCTCTGAGCTAGGTGCTGTAGTGTAGAGAGTGTGCAGCTAGCAGCCAGAAATTGGGCTGCTCATCTGTGTAACTGGAGAAAGGGTATGCCAGCCCTGCAAGCTGAGAAGTAGAAAGGTGACTGGAAGCCTATGTCAACTTCTGGGAGAAAGAAGCATTGAATTTTGCAGAAGGTTGAGGGCCATTACAAAAGGGACAGCGGCAGCGCATGGACAATAAAGTCAGTGAACGGTAATGCATGTTTTTGGCAGTAGACTCCACTGCATGTGGTCTGGGTTATATTGCTTTTGGTGAGCGCCACACTACTGGAAACAGACTGACTATCCATTTTAGAACTGCACTTTGCAGTTGAGCATAAGTATATAGAGAAATATATATAGAGAGAATATGTATCCTTTCTCTGGATTCTCTGATTATCAGTCTATATTCTTTATGTAAATAAATTAGAATCTGTAAGGGAGGAGATTTTAACTTATTATCATAAAGACCAAGCCAATAAGAGCTCGTGATCCGCGCTAAGTCTGACGACAAAAAGAAGGCAGTGGTAAATAAAAATATATATTTATTAAAATAATAATACAGTGCAAATTAATCAAATAAAAAATCGGTGACAATAAAATTATGAAAATTAATTAACCACTTAAGGACCACAGGTTTATACCCCCCTAAAGACCAGGCCCTTTTTTACAAATCGGCACTACACTACTTTCACCGTTTATTGCTCGGTCATGCAACTTACCACCCAAATGAATTTTACCTCCTTTTCTTCTCACTAATAGAGCTTTCATTTGGTGGTATTTCATTGCTGCTGACATTTTTACTTTTTTTGTTATTAATCGAAATTTAACGATTTTTTTGCAAAAAAATGACATTTTTCACTTTCAGTTGTAAAATTTTGCAAAAAAAAACGAGATCCATATAGAAATTTTGCTCTAAATTTATAGTTCTACATGTCTTTGATAAAAAAAAAATGTTTGGGTAAAAAAAAAATGGTTTGGGTAAAAGTTATAGCGTTTACAAACTATGGTACAAAAATGTGAATTTCCGCTTTTTGAAGCAGCTCTGACTTTCTGAGCACCTGTCATGTTTCCTGAGGTTCTACAATGGCCAGACAGTACAAACACCCCACAAATGACCCCATTTCGGAAAGTACACACCCTAAGGTATTCGCTGATGGGCATAGTGAGTTCATAGAACTTTTTATTTTTTGTCACAAGTTAGCGGAAAATGATGATTTTTTTTTTTTTTTTTTTTTTCTTACAAAGTCTCATATTCCACTAACTTGTGACAAAAAATAAAAACTTCTATGAACTCACTATGCCCATCACGAAATACCTTGGGGTCTCTTCTTTCCAAAATGGGGTCACTTGTGGGGTAGTTATACTGCCCTGGCATTCTAGGGGCCCAAATGTGTGGTAAGGAGTTTGAAATCAAATTCTGTAAAAAATGACCTGTGAAATCCGAAAGGTGCTCTTTGGAATATGGGCCCCTTTGCCCACCTAGGCTGCAAAAAAGTGTCACACATCTGGTATCTCTGTATTCAGGAGAAGTTGAGGAATGTGTTTTGGGGTGTCTTTTTACATATACCCATGCTGGGTGGGATAAATATCTTGGTCAAATGCCAACTTTGTATAAAAAAATGGGAAAAGTTGTCTTTTGCCAAGATATTTCTCTCACCCAGCATGGGTATATGTAAAATGACACCCCAAAACACATTCCCCACCTTCTCCTGAGTACGGCAATACCAGATGTGTGACACTTTTTTGCAGCCTAGGTGGGCAAAGGGGCCCATATTCCAAAGAGCACCTTTCGGATTTCACAGGTCATTTGTTACAGAATTTGATTTCAAACTCCTTACCACACATTCGGGCCCCTAGAATGCCAGGGCAGTATAACTACCCCACAAGTGACCCCATTTTGGAAAGAAGACACCCCAAGGTATTCCGTGAGGGGCATGGCAAGTTCCTAGAATTTTTTATTTTTTGTCACAAGTTAGTGGAAAATGATGATTTTTTTTTTTTTTTTTTTTTCATACAAAGTCTCATATTCCACTAACTTGTGACAAAAAATAAAGACTTCCATGAACTCACTATGCCCATCACGAAATACCTTGGGGTCTCTTCTTTCCAAAATGGGGTCACTTGTGGGGTAGTTATACTGCCCTGGCATTCTAGGGGCCCAAATGTGTGGTAAGGAGTTTGAAATCAAATTCTGTAAAAAATGACCTGTGAAATCCGAAAGGTGCTCTTTGGAATATGGGCCCCTTTGCCCACCTAGGCTGCAAAAAAGTGTCACACATCTGGTATCTCTGTATTCAGGAGAAGTTGAGGAATGTGTTTTGGGGTGTCTTTTTACATATACCCATGCTGGGTGGGATAAATATCTTGGTCAAATGCCAACTTTGTATAAAAAAATGGGAAAAGTTGTCTTTTGCCAAGATATTTCTCTCACCCAGCATGGGTATATGTAAAATGACACCCCAAAACACATTCCCCACCTTCTCCTGAGTACGGCAATACCAGATGTGTGACACTTTTTTGCAGCCTAGGTGGGCAAAGGGGCCCATATTCCAAAGAGCACCTTTCGGATTTCACAGGTCATTTGTTACAGAATTTGATTTCAAACTCCTTACCACACATTCGGGCCCCTAGAATGCCAGGGCAGTATAACTACCCCACAAGTGACCCCATTTTGGAAAGAAGAGACCCCAAGGTATTCGCTGATGGGCATAGTGAGTTCATGGAAGTTTTTATTTTTTGTCACAAGTTAGTGGAATATGAGACTTTGTATGAAAAAAAAAAAAAAAAAAGAAATCATCATTTTCCACTAACTTGTGACAAAAAATAAAAAATTCTAGGAACTCGCCATGCCCCTCACGGAATACCTTGGGGTGTCTTCTTTCCAAAATGGGGTCACTTGTTGGGTAGTTATACTGCCCTGGCATTTTCCAGGGGCCCTAATGTGTGGTAAGTAGGTAAATGACCTGTGAAATCCTAAAGGTGCTCTTTGGAATGTGGGCCCCTTTGCCCACCTAGGCTGCAAAAAAGTGTCACACATGTGGTATCGCCGTATTCAGGAGAAGTTGGGGAATGTGTTTTGGGGTGTCATTTTACATATACCCATGCTGGGTGAGAGAAATATCTTGGCAAAAGACAACTTTTCCCATTTTTTTATACAAAGTTGGCATTTGACCAAGATATTTCTCTCACCCAGCATGGGTATATGTAAAATGACACCCCAAAACACATTCCCCAACTTCTCCTGAGTACGGCGATACCAGATGTGTGACACTTTTTTGCAGCCTAGATGCGCAAAGGTGCCCAAATTCCTTTTAGGAGGGCATTTTTAGACATTTGGATACCAGACTTCTTCTCACGCTTTGGGGCCCCTAGAATGCCAGGGCAGTATAAATACCCCACATGTGACCCCATTTTGGAAAGAAGACACCCCAAGGTATTTAATGAGGGGCATGGCGAGTTCATAGAAATTTTTTTTTTTTTGCACAAGTTAGCGGAAATTGATATTTTTAATTTTTTTCTCACAAAGTCTCCCGTTCCGCTAACTTGGGACAAAAATTTCAATCTTTCATGGACTCAATATGCCCCTCACGGAATACCTGGGGGTGTCTTCTTTCCGAAATGGGGTCACATGTGGGGTATTTATACTGCCCTGGCATTCTAGGGGCCCTAAAGCGTGAGAAGAAGTCTGGAATATAAATGTCTAAAAAATTTTACGCATTTGGTTTCCGTGAGGGGTATGGTGAGTTCATGTGAGATTTTATTTTTTGACACAAGTTAGTGGAATATGAGACTTTGTAAGAAAAAAATAATAATAATTCCGCTAACTTGGGCCAAAAAAATGTCTGAATGGAGCCTTACAGGGGGGTGATCAATGACAGGGGGGGGTGATCAATGACAGGGGGGTGATCAATGACAGGGGGGGTGATCAGGGAGTCTATATGGGGTGATCACCACAGTCATTGATCACGCCCCTGTAAGGCTTCATTCAGACGTCCGGATGCGTTTTGCGGATCCGATCCATCTATCAGTGCATCCGTAAAAATCATGCGGACATCTGAATGGAGCTTTACAGGGGGGTAATCAATGACAGGGGGGTGATCAGGGAGTCTATATGGGGTGATAACCACAGTCATTGATCATGCCCCTGTAAGGCTTCATTCAGACGTCCGGATGCGTTTTGCGGATCCGATCCATCTATCAGTGGATCCGTAAAAATCATGCGGACATCTGAATGGAGCCTTACAGGGGGGTAATCAATGACAGGGGGGTAATCAATGACAGGGGGGTGATCAGGGAGTCTATATGGGGTGATCACCACAGTCATTGATCATGCCCCTGTAAGGCTTCATTCAGACGTCCGGATGCGTTTTGCGGATCCGATCCATCTATCAGTGGATCCGTAAAAATCATGCGGACGTCTGAATGGAGCTTTACAGGGGGGTAATCAATGACAGGGGGGTAATCAATGACAGGGGGGTGATCAGGGAGTCTATATGGGGTGATCACCACAGTCATTGATCACGCCCCTGTAAGGCTTCATTCAGACGTCCGGATGCGTTTTGCGGATCCGATCCATCTATCAGTGCATCCGTAAAAATCATGCGGACATCTGAATGGAGCTTTACAGGGGGGTAATCACCACAGTCATTGATCATGCCCCTGTAAGGCTTCATTCAGACGTCCGGATGCGTTTTGCGGATCCGATCCATCTATCAGTGCATCCGTAAAAATCATGCGGACATCTGAATGGAGCTTTACAGGGGGGTGATCAGGGAGTCTATATGGGGTGATCACCACAGTCATTGATCATGCCCCTGTAAGGCTTCATTCAGACGTCCGGATGCGTTTTGCGGATCGGATCCATCTATCAGTGCATCCGTAAAAATCATGCGGACGTCTGAATGGAGCTTTACAGGGGGGTGATCAATGACAGGGGTGTAATCAATGACAGGGGGGTGATCACCACAGTCATTGATCACGCCCCTGTAAGGCTTCATTCAGACGTCCGGATGCGTTTTGCGGATCCGATCCATCTATCAGTGGATCCGTAAAAATCATGCGGACGTCTGAATGGAGCTTTACAGGGGGGTAATCAATGACAGGGGGGTAATCAATGACAGGGGGGTAATCAGGGAGTCTATATGGGGTGATCAGGGGCTAATAAGGGGTTAATAAGTGACGGGGGGGGGGTGTAGTGTAGTGTAGTGGTGCTTGGTGCTACTTTACTGAGCTACCTGTGTCCTCTGGTGGTCGATCCAAACAAATGGGACCACCAGAGGACCAGGTAGCAGGTATATTAGACGCTGTTATCAAAACAGCGTCTAATATACCTGTTAGGGGTTAAAAAAAACACATCTCCAGCCTGCCAGCGAACGATCGCCGCTGGCAGGCTGGAGATCCACTCTCTTACCTTCCGTTCCTGTGAACGCGCGCGCCTGTGTGCGCGCGTTCACAGGAAATCTCGGCTCACGCGAGATGACGCCTATTGGCGTTAGTGTGACCTGGGAGCGCCGCAGAAATGACGCCTTTCGGCGTTAGCGTGGCGGGAAGTGGTTAATGATATGCGACCTTTTAAGAAAGCCAAAATAACCTATAGGGTATACATATATTCCTTACAATTCCTTTTTATGATAATACCCTACAATATATTTTAAATTATTTAGATACCTGATTTATCTCAGCCGACAGGTGTCTCAGATTAAACTCGTCAGATTTATATCATTATCTATGTATATATATATATATATATATAAATAAATAATCAACCATACATGCATAGAACTGAACTCAGTTCCTTGGAGATGATACCGTGATATAGGAATAATTTTCAACAGTATGTATAAATCTCTCTGGATTGGAAAAAGTTAGAATGATACTGCAGTTACAAACCAGCCTTATTCCAAAACAGATTCTACACCCAAAATATGGTTAATTGAAAAAAATAATATATATATATATATATATATATATATATATATATATATTCAATTAACCATATTATGGGTGTAGAATCTGTTTGAAAAGATTGAGGAATGGAATGGTGTTCTCAAAAAATGGGTGGATCCCCATGGATGACTGGATAGGTGGTCCTAGTTCATCAGATGGTTCTGATGACTTCCTCAGGTAGGTGTATCAGATGGATCAGATGGGATCCCTTCTGTCAGCTCATGCCACCTTTTTATCCCATTCAAAAATGGGTTTGGTCGGGTTTGACCATTAACTAGTGACATCATAAACGTTAATCCCCCAACTATTTCGTAATACATGTCCTAATTTTACTCTACCCCTAGATGGCACTAGGGCTCTATGTAAAATGTTTTGAAAATTATAACTATTTTCTATGTTTTCCTTTTTAATTTAAAGAAGGGGTAATCTTTAACTGTGATTTTAGACAAAACTTCTAGAACAATAATATGTAAACATAAAGGTGTATCCAGGATTAGACCTCTATTCTCAAGGACGTGTAGGTAAACAACTCCTAGACATGACTAAACACCTTTCCTATCCATTGTGATAAAACAGGATTCAAGTGATACTTTTCCCTTTGTCTTGATTAAGACATTGTTTGCTCATGGACATCTGTATTTACAATCCCCCTTCCCGAGATCTTCTGAGAAACAAATAATTAACTTCACACCAGTCTCTGATATAGCACTCTGAAACTACATTGGAATTTCCACCTCAATTCTAACACTAAATGAATATCCCTTTATCAAACTTCTAGTTATATAAAATACCCAATTTTAGAACATATCATATAAAAACCCAAAATCCATTCATATGAGGATTAATATAAACATTACAATGAATACTAAATTATATTCTTTTTACTCACTGAAAACAAACTAAAACTCAGCACATTTCTATTTGGTTACCTATCTGTGTAACTACAGACAGCATTTTATGATATATCTATGTAAAGGCATAAAGACTTTTAGTGTTAAACACCCTCCTCTCAAGAGAATACTTATACAAACATTTCTACACAAATCCTTTATCTCAGAGTTAGGGATTCTAAGTCCAAAGGGATTGAACTCACATTGCCCTTTTGACAAAATCAGTCAAGATGGCTTCTCCTAATGTTCATTTCCATATATCTGTATAGGCCTTATACTATGGACTCTTTTTATATCCAATAGTTCTGACAGCCTATCTACTAACACTGTCTAAGTGGTGGAAAGTGTAAACTTAGGCTGTTCCAGCAGAGAACAGCCTGCTGGAATTCTCCCGCTCCAGCACTGCCGGATGCAAACGGAATGCTCACACCACCATTAACTATAATGCAATCCAGCAAAGATCCTGACGCAATCCAGCAAGTATGCAGAGAATCGGACAGACAGAAACCTCTGCATGTTATGATTTGTGTCGGGCTAGTTCCCGGCATTTTCTGCTGGAACTGGCTGCCGAATGACATTGCCAAAGATGCGAAACTAGCCTTAGACAGACAGTCTGAAAAGTTTCAGATTTATCACAGTGGCTGATGCTGGATGATAAATTTGGTGCATCTTTAGGCTCTCAAGTTTAAGTTTATATCACCGATTAGTTAGCTTATTTTGCGCACAACTGCAGAGAACAACCACTATTACACTCACTTCCCCACATCCTGCAAATAACGACACTTGACACAGTCACTATTTTGTTGGATGGAGGTAAGTCACAGCTTTATTAAAAGGCATAAAGATCTTTCCAACCTTCAGTATCTCTATCCAAAGCATGAAAACAGCATATAGTGGGCAGTTAAGAAGCGGTATGCCAGACCACCAGACTCCCGGCGGGCAAGTCTGCCTTTGAAGAGAAACCAACTCTACAAAAGAAAATAAATCAGTTGAAAACAAAACAGCAACACCAAGCTCCTAAAAAGGTGGAGGGATGGTGGAAAAGCTCCTGATGGCAGCCTGAGAGGAGGCCACAACCTTGGTAAAATATGCTTTTGAAACCTGCCAAGGAGGAGGGGAAAAAGAAGGAACCATTCCTAAAATTAGGTGGGAGTGGGGAGCCCAAACCCCATCCCTAGAGCCAATACACACTCCATGAAACTTGTCCAAAACACCCCTAAGGACTGCTCATTTTGTTAACTCTTTGCTACTCACCTCAAGGAAGTCTCTTGTAGTTGTAATCCGAGTTCCGGGGTGGGCTCCCCAGGATACAGCGAAGTCACGAACGAGGAATGCAACTCCGATACCAACTTTTGCAAAACAACCTTTTTACTGAAATGTAGTAATGAATACAATTCTAAATGCCAGAAGCATAAAATTAATATACATATATCCAGCCCGAAGGCTGCGACCCGTGTGATGCACAGCATGGCTTCCCCTGATGGCTGCCAAAGGAAAATTGCGGTAATTTACCTACTGGCAGGCACAACTAGAACTGCCTCGCTGTATCTATTATTACCCTAAAGAAGGCGCGAACAATTGTGTGAGCATGTGATATGGGATAGCCTGCGGTGCAACACAAGAGCTTACAATCCTATAGCACTACACAGAATTTCAGTTCTAGAGTCCAATGGTGAATGATAGAAACCTTCTGGCCTGACACAAAATGAAAGCCCTAAATAGCTAACTACAGGCCTTAACTCAGTCTCTGGGAGCCAAAATTGCTATGAGTTGCGTGCACGGTATTACTGACCGGGGTCTGTACTGCATCTGCTGGCTGCGAACCGAACAGCAAGCCTTTTCAAAACACAAGTGATACAGCAGGGTACTACTTTGCTCTTCAGCCTCAAACAGCCTTCCTGAAACGATTGCTCTTTCCCTTTGGCAGGATCTAGACCTCAGACGACGTTCAGCTGCACTCCGCTGTAACTTCAGTCCGTGCAGGAGACTCCTGAACTTGGATGAAGAAGGATTCACTCTTACTGTCTTTGTTAGTCTGCTCCTAAGATGGCCGACAGTTCCTTCCTTCAGGCACTAAGCTCCACCTCTCATAAATATTAAAATATCAGCAGTCTATTAGCTGTAACTGGGAAATGGTGGCATCTTGTGGCCGAATTGCAGAATGACAATCCTAATACTTAATTATACACAAACATTGAACAGTGAGAGCTGTTTCACAATCTCACACAGTCAGAGACCTCCTCCCTATGCAGTCCACTGTCAGTCAGACTGAAGAAAACAACCACTAATAAACCCACTTTCCCGGATCTTGCCTCTGTAAATAACCACACTTGACACCGTCACTTTTTTGTTGGATGGAGGTCATTCACAGCTTTAATAAAAGGCATAAAGATCTTTCCAACCTTCAGTATCTCTATCCAAAACATGAAACCAGCATATCGTGGGAGGTTGAAAAGCAGTATGCCAGGTTACCAGACTCTCGGAGGGCCAATCTGCCTTTTGTTTCACTCCATTTTGAAAACACTGCCACGGAGAAGTCTGTGTTCCCCTACACAGAGCTCCGACCCCCACCCCAAAAAAAGAAGGCTTGCTCAATGCCATCCTGATAGCCCAACAAGAAAATATCTAGGCCAATGTCATTGAGGAGGACTCCATCTGGCCTCATCAACCACATGTTCTCACCCTCCAACTGGCAGTGACACATCACCACACCTGACCTGGAATGCACAAAACAAGCAATCCAAGCATTGACAGATCTTCTTGACTTTTTCACTGCAGCAAAATTCCTGGCCCCCTGCCATGTTACCCAGGGTATGATCTAGGACCATACCAAAACAAGCTCACAGAACAAAACTGGGAGACACTCAAGGTCTCCACGGATTATGGTAATCAGTCTCGTGAGTTTTAGAAAGCATAGATCATTTCCAGCTGCATAAATAAATAATATGATGGGGAAACAGAATAGCCAGCTTAACTCCACAGTCTCTGACAATACCCGGGACCAACAGAGACCGCGTTTCCCCTGCCAGTGGACCTTGATGTTAGAAAAACCAAAGCTTCTGCCTCCAGGTCTATATTCCACTCTCTGAGCTGCCCAGAAAACATAGGAATAGCCCAGGATCGCCATATGCGAATACCAAGGGTGCCATTGGAAAGAACCATATCTGAACCTAATAGGCCCCGCACCCAGCATTTGGACTGACCGGCAAAGCCCTATATGATACACAAAAACTAGCATGGAAAAGAACGGCTTCAAAAGTTGAAGGCAAATCGCATACGTTGAACCTATGCTTCGTGTCCACTGTATGCTGGTCCACTGAAACTAACACCAAATGTCCACATACTGGTTAGTCCAGATGGGCCCCTAGAGGGCTAATACCACAGAAGAAAACCTTTTTGTGAACCTCTGCTCTGACAAATTTGTCTACGGGAACTACAACCCCTGTCAAAGGAACAGTAGCACCTGCCGGCTCTAACTGCTGTAATAATGCCTAATGCACCAGGATCAAATCTTTGAGGAACCTGTAAACCCCAGGCCCCCATAAAATTTTGCTTACTGCCCACTGAGGCAGCAGGATGATCCACTGGAGGTGCAGACGACTCCGGATCTAGAACGTGCTGACCTGACTGACCCCATGGGGTGACCGACCGGCTGAAGGACAAGGCTTCTGCCTCTTGCTACCATGACAAGCTGTGGACCTGCCAGAGCTGGAGCTGCAGGAACTCAGATCAGATGATGATAGAGAGCACCATATTGAAGATCTGGATCGACTTGAACTCCTGCTGTTCCAGGATGATCTGGAAAGGTGACGCAACTGCGTTTCCGGGACAACATCAGCGTGCTGCCTATGGCGACTGACACTTCTAGAGGACGAATGGGAGGAGGAATCAGGACTGGTACCAGCTCTGTGAACAGAAGCTGCGGGCTGCTGAACTTGAGGTAAGGCTTGCAAATGCAGAGCAGGGAGAGAGGGGCCACCACTAGGTTGCGCTGAAGCAGTGAAAACTACAGCAGCCGGAGGAGCAGCAGTTACCTTCCGTACAGCCTGACTAGGATGCATTATAGACTCCTCCCAAGGCTGAGAAGTAGGGGATGTGACAGGATCTTCAGGAACAAAAGATAAGGCAGTGTTAATGCCATTGTTGTGCACAACTTTAGGGGGTATAGGGAGCAGAGCTGGGGAAATATTAGGCAGAGCACGCGTTGCAGCAGTGCGCGGGGGCACAAAATGTGCAGTCGGAAGCACGGGCACTCTCCCAGCCGCAACATTGAAAACAGCACCCTCTTGTTGCCTCCTACAAGCACGATAAAAAAAACGGGGAAGGCTAGGACTTAGCGGTGGCTGGATATGCCTGTGAGTACGGCGCTCCACCGCTACAAGAGCAGATACATACAGTAAGGAAGAACAAGGGATACTGAGGGCAAGGAGGGATCCTGCAACCCCACCAGCAGGTGGGATGGAAACCCCATACCCTCAGTCTGCCTCTGAAAAGGAGGGCAGAAAGAAGCTCCTTGTCAGCCATACCTGCAGGAAAAATGCAACGCGCCACCCCCTATGGCGTCCCAGGTGTAGTAGGAATGCCGAGTGGTGTAGTGTGGCCTAAATGTCTCTTTAGTTGTCACGGTGCTCCTACCTGGATACTGCTGGACCAAAGGCTTTGGGTCCGAAGCGAAATAAAGGGGCAATAATTGAGGGATGTAGGAAAAATAATTTGAGACCAGACCTTGTGGTGAAATTCAATGGCAGCTTTATTTGAATAAACGTTCATCCAAACGATTTGCAGGCTTTCTCTTGGTTCCAACAGGCTTTAGTATAAACTGGCAGGAAAACTCATCTGCTCTTGTGTCCTAGGATGGGGTGCCGTCGACTGTTATTCCCCTCCTGACACTCAGTAAATCTTATCTTCAGCCGAAGAACTCTTCCTCTTGCTAATTTCTCTTATAGTGGCCGAAGAACTTTTCCTCTGGCCCCTGTGGCCTCCAGACATCTTTCTTGATGGCCAGCAGAGCTTAGGGTGCTCTGGCTGGCATAGGCACGCCTGAGCTTGCCCCTGCAGGAATGGTCCACTTCTGCCCAGAGGGGGGAGACTGGAATGGGGAGTTCCATATTCAGTGGCGTGCCAAGGGGGGGGGGGGGGGGCGGTGCGCCCCGGGTGCCGGCTCTGACGGGGGTGCCAGCAGGCCCAGAAGCAATGAGCGCTTCCATCAATACAGATGGAAGCGCTCATTGCTGAAGCGCTGACACCCGTAACCCAGTCCCACATACTGCGGCAGGGAGCGGAGCGCATAGTTCCCTGCCCCGCCGCCGATCACCGCCATAGGCTTCAGGCCTAGTAGGCCTGAATCCTATGCGGTAGTGAAATCATGGCGCAGGCGCGCGTGATGACGTCATCGCGCGCACTTGTGCCGGGACTCAGCAGCACAGTGGCAGGACTCTGCAAGCAAGCGCAGGTAAGTATTTAGCTTTTAGGGTTTCCTTCTTTTTTTTTTCTTTTTCTTTCTTTTTCTTTTATGTGACAACTTTGGGGGGACATGAGGGGGCAAACAGAGGATGTGTGGGGGCAAACTTTTATATTATATTATAATGTGGCAACTTTGGAGGACATGAGGGGGCCGGGGTGGACAGAGGACTTGTGGGGGCAAACTTTTATTTTATTTTACAATGTGGCAACTTTGGGGGACATGAGTGGGGTGCACACAGGAGGACGTGGGGGGGGGAATATGGTGGGATACTGTGTGGCACAGTGGGGGGGAGGCAATTTATTATGGGAGGGATGGCAATGTGGGGGACACTACTGTGTGGGGGGAAGCGTGGGGGACACTACTGTGGGGGGGGCAGCGTGGGGGACACTACTGTGTGGGGGGCAGCGTGGGGGACACTACTGTATGGGGGCAGTGTGGGGGACACTACTGTATGAGGCAGTGTGGGGGACACTACTGTGTGGGGGCAGTGTGGGGGAAATTACTGTGTGGGGGGCAGCGTGGGGGACACTACTGTGTGGGGGGCAGTGTGGGTGAAATTACTGTGTGGGGGGGCAGCGTGGGGGACACTAGTGTGTGGGGGGCAGTGTGGGGGAAATTACTGTGTGGGGGGCAGCATGGGGGACACTACTGTGTGGGGGGCAGCGTGGGGGACACTACTGTGTGGGGGGCAGTGTGGGGGAAATTACTGTGTGGGGGACACTACTGTATGGGGGGACTACTGTGTGGGGGCAGTGTGGGGGACACTACTGTGTGGGGGCAGCATGGGGGCCTTGCTATTGGGGAGGCACTGTAGAGGTCAGTCTATTATTTCTGGGGACACTATAGAGGGATTATTACCTGGAGCACAATATAGGGTGTTATTATTATTACTGGGGTCATTCTAGGGGATGTTATAGCTGCTGTAGACACTATAGGAACATTTGGGGTCATTTATCAAACTGGTGTAAAGTAGAACTGGCTTAGTTGCCCATAGCAACCAATCAGATTCCACCTTTCATTTTTGACAGCTTTTTTGGAAATCCAGTTCTACTTTACACCAGTTTGATAAAGGACTCCAATTATGTCTATTAGGGTCACTATTTTTTCAGCAGTATAGTACCTGGGGCATTGGGGGGCACAACGGGCACAGGTATTGGGGGTGGCAGCAGGATGACACTGTGGGGACACCAGGATGGAGAGGTTGATTGAAAAATTGAGAAATCTAACGTGTCTGTGTTACAAACTCTGTAGAGACGAGATGCGGCTGAAAGAATTTCTCATGGCGGTCTAACGGAGGAGAAGAGGAAAGAGAAGGTCTACATGACAGGAGATGTCCCTAGATGTAAGAGGTATGTGGTCAAGTATTGGGGGGGGGGGGGGGGGGGGGTTTCCATTCTCTCTAACTATAACTCTGCCATTTGCACTGCCATCTGCTGGTGAACAAGGAATATTACATGTAATAACAGTTTCATAACAATGTAAGGAATGCACAATGTAGAGGACCTGGACAGAAATACATAAGATGTCATTTAGGTTAGACCATTAAAGATAGTAGCAGAGTGTAGGAGTGGTAACACCACTCCGGGGTGTTACACAAACAAAGCTCCTGACAACAGCCTGAGAGAAGAGGCCACAGCCCTGGTAAGATCTGCTTTTAAAACCTGCCCAGGAGGAAAGCAAGGAGCCATTCCTGAGATTAGGTTGGGGGGATGAGAGTACCCCAAACCCCAACCCTGGAGCCAATACCCACTCCATGAAACTCGCCCAATACACACTCCAGTAAACTGGCACTCCATGTATACCTGCACAGTCTGAAAATGGCAGCACTGACTGGATAGAGTGAGACTGTACAGGCACACCCCCCAACTTGTTACCTCCCCTCTGTACCCTTACTGAAGGCTAATAGCAATGTATTCGTAACTTCTAGTAGAAATAATACAGGAATGGCCCATCATAGAGACATAAGAATAGATGCTCCAGAATTGTTATTACATGGGGAAAGTGAGGACCGAAAAGGGCAAGGTTACTGCAGGCCCGACATGACAAGGTTTGCAGGGGAGAGCAGGAACGGAAGGGGTTAATAGTTTGGAAGAAGTGGTGTTAGGGCTGTGGGGTGTAGGGATTGGGTAAAGCAGGGTCACATGGGCCTGGGAGGAGTTAGTAGGAGAGAGGTACATGACATCCGGGCAAAGGGGCAGTTAGTCATCCGGAGCAGGCCCTGGAAACGGCCCACCCGCCCTCCCTCTTGTTACAAGGCTTGTGGGTGTGGGTCTTGTTTATATTTGAGGAGCACTTTTGTCACGGCAGCTGGCGAGGAGGAGGTCATGCATTGAACGGATTGAGGTGGTAGTTGAGGAACCATTAGAGAGTTTGGCGACCCCCAACATGAGTGGTGTAAGGGATCGTTTTTCGGATACCGGAAGTTATCCTCCCCTTGTCGGTGTGTTGCGACTGGGGATGTCAGGTCAACCATGACCTCCTCTCCTGACAACCTGTCTGGGTTTAATATGTTTCATGATGTTCATGATGTTTATAACTTGTTTGTTAAAAAAAGGCTGCTGTGGCCGACCTTTTCCATCATTACATGGTGTCAGGGCTGGTTATTTTACAGTTAGATAGATTCTCACCTCTGCAATACCCTAGTCATGCATAAAGCTATTAAAACAGACATGTCAGGAGTGGTGAAAGGTCCTCTTTAAGCAATTAATAAAGACACTGTTAGCATTCAGTTCAGTCTCTTCACAGTACACAATCTTTCCAAGGCTGAATATGAAATAGCAGACTGCAAGATGGCTGGCTCTGAGTCTCTCTATTAACTCCAGACAACTTTTCAAGTCAACCAAACGGGTGCACAATGATTAACGATTAGAGTTGAGCGGACACCTGAATGTTCGGGTTCGGACGAACTTCACAAAAAAGTTCGAGTTCTTGACCCGAACTTGACCCCGAACCCCATTGAAGTTAATGGGGACCCGAACTTTTGAGCACTAAAATGGCTCTAAAAAAGTCATGGAAAGGGCTAGAGGGCTGCAAATGGCAGCAAAATGTGGTTAAGAGCATGGCAAGTGGATAGGGATATGACTTAAAATAACATAAAATACGCAAAAATAAAAAATAATAATCTTGATCTAGGAGGACGAGATCCATATGGAGTAGGAGGTTGAGTAGGCTGTGGATGTGGCGATGTAGGTGGAAGCGGAAGTGGAGGAGGAGGAGGTAGCCAACACTGGTTTTTAGTTTTGGTTTTTTATTTTATTTTATTATTATTTTTTTGGTTTAAATTTGGGTAGACCCCAAAACATTGGGAAATATAACCTGTGATAACCTCCTCCAGCCATGCTAAACAAACGTTCAGACAATACACTGGCTGCAGGGCAGGCCAGCACCTCCAAGGCGTAAAGGGCAAGCTCAGGCCATTTTCCCAATTTGGAGACCCAGAAGTTGAAGGGGGCAGACCCATCAGTCAGTACATGTAGGCGTGTGCACACATACTGCTCCACCATGTCGCACGTCCCCGTGATGTCCACGATCCAATTGGATATCTGCTCTATAAACTTTCGATGTTCTTTTCAGCGCCTACCATGTTGATCACGGTTAGCGGTGAATCAGGGTTCCACACTGGAGAGGGAGCGTGAGAAAGGGATACCACATCCAAGGGAGGTCAATGGCTGCAATGTGATCGAGCTGAATTGTGGGACAAGTTATTAAAGCGGAAGGATCGAATGAAAGAGCCAATTAAAGACGAATTTTAGAAATTTAAGTCCCTGTCACCTATGCAGAGCAAGGGTTTTTAATCAGCAAAAATGGGTTAATATCACCCACCAATGGAACAGACTATTTTAAAAAATTTTGGGCCCTGTCAACTATGCAGAGCAGGGGTTTATTCACAGCTAAACTGTGTTCATGTCACCCACCAATTGAACAGACGATTTTGAAAAAATTAGGTCCCTGTCACCTATTCAGAGCAGGGGTTTGTATACGGCAAAATTGGTAAAATGTCACCTGACAGTGTAACAGACAATTCTTTGAAATTTAGGTTCCTGTCACCTATGCAGAGCAGGGGTTTATTCACGGCAAAAATTGTAAAATGTCAACCAAGAATGTAACAGACGAATTAGTGTAATGTATTTCCTTGTCAACTAGGTAGACCAGGTGTATATTACAGCCAAAAATTGGTGAATTTCTCCCGACAATGTAACAGAAAAATTTGTTAAATTTATTAACCTGTACACTAGGTAGAGCAGGAGTATATCACAGCCAAAAATGTATGAATCTCCCCGACAATGTAACAGACAAATTAGTGAGATTTATTAACCTGTCTACTAGGTAGAGCAGGGGTATATCATAGCCAAAAATTGGTTAATGTCACCCAACTATGTAACAGAAAAATTTGTGAAATTTATTAACCTGTCTACTAGGTAGAACAGGGGTATATCACAGTCAAAAATTGGTGAATGTCACCTAACTATGTAACAGAAAAATTACTGAAATATATTAACCTGTCTACTAGGTAGAGCAGGGCTATATCTCAGCCAAAAATTTGGGATATGTAACCCAACAATGTATCAGACAAATTAGTGAAATGACTTAAAATAAAATAAAATACATAAAAATTAACAAAAAATAATCTTGATGTATGAGGTGAAGGTCCATATGGAGTAGGAGGTTGAGGAAGCGGTGGACGTAGCGGTGTAGATGGAAGCGGCGGTGGAGGAGGACGAGGTAGCCAACACTGGTTTTTGGTTTTAATTTTTAATTTTATTTTTTAAATTAGGGTACACCCCAAAAGAGTGGGGAATATCAAAAATACAACAATGAGCAATTGTGCTGTAGTATAACAGTGGCTGGGTAAGGCCGGTATACATGTCTATTCTGCACAAGGTACGGACAAGTCCTGTGGGATCCATGCCTGGTTCATTTTAATGAACGTGAGCTTGTCCACATTGTCTGTGGACAGGCGGCTGCTCTTGTCTGTGATAACGCCCCTTGCCGTGCTAAACACACATTCAGACAATACACAGACTGCAGGGCAGACCAGCATCTCCAAGGCGGAAAGGCGCAAGCCCAGGCCATGTGCCCAATTTGGAGACCCAGAAGTTGAAGGGGGCAGACCCGTCATTCAGTACGTGTAGGCGTGTGCACACATACTGCTCCACCATGTTGCTGAAATGCTGCCTCCTGCTAAGACGTTCCATAGCAGCTGGTGGTGCTGGCTGTTTTGGCGTGCTGACAAAGTTTTTCCACATTTCGGCCATGCTAACCCTGCCTTCTGAGGTGCTGGTGGGGCCCCAGCTGCGTTGGCGACCTCTTCCTCCTCCACTGCCTTCACCTTGTGCTTCCACTGTGCCCCCGCTGCCAGGTGGGAATGCCACCAGCAGTGCGTTTACCAGTGTTTGCTTGTACTCGCGCATCTTACGATCACGCTCCAGTGACGGAATTAAGGATGGTACGTTGTCCTTGTAACGGGGATCCAGCAGCGTGGCCATCCAGTAATCAGCACAAGTTAGAATGTGGGCAACTCGGCGGTCATTGTGGAGACACTGCAGCATGTAATCGCTCATGTGTGCCGGGCTGCCCAGAGGCAACGACAAGCTGTCCTCTGTGGGAGGTGTATCGTCTGTGTACTCTGTATCCCCAAAGCCACGCACCAGTGATGACAATGAGCCTGTCTGGGTGCCACCCTGCTGTGAACACGGTTCCTCCTCCTCGTCATCCTCCAGAACTGTGCCCTGGCTGGATAATTGTGTACCTGGCGTTTGTGGGTGCAGGAACCCACTCTCTGAGCCATTTGTGAATGACTGGCCTGAAACTCTATGAAATGATCCCTCTTCCTCCTCCTCCTCCTGTGCCACATCCTCTTCCATCATCGCCCGAAGCGTTTTTTCAAGGAGGCATAGAAGTGGGATAGTAACATTGAGAACGGCGTCATGGGCACTGGCCATGTTGGTGGAATACTCGAAACAGCCCAACAAGGCACACAGGTCTCACATGGAGGCCCAGTCATTGGTGGTGAAGTGGTGCTGTTCCACAGAGTAACTCACCCGTGCGTGCTGCAGCTGAAAATCCACTATCGCCTGCTGCTGCTCGCACAGTCTGGCCAGCATGTGCAAGGTGGAGTTCCACCTTGTGGGCACGTCGCATATGAGGCGGTGAGCTGGAAGGCCGAAGTTACGCTCCAGCGCTGACAGGCGAGCAGCAGCAGGGTGAGAACACCGAAAGCGCGTACAGACGGCCCACACTTTCTGCAGCAGCTCTGACATATTGGGGTAATTTTTAAGGAACCTCTTCACCACCAAATTCAGCACATGCGCCAGGCAAGGGATGTGAGTCAAACCGGCTAGTCCCAGAGCTGCTACGAGATTTCGCCCATTATCGCACACCACCAGGCCGGGCTTAAGGCTCACTGGCACCAACTACTCATTGGTCTGTTGTTCCATGCCCATCCACAGCTCCTGCGCGGTGTGGGGTTTGTCCCCCAAACAGATACGTTTTAAAACTTACCATTTACCCATGGCTGTGCTGAAGTTGGTGGTGAAGGTGTTACGCTGACCGGATGAGGATCTGGTAGAGGATGAGAAAGCGGAGTAGGAGGAGGAAGCAACAGGAGGCAAACTGAAGCGCCCTGCATTCCTCGGTGGTGGAAGGACATGCGCCAAACTGCTATCTGCCTCAGGCCCAGCCGCTACTGCATTTACCCAGTGTGCTGTAAGGGAGATATAACGTCCCTTACCGTGCTTACTGGTCCACGTATCTGTAGTTAGGTGGACCTTGCCACAGATGGTGTTGCGCAGTGCACACCTGATTTTGTCCCTCACTTGGTTGTGCAGGGAAGGGATTGCTCGTCTGGAAAAGTAGTGGCGGCTAAGTACGACGTACTGTGGGACAAGGGTTAACCGCAACAGGATGTCCGCTGAAATCATTCAGCGGGCATCCTGTCACAACACCGGGGGGGTCCCGAGACCCCCCCCCGTGTCGGCGATCGCCGCAAACCGCAGGTCAATTCAGACCTGCGGTTTGCGGCTTTTACCTTATCCGGCGGTTGCGGGCGGCGGTGCCATCGGGTCTCCATGCGGCTGTAGGGGGGACCCGATGGCATGGAATAGCGCTGCCTTCCGGTGACGAGCCTGTGAGATCCAGCCCCCTGGATCTCACAGGCCGGAAGCTGTATGAGTAATTCACACAGTATTACTCATACAGCCAATGCATTCCAATACAGAAGTATTGGAATGCATTGTAAAAGGGATTAGACCCCCCCAAAAAAATTAAAAGTTTCAAGTAAAAATAAACAAACGTAATTTTCCCCAAATAAAGTTAAAAAAAATAGGGAAAAAATAGAAGAAAAAAAAAGTATACATATTAGTTATCGCCGCGTCCGTATCGACTGGCTCTATAAACATATCACATGACCTAACCCCTCAGATGAACACTGTAAAAAATAAAAACTGTGCTAAATAAACCATTTTTTTGTCAACTTACATCACACAAAGTACAACAGCAAGCGATCAAAAAGGCGTTTGCCCACCAAAATAGTACCAATCTAACCGTCACCTCATCCCGCAAAAAATGAGCCCCTACCTGAGACAATCGCCCAAAAAATAAAAAAAACTATGGCTCAGAATATGGAGACACTAAAACATCTTTTTTTTTTGTTTCAAAAAATATATTATTGTGTAAAACTTACAGAAATAAAAAAAAAGTATACATATTAGGTATCTCCGCGTCCGTATCGACCGGCTCTATAAAAATATCACATGACCTAACCCCTCAGATGAACACCGTAAAATATAAAAAATAAAAACTGTGCTAAATAAACCATTTTTTGGCACCTTACATCACAAAAAGTGCAATAGCAAGCAATCAAAAAGTCACACACACCCCAAAATAGTGCCAAAAAAAAACGTCATCTCATCCCGCAAAAATCATACCCTACCCAAGTTAATCGCCCAAAAACTGAAAAAATTATGGCTCTCACACTATGGAAACACTAAAACATTATTTTTTTTGTTTCAAAAAAGAAATCATTGTGTAAAACTTACATAAATAAAAAAAAGTATATATATTAGGTATCACCGCATCCGTGACAACCTGGTCTATGAAAATATCACATGATCTAACCTGTCAGATGAATGTTGTAAATAACAAAAAATAAAAACGGTGCCAAAACAGCTATTTCTTGTTACCTTGCCTCACAAAAAGTGTAATATAGAGCAACCAAAAATCATATGTACCCTAAACTAGTACCAACAAAACTGCCACCCTATCCCGTAGTTTCTAAAATGGGGTAACTTTTTTGGAGTTTCTACTCTAGGGGTGCATCAGGGGGGCTTCAAATGGGACATGGTGTCAAAAAAACCAGTCCAGCAAAACCTGCCTTCCAAAAACCGTATGGCATTCCTTTCCTTCAGCCCCCTGCCGTGTGCCCGTACAGCGGTTTGCGACCACATATGGGGTGTTTCTGTAAACTACCGAATCAGGGCCATAAATATTGAGTTTGGTTTGGCTGTTAACCCTTGCTTTGTAACTGGAAAAAAATTATTAAAATGCCAAAAAAGTGAAATTTGGAAATTGTATCTCTATTTTCCATTAATTCTTGTGGAACACCTAAAGGGTTAACGACGTTTGTAAAATCAGTTTTGAATACCTTGAGGGGTGTAGTTTCTTAGATGGGGTCACTTTTATGGAGTTACTACTCTAGGGGTGCATCAGGGGGGCTTCAAATGGGACATGGTGTAAAAAAAAACTGTCCAGCAAAACCTACCTTCCAAAAACCGTATGGCATTCCTTTCCTCCTGCCCCTGCCGTGTGCCCGTACAGCGGTTTACGACCACATATGGGGTGTTTCTGCAAAGTACAGAATAAGGGCCATAAATATTGAGTTTGGTTTGGCTGTTAACCCTTGCTTTGTAACTGGAAAAAAATTATTAAAATAGAAAATCTGACAAAAAAGTGAAATTTGGAAATTGTATCTCTATTTTCCATTAATTCTTGTGGAACACCTAAAGGGTTAACGACATTTGTAAAATCAGTTTTGAATACCTTGAGGGGTGTAGAATGGGGTCATTTTTGGGTGGCTTCTATTATGTAAGCCTCGCAAAGTGACTTCAGACCTGAACTGGTTCCTAAAAATTGGGTTTTTGAAAATTTCTGAAAAATTTCAAGATTTGCTTCTAAACTTCTAAACCTTGTAACATCCCCAAAAAATAAAATATCATTCCCAAAATTATCCAAACATAAAGTAGACATATGGGGAATGTAAAGTAATAACTATTTTTGGAGGTATTACTATGTATTATAAAAGTAGAGAAATTGAAACTTGGAAATTTCCAATTTTTTACAAATATTTTGTTAATTTGGTATTTTTTTTATAAATAAAAATGAATTTTTTTGACTTTATTTTACCAGTGTCATGAAGTACAATATGTGACGAAAAAACAATCTTAGAATGGCCTGGATAAGTGAAAGCGTTTTAAAGTTATCAGCACTTAAAATTACACTGGTCAGATTTGCAAAAAATGGCCAAGTCCTTAACCACTTCAGCCCCCAGTGCTTAAACACCCTGAAAGACCAGGCCACTTTTTACACTTCTGACCTACACTACTTTCACCGTTTATTGCTCGGTCATGCAAATTACCACCCAAATGAATTTTACCTCCTTTTCTTCTCACTAATAGAGCTTTCATTTGGTGGTATTTCATTGCTGCTGACATTTTTACTTTTTTTTGTTATTAATCGAAATTTAACGATTTTTTTGCAAAAAAATGACATTTTTCACTTTCAGTTGTAAAATTTTGCAAAAAAAAACGAGATCCATATAGAAATTTTGCTCTAAATTTATAGTTCTACATGTCTTTGATAAAAAAAAAATGTTTGGGTAAAAAAAAAATGGTTTGGGTAAAAGTTATAGCGTTTACAAACTATGGTACAAAAATGTGAATTTCCGCTTTTTGAAGCAGCTCTGACTTTCTGAGCACCTGTCATGTTTCCTGAGGTTCTACAATGGCCAGACAGTACAAACACCCCACAAATGACCCCATTTCGGAAAGTACACACCCTAAGGTATTCGCTGATGGGCATAGTGAGTTCATAGAACTTTTTTTTTTTTGTCACAAGTTAGCGGAAAATGATGATTTTTTTTTTTTTTTTTTTTCTTACAAAGTCTCATATTCCACTAACTTGTGACAAAAAATAAAAACTTCTATGAACTCACTATGCCCATCACGAAATACCTTGGGGTCTCTTCTTTCCAAAATGGGGTCACTTGTGGGGTAGTTATACTGCCCTGGCATTCTAGGGGCCCAAATGTGTGGTAAGGAGTTTGAAATCAAATTCTGAAAAAAATGACCTGTCAAATCCGAAAGGTGCTCTTTGGAATATGGGCCCCTTTGCCCACCTAGGCTGCAAAAAAGTGTCACACATCTGGTATGCCCGTACTCAGGAGAAGTTGAGGAATGTGTTTTGGGGTGTCTTTTTACATATACCCATGCTGGGTGAGATAAATATCTTGGTCAAATGCCAACTTTGTATAAAAAAATGGGAAAAGTTGTCTTTTGCCAAGATATTTCTCTCACCCAGCATGGGTATATGTAAAATGACACCCCAAAACACATTCCCCACCTTCTCCTGAGTACGGAGATACCAGATGTGTGACACTTTTTTGCAGCCTAGGTGGGCAAAGGGGCCCATATTCCAAAGAGCACCTTTCGGATTTGACAGGTCATTTTTTTCAGAATTTGATTTCAAACTCCTTACCACACATTTGGGCCCCTAGAATGCCAGGACAGTATAACTACCCCACAAGTGACCCCATTTTGGAAAGAAGACACCCCAAGGTATTCCGTGAGGGGCATGGCAAGTTCCTAGAATTTTTTATTTTTTGTCACAAGTTAGTGGAAAATGATGATTTTTTTTTTTTTTTTCATACAAAGTCTCATATTCCACTAACTTGTGACAAAAAATACAAACTTCCATGAACTCACTATGCCCATCAGCGAATACCTTGGGGTCTCTTCTTTCCAAAATGGGGTCACTTGTGGGGTAGTTATACTGCCCTGGCATTCTAGGGGCCCAAATGTGTGGTAAGGAGTTTGAAATCAAATTCAGTAAAAAATGACCTATGAAATCCAAAAGGTGCTCTTTGGAATGTGGGCCCCTTTGCCCACCTAGGCTGCAAAAAAGTGTCACACATCTGGTATCCCCGTACTCAGGAGAAGTTGAGGAATGTGTTTTGGGGTGTCTTTTTACATATACCCATGCTGGGTGAGATAAATATCTTGGTCAAATGCCAACTTTGTATAAAAAAATGGGAAAAGTTGTCTTTTGCCAAGATATTTCTCTCACCCAGCATGGGTATATGTAAAATGACACCCCAAAACACATTCCCCACCTTCTCCTGAGTACGGAGATACCAGATGTGTGACACTTTTTTGCAGCCTAGGTGGGCAAAGGGGCCCATATTCCAAAGAGCACCTTTCGGATTTCACTGGTCATTTTTTACAGAATTTGATTTCAAACTCCTTACCACACATTTGGGCCCCTAGAATGCCAGGGCAGTATAACTACCCCACAAGTGACCCCATTTTGGAAAGAAGAGACCCCAAGGTATTCGCTGATGGGCATAGTGAGTTCATGGAAATTTTTATTTTTTGTCACAAGTTAGTGGAATATGAGACTTTGTATGAAAAAAAATAAATAAAAAAAAATCATCATTTTCCACTAACTTGTGACAAAAAATAAAAAATTCTAGGAACTTGCCATGCCCCTCACGGAATACCTTGGGGTGTCTTATTTCCAAAATGGGGTCACTTGTGGGGTAGTTATACTGCCCTGGCATTTTCCAGGGGCCCTAATGTCTGGTAAGTAGGTAAATGACCTGTGAAATCCGAAAGGTGCTCTTTGGAATGTGGGCCCCTTTGCCCACCTAGGCTGCAAAAAAGTGTCACACATCTGGTATCTCCGTACTCAGGAGAAGGTGGGGAATGTGTTTTGGGGTGTCATTTTACATATACCCATGCTGGGTGAGAGAAATATCTTGGCAAAAGACAACTTTTCCCATTTTTTTTATACAAAGTTGGCATTTGACCAAGATATTTCTCTCACCCAGCATGGGTATATGTAAAATGACACCCCAAAACATATTCCCCAACTTCTGCTGAATACGGAGATACCACATGTGTGACACTTTTTTGCAGCCTAGGTGGGCAAAGGTGCCCAAATTCCTTTTAGGAGGGCATTTTTAGACATTTGGATACCAGACTTCTTCTCACGCTTTGGGGCCCCTAAAATGCCAGGGCAGTATAAATACCCCACATGTGACCCCATTTTGGAAAGAAGACACCCCAAGGTATTCAATGAGGGGCATGGCGAGTTCATTGAAAAAAAAAATTTTGCCACAAGTTAGCGGAAATAGATTTTTTTGATTTTGTTCTCACAAAGTCTCCCTTTCCGCTAACTTGGGACAAAAATTTCAATCTTTCATGGACTCAATATGCCCCTCAGCGAATACCTTGGGGTGTCTTCTTTCCAAAATGGTGTTATTTGTGGGGTGTTTGTACTGCCCTGGCATTTGAGGGTCTCCGCAATCATTACATGTATGCCCAGCATTAGGAGTTTCTGCTATTCTCCTTATATTGAGCATACGGGTAATGAGATTTTTTTTTTCCGTTCAGCCTCTGGGCTGAAAGAAAAAAATGAACGGCACAGATTTCTTCATTCGCATCGATCAATGTGGATGAAAAAATCTCTGCCAAAAAAAGAAAAAGGAGGGGAAAGGCGTCTGCCAGGACATAGGAGCTCCGCCCAACATCCATACCCACTTCAGCTCGTATGCCCTGGCAAACCAGATTTCTCCATTCACATCAATCGATGTGGATGAATAAATCATTGCCGGGATTTTTTTTTTTATATATACAAAGTGTTTGCCAAAGTATATGAACACCGCCACCTCCTCAGCTCATATGCCTCGGCAAACGTATCTTTTACTGCAGAGGAGAAATCTCGTCTTGCAGCGCCGCATACACCGACTTGCGTGTAATCTGACAGCAGCGCAATGCTTCTGTCCGAATGCACATCAGTGCTGCAGCTAGTCGATCGGTTGGTCCACCTGAAAGGTAAAAAAAACAAAACAAAAAAGAAAAAACCAGGCCGCAAAGCAATAACTTTATTAACTGTTGAACAGAACATAGAAACTTTTTTTAAACTTTTTTAACTGAACATTTAACTTTTTTACTTACCGGTATTTTTTTTTTTGTTTCGTTTTTTTTACCTTTTATAGAACAAACCTCTCCTTCCCCATGGGACAATGTGCAAAGCGCAAATCGCCCAAAGATGTGGCGAAGTACGTTATGCACTTTATCCCAGGTGAAAGGAGAGGTTTGCAGCAGCTGTGAGTGAATGGGCCCTAATAGCCCTGTGTGCCTGTCCTGGTGAGATGTGATCCCTATGCTAGGTGTACCTGTGTGTGGTACTTCCGGAAACACTCTCCATAGCATAGGGCAGGGTGGTGAGCACAGTCAGGACAGAAATAGCGGGTGTCACGCCTTATTCCACTCCTGCTACAGACACGACATCTTTTTCGGGGTGACGGTTGGGTTGAGGTACCAGGAACGACACTGGGGAAATGTCGCTCGTGTAGACGGCTAACTACACTGGTGGATGGGGCCACGGAACCTCCTGGGTAAAGGAGGTTCTCGATGATCTCTTCCTGGAATTTGAGGAAGGATCCTGTTCTCCCAGCCTTACTGTAGAGAACAAAACTATTGTAGAGCGCCAATTGAATTAAATATACAGACACCTTCTTATACCAGCGTCTGGTTCTGCGGGAAACTAAATACGGAGACAACATCTGGTCATTGAAGTCCACCCCTCCCATGAGAGCATTATAGTCGTGGACACAGAGGGGCTTTTCAATGACACGGGTTGCTCGCTCAATTTGGATTGTCGTGTCTGCGTGAATGGAGGAGAGCATGTAAACGTCACGCTTGTCTCTCCATTTCACCGCGAGCAGTTCTTCGTTACACAAGGCAGCCCTCTGCCCCCTTGCAAGACGGGTGGTTACAAGCCGTTTGGGGAAGCCCACGCGACTAGTTCGCGCGGTGCCACAGGCGCAAATCCGTTCTAGAAACAAATGCCTAAAGAGGGCCACACTTGTGTAGAAATTGTCCACATAAAGATGGTACCCCTTGCCGAATAAGGGTGACACCAAGTCCCAGACTGTCTTCCCACTGCTCCCCAGGTAGTCAGGGCAACCGACCGGCTCCAGGGTCTGATCTTTTCCCTCATAGATCCGAAATTTGTGGGTATAGCCTGTGGCCCTTTCACAGAGCTTATACAATTTGACCCCATATCGGGCACGCTTGCTTGGGATGTATTGTTTGAAGCCAAGGCGCCCGGTAAAATGTATTAGGGACTCGTCTACGCAGATGTTTTGCTCAGGGGTATACAAATCTGCAAATTTCAGGTTGAAATGGTCTATGAGGGGCCGAATTTTGTGGAGCCGGTCAAAAGCAGGGTGGCCTCTGGGACGGGAGGTGGTATTGTCGCTAAAATGCAGAAAACGTAGGATGGTCTCAAATCGTGTCCTGGACATAGCAGCAGAGAACATGGGCATGTGATGAATTGGGTGCGTTGACCAATATGACCGCAATTCATGCTTTTTTGTCAGGCCCATGTTGAGGAGAAGGCCCAAAAAAATTTTAAGTTTGGAAACTTGGACTGGTTTCCACCGGAAAGGCTGGGCATAATAGCTTCCCGGGTTAGCGGTTATAAATTGTGTGGCATACTGGTTGGTCTCTGCCACGACTAAGTCCAAGAGCTCCGCAGTCAAGAACAGCTCAAAAAATCCCAGGGCCGAACCGATTTGAGCCGTCTCAACCCGAACTCCAGACTGGGCGGTGAAAGGGGGAACTACTGGTGCGGCTGAAGTTGGTGACTGCCAATCAGGATTTGCCAGCACCTCAGGGACTCTAGGGGCTCTACGGGCCCGTCTTTGCGGTGGCTGCGACGGGGTAACTACTGCACGTGCCACCGTACCAGCTTCAACTGCCCTTCTGGTGCTCGCTACTTCACCATGTTGTACGGCAGTGCTGGTACTAGGTCGAGGAAGGGCTGCGCTGCTGGTGTATGCCTCACCACGTGATCCGGCAGCGACAGCCCCACTCTGCTGCTCTTGAAGCGGATCCTGCGCAACCTGTGGTCTAGCGACATGGGGCCGGGTACGCCTGGTGCTGCCAGGGACCTCCACCTCCTCGTCCGAACTTTGGGTCAGAGAGCCACTGCTTTCCACAGGTTCATATTCTGACCAGCTAGATTCGTCAGATGAGGGTTCCCACTCCTCATCCGACTGGGTCAGAATCCTGTAGGCCTCTTCAGAAGAATACCCCCTGTTTGACATTTTGGACTACTAAATTTAGGGGTATTCCCTGAGACTACCCAAGAAAAAAAGCAAACCTGTCTTACAAAGGGGAGGCTAGCGAAGTACCGGAGGCTGCTGCGGTTGATAAAAAATATCAAAACTGATTTTTTTATCGCCGCAGTGCGTGTAAAATGAATGTGCAGTGATCAAAAAATATATATTTTTTGTCACTGCGGTGGGGCGGGCGTGGGTGAACGCACGTGTGGGCGACCGATCAGGCCTGATCGGGCAAACACTGCGTTTTGGGTGGAGGGCGAGCTAAGGTGACACTAATACTATTATAGATCTGACCGTGATCAGTTTTGATCACTTACAGATACTATAAAAGTACAAATGCTGATTAGCGATACGCTAAACAGCGAATAAAAGTGACTGCGGTGCGGTGGGGTGGGCGCTAACTGACGCTAACTACCTAACCAAGGGGCCTAAACTATCCCTAAAACCTAACAGCCAATACCAGTGAAAAAAAAAAAAGTGACAGTTTACACTGATCACTTTTTTTCCTTTCACTAGTGATTGACAGGGGCGATCAAAGGGGTGATCAAAGGGTTAATTGGGGTGCAGGTGGGTGATCTGGGGCTAAGGTGTAGTGTTGGTGTACTCACAGTTCAGTCTGCTCCTGTGCTGGATCCAACCGACGAAAAGGACCAGCACAGGAGCAGACAAGCCATATAACAGATCATATTTACTAATATGATCTGTTATATGACTTTGGATTGGATTTTTTGAAAATCGCCAGCCTGCCAGCCAATGATCGTTGCTGGCAGGCTGGTGACGAAATACTTCTTTTAATTTTGCCGGCCCGCGATGCGCATGCGCGGGCCGGCTTTGAGCGAAATCTCGCGTCTCGCGAGATGACGCGTATATGCGTGACTCTGCGCAGCGCTGCCACCTCCGGAACGCAATCCTGCGTTAGGCGGTCCGGAGGTGGTTAAGGTGAAATAAGGGTGAGTCCTTAAGGGGTTAATAATAGAATATAACAGCAGTATCTAACGCTTGTATTTCACACTGACAGATGCAGCAAAGGCAGCAAATTTAGTATTTTGCACACAATTTGTGTTTTTTTAATGACAGAATATAACAGCAGTATCTAACGCTTGTATTTCACACTGACAGATGCAGCAAAGGCCGCAAATTTAGTATTTTGCCGAAAATTTGTGTTTTTTTTAAACTTAGAATATTATTGCGGTATTTCAAGCTTGTATTTCACACTGACAGATGCAGCAAAAGCCCCAGATGTAGGGTATTGCCAAAAATGGGTGTTTGTTTTAAACACAGAATATTATTGCAGTATTTCAAGCTTGTATTTCACACTGACAGATGCAGCAAAGGCCGCAAATTTAGTATTTTGCCCAAAATGGGTGTTTTTTTAATAACAGAATATGATTGCAGTATTTCAAGCTTGTATTTCACACTGACAAATGCAGTAAAGGCTCCAGATGAAGGGTATTGCCAAAAATGGGTGTTTTTTTAAACCCAGAATGTTATGGCAGTATTTCAAGCTTGCATTTCACGCTGACAGATGCAGCAAAGGCCCCAAATGTAGGGTATTGCCAAAAATTGGTGTTTTCTTAAACTCAGAATATTATTGCAGTATTTCAAGCTTGTGTTTGACTGTCACAAAAGCACATATGCTGTGCTTGTGCACTGAACTTGCATAAAATGGGCGCAGACGCCCACCTAACTAACAGACGGATAAAAGTTGTTTTTCTGTGTCACTGGGCTTAGGGCAGGGTAAAAAAATTGTGCACTGCACCCACAAAACAAAATCGCTGAGTTAAACAAGCACTTCTGATAACAGATTCTTTCCTATTCTCTCCCTCACAGCAGCAGCATCCTATCCCTACACTAATAAGAGCAGATTGACGTGCAGCGCTACGTGACTCCATCTTATATAGAGGCTGGGTCACATGCTGCACTGGCCAATCACAGCCATGCCATTAGTAGGCATGGCTGTGATGGCTTCTAAGGGCACACAAGTTAAACGCTTGTTGATTGGATGCTCTGCCTTTCAAAAAGCGCCATTAACTTGCTGAACAAAGAACCCGAACTTTTACTGAAAAGTTCGGGTCCGGGGTCCAAAAGTCCTAAAGTTCGGTACGAACCCGAAATTTACAGTTCGGGTTCGCTCAACTCTGTTAACGAGATATTTACTGTAGTTCCCACAGCTGGGTACAGATCATCCAACAAGTTGCTAATCCATTTTAAAAGTGTGCAGGGTACCAAAGCAATATATCCTTTCCACTAGCAGTAAGGCCTGTTGCTATAAACGAACAATTGCAATTACTGTCTGTCCTTTGCACCAGTCCTTTAAATTGGTCTTCAACAATCTGTATACACTATACTTCTTTCACAAATTTGTATATACTGTACTAATGTTTCTCAAGTATATCACAGTGTAGTCCTTTCTCAATAGCCATGTATAGGCAGCAACAATGATAGTAGTAGCAGTAATCTCTCTTTGAATACCCTTTACAGTCTCTCCAAATAACCACTGGTGTGCCATTTTAATTCCATTAACGTTTTATGCAATTCCCAAGCTGAGGGGTGCAGATTTTAGATCCAGATGGCCAGTATGTCTCCAAAGTGTGGTGGGTCCTGGAGGCAGTTAACCCTTTCCTTAGCAGTAAAGTCTTTAATGCCATAAATCAGTGGTCTGAATCCAGTGCACAGCCTTAATGGTTCTAGACATTGATGTCTATCTGTTATACAGTCCTGATCAAAAGTTTAGGACCACTTGAAAAATGGCAAAAAATCATATTTTACATTGTTGGATTTTAACAAGGTTCCAAGTAGAGCTTCAACATGCAATAAGAAGAAATGAGAGTGAGACAAAACATTTTTTGAGCATTTAATTAATTGAAAATAACGATTAAACTGAAACAGGCTGTTTTTCAGCTGATCCAAATTTTAGGACCACATGCCTTTAAAAGGCCAAATCTGTGCAAAGATGTGGATTCATTGTCATTTTCTGTCAGGTAGCCACACGTTGTGATGGCAAAGGCAAAAAAAACTCTCCCTTTTTGAACGTGGTTGGGTTGTTGAACTGCATAAGCAGGGTCTCTCACAGCACGCCATCGCTGCTGAGGTGGGACACAGTAAGACAGTCATTTGGAATTTCTTAAATGATCCTGAGGGTTATGGAACAAAGAAGTCAAGTGGAAGACCCAAAAAATTTCACCAGCACTGAGCTGGAGGATCCAATTGGCTGTCCGTCAAGACACTGGACGATCCTCAACCCAAATTAAGGCCCTTACTGGTGCTGACTGCAGCCCCATAACCATCAGACGGCATCTGAGACTGAAGGGCTTCAAAAACAAAAAACGTCTTCAAAGACCTCGTCTCCTTGAATGCCACAGAACTGCTCGTTTGGACTTTGCAAGAGAGCACCAAACATGGGACATTCAAAAGTGAAAGAAATTTTTATTCTCTGATGAGAAAAAATTTACCTTGATGGTCCTGATGGTTTCCAACGTTACTGGCATGACAAGCAGATCCCACCTGAGATGTTTTCTATGCGCCACAGTGGAGTTAGCGCCATAATGGTCTGGGGTGCTTTTTCCTTCATTGGAACAATGGAGCTTCAGGAAATGCAGGGGCGTCAAACAGCTGCTGGCTATGTCCAGATGTTGCAGAGAGCATTCCTCATGACTGAGGGCCCTCGTCTGTGTGGTAACAACTGGGTTTTTCAACAGGACAACGCTACAGTACACAATGCCCGCAGGACAAGGGACTTCTTCCAGGAGAATAACATCACTCTTTTGGCCCATCCTGCGTCTTCCCCTGATCTAAATCCAATTGAGAACCTTTGGGGATGGATGGCAAGGGAAGTTTACAAAAATGGACAACAGTTCCAGACAGTAGATGGCCTTCGTGCGGCCGTCTTCACCACTTGGAGAAATGTTCCCACTCGCCTCATGGAAACGCTTGCAACAAGCATGCCGTAACAAATTTTTGAAGTGATAAACAACAACGGCGGAGCTACTCATTACTGAGTTCATGTTTGGAAGTTGGATTTCTGTTTTGGGGGGGTTTAGTTTTTTTTTGGAGGTGTGGTCCTAAACTTTTGATCAGCTGAAAAACAGCCTGTTTCAGTTTATTCGTTAGGTAAAATTTAGAAAAAAACTGGGCATTCTCAGGATGCTGGAACCATCTTGTAATTTAATAAATATATAATAAACCTAAAATATGGTGGCTAATATGTTCAGAATAGATAGCAGCACTCAATCAAATAGCAGCATATAAACACCAATATTAGGATAGCAGCATGTAACACCAATATTAGAATAGTACTTGACCCCTCATGAGACTTCAAACAGAATCCAGTCCATACATCAATATGTCTGCTGGTATGGATGTAGCGATACTATAACTGTATCGAAATGGTGCGATCCCAATATAATGTACAATTTGTAGGATGATCGCACTTCACTTATTGTTGACCTAAAATATTGTAATTGTAACTTATTGCAGTTTTGCGGATCTTTTGTTCCACAACGGTAATAACCGCTTGAAGTGATGTCCCGCTCTATTGGAGTAACAGCGGCGTCCCGCTGAACTCCTCTACTGTCAGTTTAAATGTTATAGATATATGCCGGCATAACTTGGAATGATCCTACCGTGTGTTTCGCTTCCACCCCAATGTCGCTCTGGACGAAAGTTGGTATGTCTGGAAGGGGTCATAGATACCACAAAACGCGTCTGGTGAGAGAGGACCCCATACTTGTAATCTTTCAAGAAGCCACACGAATACCCTGTGCCTAAATCCCCATTACAGGACCGTCCGCCGCGTGAGTGGAAAGTGGAAAGTTACAACGCTTGACCCGATACCATAAGGAAGGGCCACATGTGTCAAACAACACTGCCAACGTGGGAGATCAGACGGACATTACCTGTAAGATATCGGTACATACCAACCTTCGTCCAGAGCGACATTGGGGTGGAAGCGAAACACACGGTAGGATCATTCCAAGTTATGCCGGCATATATCTATAACATTTAAACTGACAGTAGAGGAGTTCAGCGGGATGCCGCTGTTACTCCAATAGAGCGGGACATCACTTCAAGCGGAAGGGGACATCACTTCTGAGGAAGGGGTCATGGATACCCCGAAACGCGTCTGGTGAGAGAGGACCCCATACTTGTAATCATTCAAGAAGCCACACGAATACCCTGTGCCTAAATCCCCATTGCAGGACCGTCCGCCACATAAGTGGAAAGTGGAAAGTTACAACGCTTGACCCAATACCATAAGGAAGAGCCACACGTGTCAAACAACACTGCCAACGTGGGAGATCAGACGGACATTACCTGTAAGATATCGGTATATACCAACCTTCGTCCAGAGCGACATTGGGGTGGAAGCGAAACACACGGTAGGATCATTCCAAGTTATGCCGGCATATATCTATAACATTTAAACTGACAGTAGAGGAGTTCAGCGGGACGCCACTGTTACTCCAATAGAGCGGGACATCACTTCAAGCGGTTATTACCGTTGTGGAACAAAAGATCTGCAAAACTGCAATAAGTTACCATTACAATATTTTAAGTCAACAATAAGTGAAGTGCGATCATCCTACAAATTGTACATTATATTGGGATCGCACCATCTCGATACAGTTATAGTATCGCTACATCCATACCAGCTGACATATTGATGTATGGACTGGATTCTGTTTGAAGTCTCATTAGGGGTCAAGTACTATTCTAATATTGGTGTTACATGCTGCTATCCTAATATTGGTGTTTATATGCTGCTATTTGATTAAGTGCTGCTATCTATTCTGAACATATTAGCCACCATATTTTAGGTTGAATATTTATTGCACTTGTTGTCCATTTTATTTATTTTTATCCACTTATTTATTTACAATCACTATATCATTTTATTATATATTTATTAAATTACAAGATGGTTCCAGCACCCTACACAATTTAAGTGGACAGGGTGAGTCCTCTTTACTGTGAGCACCTCTACTGGCCAGAGTTGGTCCTGTGCGCCACATACGTTCTTATATTCAGTTTATTCGTTGTTTTCATTAAATTGAATGCTCAAAAAATGTTTTGTCTCACTCCCATCTCTTCTTGTTGCATGTTCAAGCTCTACTTGGAACCTTGTTAAGATCCAGCCATGATAAATATAATGTTTTGCCATTTTTCAAGTGGTCTTAAACTTTTGATCAGGACTGTATTTCATTCAGGGATAGTTCTCTGGCAGCTTTTCAGTCTCAGGAATGGTGTTTGCTGGATGAGGCTTCTCTTCGGGTCAACTTTGCAGGCTCTTACACATACATAGTTTACTGGGTACGATACACAGCATGACATATCATAACAGTACATTACATAACAAACCATTTGCAGATACCCTCTGCTTTGGTGTACTGAAGATTCTCTTTTGGCTTTGGCTGAGAAACCTGAAGGAAAATCTGCCTCAAAACCTCTTCCAAAAAACTCCATGTGAACTTACCCTCAAGGTATTGCCACACATTTAGGCTTTTTGATGCCAGAATCTGGAGTGGATTATAAAAGGAGAGAAAGTATAAAGGACAGATAGGACTTACATTAGTGTTTTTCAATTTTGCTGTGTGTTTTCACTTGCTGGAAGGAAATACCGCATAAATACACATATGTTGTTGCCAAAAACACACTTTATGTTTTTTGCTGTATTCAAAACACAGCATGGCTACG
The DNA here is from genome assembly GCF_905171765.1 of Bufo bufo. Taxonomy (NCBI): domain Eukaryota; kingdom Metazoa; phylum Chordata; class Amphibia; order Anura; family Bufonidae; genus Bufo; species Bufo bufo. The sequence continues at coordinate 217,273,171 of NC_053389.1, forward strand.
ACATGCCACAGCAGACTTATACAGAGCTTTAATGAGGAAGGTTGGTGTGTGGTGCCTGACTTACTCTGTAATATGGGGTATGTGCAGTGTGTGCCTGGCATACAGTGCCCTATGACTGGAAAAGTTGGGGTGTGTGGTGTCTGGCATGCAGTGTGATTTGAGTGGTAGTAGCTGTGGGTTTAGTGCTTTGCCTGGCAGAGAATGATGTCATTATGGTGGGGGGGGGGGGGGGTTCTCATTTCTGGTCCACACATTGATGCTCTATGGGGAGGAGGGAGGAGGCACTAAGCTGCTTCAGCACATTCATCTTTTGATGCTGCTGCTGCTGTAATAAGGTTTTATGGGCATTCATCTGTAACATCTGAGACCCGGATAATCCATGCAGCCCACCGCCTTCAGCCTCCACAGATGCCCAACTGCCTACATGTGACTCCCTGAGTGACAGCTGCACACATCTGGGAATCCATCTATTGTCTGTCTGCTGACATTTCCCTTCAATGTATGCTGAGAGAAGGGCAGGAGCCAGCAGCTCAATGCTTCCTATGCTTCTCTGTCTGCTTCTCCTGCTCCCGGTAAGAGTACTCCCATCATCCAGTATGTGTAGAAAGGGAATAGGGTTCAAGAGACATTGCCTAATGATATGTGCTTTTGACACAGATTTGCTTTGTGATTTATCTCAGCTATTTAAAGTATTAATATGTAGTCAAAATTATCTTCCTTATGGCATATAAATGTATGGGATTATATATCTATGTATAGCAAAGGTATATAAGGTTGTGGGGAGTCATTAAGTATTTATATGCTATAAAGTTAGCGCTTTCAATATGTTGATGTTTTATAGGTTAAGGGTTACTGCTTTCAATATGTACATTTTATATAGGGTGTAGATGTTATATAGGGTTAGGGCTCTCAATATGCAGCTGTTACATAGAGTGAGGGCTCTGAATATTTAGACTGTATATAGGGTCAGGGTTAGGGCTCTTAATATGTAGATGTTATATAGGGTCAGAGTTAAACCTCTCAATATGTAGATGTTATATAGGGTCAGAGTTAGGCCTCTTGATATGTAGATGTTATATAGGGTCAGAGTTTGGCCTCTCGATATGTAGATGTTATATAGGATCAGGGCTCTAGATATGTAGATGTTATATAGGGTTAGGATTAGTGCTTTTGATATGTAGATGTTATATAAGGTGAGGGTTAGTGTTCTTGATATTTAGATTTTATATACGGTTAGTGCTTTCGATAAGAAGATATTATATAGGGTCAGGGTTAGTGCTCTTAATATGAAGATTTTATATAGGGTCACAGTTAGTGCATTCAATATTTAGATGTTATGCAGGGTGAGAGTCAATGATCTTGATATGCAACAACTATGTAGGGCTAAGGTTGGTGCTCTTGATCTATAGATGTTATATAGGGTCAAGGTTGGTACTCTCAATATATAGATGTTATACAAGGTGAAGGTTAGTGATGTTGATATGTACATAATATATAGAGTTAGGGTTGGTGCTCTCGATATATCAATTATTGACATGTACATGTGCAATGGCCAGGATACGGGTGGTTAAAGTTCTGCATTTGTCGTGACGCCGATTGCAGTGTGCGCAGGGTATTATCACTGGGCCCTTCCAAGGTGTTATAACGCACGTCCCAGATTAGGAATGCCAGAGTGGTGTAATGGCCTATAATGTCTCTGTAGGATAGTGATAATTGTGTCAACGGTGTCTCCTACCTGGGTACAGCTGGACTCCTGGCTCTTGGCAATAAATTTGAGTGTAGGTATAGTAAGGACCAGCACTCGCTTCAGTAATAATTTCAAATAGATTTAATGGTCACATACAAATGATAAGTGGTTTTGACAAAGGCTCACAGTAGCCGAAACGCACGCGTCACTTATCATTTGTATGTGACCATTAAATCTATTTGAAATTATTACTGAAGCGAGTGCTGGTCCTTACTATACCATTATCTGTGGATCTTCCTCCCGGGACGCGCGCACCGCACCGCTGAAAGCAGAAGTGCCGCTTGTATCTTCTCTTAAATTTGAGTGTAGTCATAATAGGAGTAATAGAGGAATTTTGCAGAATAAACGATGTCCAGACCTTTAGATGAGTTTCTTTACTGAAGATAACTTGTATCCAAGCAGTATACAGCTTTGGTATCTGGTCCCAGCAGGTTTTAGCAATCATTGGCAGGAATAAATACCTCTGCTTTAAATCTAGAGCTTGCAGGATAAGTTGTCTGCTTGGTAGCTCTGCAATTGAGACAGGAATTAATCTTCTGCACTTCTCTGTAACTTCTGCTTTGTAGGGACAGACTAGCTGAGGAGGAATGGCTTCAGCTAGGTCTCTGGACTTAACTCACAGATGATTTCTCAGGGGATGCTTTCCGCCTGGAACTCTGGAGGTTGTAGTTAGTTTTCTGCTTCTTCATCCAGCTGAGGCTGAAGGTGCTCAGACTGGGAATATGATCAAGTCTCAGCCGAGACAAGATCCTTGCTGTCTTCCCTATGCAGGGGAACTCCTCACACACACCATACCCCTAGCAGGGGGTGGGCTAAACACTGACTTTAACTTCCTTCTCCAGCCATGCTGCAGGATGTGGGAACAGCCCACTCTGCTCACAGAGGGGGAGCTGAGCTGGAATAATCCATTCTAGCCTAGATACTCTAAACTTGGACTAGTACCTTGCCAATGGAGTTGTTGCCACCTGCTGGTGAACCTGGAAATTACAGAAACAATTGTATTTAACATGGTTTCAGATGCACATTTGTGAAGACATAATATAAATTACATCAGATGACAATATAACTGCTCTTAGAAGATAGTAGCGGGGTAGAGGCGAGTAGTAACACAACTCTGGGTGTTACATTCCCCCTTACTTTGAGTTAAGCCGCCCTTGGCTTATGCTTAGGATAAGAGAACTGAGCTCTGGGGTACCCAATTTAATACAAAGTGCTGCATGAAATACATATAAAGACATACAAAGACAAACATATAACGGCTACGCTAAGCAGGGGCAAACACAGACAGCAGAGGGCCCCTGTGCAAAGAATGTGCCTGGGCCCACCCCTCCACAAACCACACATACAGACATAAACATATACAATGCGTGCATGTCACGGATGGTGTTGCAGAAAGCTGGAACTTATAAATAAACATCCGACTGGCTTGATCACAAACTAAGGAGCATATGGGTGAGCCCTATAAAACCCCTAGAGCTCTCCCTGACTGCTATGCCCATGCAAAGCTCTTTATGGTAGACGATTGCATGCCCACGTACCTTATACTGTGTGACACCTGAAAACCCTATAATAGTGAGGGGACACGACCACTGGCTCCCTGCACTTAATACGGACGGAGTCAGGGTCACCTAGAATCAAGCCAGCAAGGAAACACAAATAAAGGAAAAGGACTTAACTGAGGAATCAGCAGTAGCAGCCTCCAGCAGTGAACAACTCATCCAGGAAGAAGTATAAACCGCAAAGTGAGGCAGTATGGGGGGGAATATAAAGGGAGACAATTAGTGTAAATAGGTGACAGCTGGGAGAAGGAAAGGAGATAACAAAGCGAAACCAAAACAAAGAACCTCATGCAAGAGGTAGAGAAGAATGTCTAACAGACCTTCTCACAGAACTGGGGTGACAGTGCATAATCCTGGAAGACCAAGTAGCATATAAGGCTGCACAGTGCTTTTGGCCAACAATGTGTCGTGCAACCAAGGATCACAGCAGCACAATGCTGCAATGCATTGAGTTAAAATGAACGGGGTAGCATTCTGACCTTCAAGTTTCTTACAATCACAATCAGAAAGTCGCAGAAAATTCAGCAGGTTGGATTTTTTGTGACTGTCGGGGTACCGGCCCCATTTACTTTTACTAGTTGCTTCAGGCTTTGGCTGCACAATGTGTGTTGCAGCCACAGCCAGCTTGTGGTGCTAGCCTAAGGGACCATTTAGACGGCCATATGTGTTTTGCAGTTTGCAAATTGCGGATCCGCAAAACACGGAGACTGCCCGCGTGCGTCCTATGATAGAAAATGCTGATTCTTGTCTTGGACATGTTCTATCTTTTTTGCAGGGCCGAGGAACAGAAGTACGGATGCGGACAACACGCAGTGTGCTGTCTGCATCATTTGTGGCCCTATTGAAATAAATGGGTCTTTTTCACACATCATCACAGGCACTCTCACATACACAGACTGTCATACATGCAGACACTCTCACATACACAGACTGTCATACATGCAGATACTCTCACATACACACTGTCATTCATGCAGGCACTCTCACACAGACTGTCATACATGCAGGCACTCTCACACAGACTGTCATACATGCAGGCACTCTCACATACACAGACTGTCATACATGCAGGCACTCTCACATACACAGACTTTCATACATGTAGGCACTCTCACATACACACTGTCATTCATGCAGGCACTCTTACACAGACTGTCATACATGCAGGCACTCCCACATACACAGACTATCATACATGCAGGCACTCTCACATACACACTGTCATACATGCAGGGCCTCTCACATACACAGACTGTCATACATGCAGGCACTCTCACATACACACACTGTCATACATGCAGGGCCTCTCACATACACACACTGTCATACATGCAGGCACTCTTTTACACTACATTACATATAGATCCCTTCCTCACCTCCTGGCTCTATATTGCTGGTTCTTGTGTCCTCACCCTGTCAGTAGCAGGGCTCGGTCTACACACAGCAGCAGCCCTTTCTTCCTTCTTGCAGAGCTGGCTCATTGGAGGAGAGGCTGTCAGTGCTTTTGAGTGACAGTTTGTAGACCAATCAGCTTTCCATCTCCTGGTCAGTAAGGTTGGGTCCACAAGGTCCTATTTTTGATAAAAATGCAGTGTTTTTTTGCCGCGATTTGTTAAAAATCAGACCCTGTGGATCCAGCCTTACTGACCAGGAGTGCTGATTACACTAAAACCTGCCAGCCCTCCTATGAATCAGCGCTGCTATTCAGCCCCTGACCAGCAGATCATCTCTCAGTCCCTCTGAAGTTCAGGAAGGGGGCCCCACTGCAGCCAGCTACTTTTCCTACTGTGTGCAATCGCACAGTGGGAGGAGCTTACCGGCATCTCAGAAAGCTCATTTGTTAGTCACGATCTCCCCAGTGGGCCAGTCCAGGCTGGGTCCCCTCACACTCTGGGCCCCTGTGCAGCTGAACCAGCTGCACAGGCGGTATGTCCGCCCCTGCCTGTAATGTACTCCACCTGCGGGCTTTCCATCTGACAAGGTCATCGTGCCAGGTGACCTCCTCATCACTGCTGGAACTGTTGAGGAACACAAGAGGGCGCTCCTGCATCTTGTAGCTCGGACTGGCTGCTGTGATGGAGCTCCACTGACCTTTTGTGGTGGTTTCTGGTACTGTCTGGGTAATGAGGCTGGTCAAAGCTACGGTGAGCTGCTGTATATCGGGAACTCCTGTCGGGGCAGATGGGCTCAGAACTCCTGGCTGTAGTGGCTCTGGCAAAGGTATCGTCCATGGTGGTGACGGCAGGGAAGGAGCGCTCTCTCTGGGCAGCGGAGTAGGAGCTCCGGCTACCTCCGCCGTGCCAACCTTCGTGATGAGGGACACCTTATGGACCTTCCTGGGCCTAGTGGACGTATCAGGATTCACCGGGCATAGTGTCGGGGCAGCTGCAGGCTGGACCGGGGCCTCAGGTAATAGGGTAGTTACTACCGGGTGGCCGGTTCTGGTGCCTCCTGCAGATCATTATCAGCGGTCGCGGCTGTCTGCGGAACTGCATTCGGCTCCTTAGAGGACACGGCTTGTTCCTAGGCTGGGATGTTGGTCGCTGGCGATGGGGCACTTGGCGGTGCAGACACTCCCAGTGTCTGGACGACTTGACAGGTGGGATCTTCCGCGGGAGCGGGCTTGAGTGCGGCGGCCATCTAGACGGACGACTGGGCTGCTGGTTCGGCAGGCGCGGAGAGATCCACTGCCTCCGGGATCATGGCAAGCGTCGAGGGGCTGCTCCTCTGTACCAATTGGGAGACCCAGATCTCCGGTGGGTGCTTTTCAAATACCGGTTCACCGTTGACGGTCATTTCTCCCCACTGTGGTTTTAGGAGACGCTCCATCTTCCTCGGCTTCTCGGTCAGGACCAATGGAGGAAGTGAGGGTGGAGCCCACGGGGAGGAGTCTTCACTCCCTTGGCTCACATTGCAAAGTTCTTGGTGGGCAGGCTTGAGTTTTCCCGCTTTTAGGGGGGCGTAGTCATCATTTTCGCGCTCCTGAGAGGGCGTTCCTGTGTTTTCCCGCATCTGAAGGGCATGAAGAAGCGGCGCCATTACAAAAATATGGCGAATTAACCCTTGGAGTGCTGGCACACACTGTTTAGCGCTTTCTGGCACTGCAATAAAAGCAATAAAGTCAATTTTCAGGATCTTGACACAGTTCTTAGACCTTGTAGTAGTGTTAGACACACAATTCGATCCTGTTCGTGACACCAACAAAATGCAATGGCCAGGTTACGGGTGGTTAAAGTTCTGTATTTGTCATGATGCCGATTGCAGTGTGCGCAGGGTACTATCCCAGAGCCCTTCCAAGGTGTTATAATGCACGTGCCAGATTAGAAATGCCAGAGTGGTGTAATGTCCTATAATGTCTCTGTAGGATAGTGATAATTGTGTCAATGGTGTCTCCTACTTGGGTACGGCTGGACTTCTGGCTCCTGGCTCACTTAATAACGCAATAAATTTGAGTGTAGTGATAGTAGGAGTAATAGAGGAATTTTGCAGAATAAATGATGTCCAGACCTTTACATGAAGTTCAAACATTTTTTTACTGAAGATAACTTGTATCCAAGCAGTATACAGCTTTGGTCTCTGGTCCCAGCAGGTTTTAGCAATCATTGGCAGGAATAAATACTTCTGCTTTAAATCTGGAGCTTGCAGGATAAGTTGTCTGCTTGGTAGCTCTGTAATTGTGACAGGAATTAATCTTCTGCGCTTCTCTGTAACTTCTGCTTTGTGGGGACAGACTAGCTGAGGAGGAATGGCTTCTCTTAGGTCTCTGAACTTAACTCACAGATGATTTCTCAGGGGATGCTTTCTTCCTAGAACTCTGGAGGTATCACGGTCGGCGTGACTATCACATACGTGACGCAGAGGGAGGGAACAAGGAAGGCCCTGCCCAGGTGAGAGGGAAGGTGGTGACCCCTGACTCACCTAGCGGCTGGCACCTGGCTGCCCTGACGTCCCTAGACGGGTTCCTCACCCGTACGCCGATCACGTGCCTAAAGCCCTGGCTTTCCCTAAGCTGAGCCCTAGATAGTGAACAGGGCGGTGGGAACACTAGTCCGCACCACTAGCTCCAAAGGAAAACACCAAGGGAAGGACAGACAATACAAACTCAACATATAATCCCAGGTGGGCGACAACAGGAGACAACAAGAAGCCCAACAGGGATCCGGAGGGTAGCACTCTGGAACGACAACCAGGATTCACAACTCCAGTGGGTCAGTATAGATGTCCAGGCAGAAAGCTCTATAACTGGCAACTAGAGAAGTGTGAGGGGAGAATATAAGGAGGTTGGGAGTGGCAGACAAGAAACAGCTGAGGAGGAGAAGCTACGGATCCCTGATTGAAACAAAAAGGATAGCAAGGCAAACACAGAAAACAATCACTAAGAAACAACGTGATCTTTAGATATAGAGCGCGCAGCCACCCGCTGCGACCTCCTGACCCCGAGTATAACGGAGTCAGACGTGGCTCTTGATACCCTCGTGACAGAACCCCCCCTTTCACGAGGGGCCTCCGGACACTCAGGACCAGGTCTCTCCGGATGAGAGGTATGGAAAGCCTGAATTAACCTGTTGGCGTTTACCTCTGACGCTGGAACCCACATTCTTTCCTCGGGACCGTAACCCCTCCAATGCACCAGATACTGAAGAGAGCGGCGGACCCGACGAGAATCAACAATTCTGGCTATTTGAAACTCCAGATTACCATCCACAATAACAGGAGGAGGTGGCAGTGGTGATGGTTCTAGAGGTGGAACATACTTCTTGAGTAACGATTTATGGAAGACGTTATGGATCTTAAAAGTCTGAGGTAGCTCCAGGCGAAAAGCCACAGGGTTAATAACGGCTACTATTTTATAAGGACCAATGAACCTAGGGCCCAGTTTCCAAGAGGGAACCTTCAACTTAATATTCCTAGTAGACAACCACACATAGTCATTCACTCCTAGGTCCGGACCTGGCGACCGTTTCTTATCGGCCATGCATTTATATTTACCACTCATCTTTTTCAAGTTAACTTGCACCTTCTGCCATACCGATGAAAGAGATGAAGAAAACCTTTCCTCTTCGGGAACCCCAGAAGACCCCCCCTCTTTGAAAGTACAAAATTGGGGATGAAAACCATATGCACCAAGGAATGGTGACTTGCCAGTGGACTCCTGATAATGATTATTTATGGCAAACTCAGCTAACGGTAAATATGATGACCACAACTCCTGGTTTTCAGACACAAAACACCTAAATATGTTTCTAGGTTTTGGTTGGTACGCTCAGTCTGTCCATTCGACTGAGGATGGAAAGCTGAGGAAAAGGACAAGTGTACCCCCAAACGGGAACAAAAAGCTTTCCAAAACTTAGAAATAAACTGGGTTCCCCGATCCGAAACCACATCGGAAGGGACCCCGTGAAGCTTCACGATTTCACTGATAAACACCTGAGCAAGAGTTTTAGCATTAGGAAGTGCGGGTAGCGCAATAAAGTGTACCATTTTGCTAAACCTGTCTACTACTACCAAAATAACTGTTTTACCCGCAGACAACGGTAAGTCAGTGATGAAATCCATTGACAGATGTGTCCATGGCCTATTGGGGATAAAAAGTGGCAATAAAGACCCTGCTGGACGTGTATGAGAGACTTTCGCGCGTGCACAAGTAGAGCAAGTAGACACGAAATCCATTACATCCTGACGCAACCTTGGCCACCAAAAACGACGAGATAATAGCTCCAAGGTTGCTTTACTACCCGGGTGCCCAGCAAGTGCCGAATTATGATGTTCTTTTAATAATTCAAGACGCAGGTTTAACGGTACAAACAATTTCTCTGAGGGGCAAGAGGCCGGGGCGTCCCCCTGGGCCTCTAACACCTTTCCCTCTAGAACAGAGTGTACAGCAGAGACAACCACTCCTCTTTGTAAAATAGGTACCGGATCACTAACATTACCCCCTCCAGGGAAACTACGAGATAACGCGTCTGCCTTGGTATTTTTTGCCCCAGGACGATAGGTGATTACAAAGTTAAACCCTGGTAAAGAATAGCGACCACCTAGCTTGTCTAGGGGTGAGACGCTTAGCCGATTCTAGGTACAGAAGGTTTTTGTGATCCGTAATCACCGTGACGGGTGGATTGCTCCCTCTAAGAAGTGACGCCACTCTTCAAGCGCCAGTTTAATCGCCAACAGTTCCCTATTTCCAACATCATAGTTCTTCTCTGCAGAAGATAATTTTTTGGAAAAGAAAGCGCAAGGGCGCCATTTGCCAGGAGACGGACCCTGAGACAATGCAGCCCCCACTCCCACCTCTGACGCATCTACCTCAACAATAAAAGGCTGGGAGACATCAGGTTGAATTAGAACAGGTGCCGAGGTAAACCTCTCTTTTAGAGAGGAAAATGCATTTTTAGCGGCGTCAGACCATTTGGAAAAATCAGTCCCCTTCCTAGTCATGTCGGTAAGGGGTTTAACGATCACTGAATAATTTTTAATGAACTTTCTATAGAAATTTGCGAAACCCAAAAACCGTTGTAGGGCTTTAAGGTTCTCAGGAAGATCCCAATCTAAAATTGCCTGGACCTTCCCAGGATCCATACGGAAACCTGAAGCAGATAATAGATATCCCAGGAACTGTATTTCCTGAACGGTGAAGACACATTTTTCAATTTTCGCATATAATTTATTCGTCCGTAGGACCTGCAGTACTTGCCTGACATGCACCTCATGTGTTTTCAGATCAGCCGAATAAATTAAGATATCATCTAGGTATATGACTACAAACCTGCCGATGAGATGACTAAAAATATCATTAACGAAATGTTGGAAGACAGCGGGGGCATTGGTCAGACCGAAAGGCATAACTAGATTTTCATAATGCCCCTCAGGGGTGTTAAAAGCTGTCTTCCACTCATCCCCTTCCCTGATACGAATCAGATTGTAGGCCCCCCTAAGATCAAGTTTGGAGAACCACCTAGCACCCGCAATCTGATTAAAAAGGTCAGGAATGAGAGGAAGAGGGTATGGGTCTCGGATGGTTATCTGGTTTAGCTTACGGAAATCTAGGCAAGGACGCAGGCCCCCAAAAACCCTGCAGCCACGGGTGAAGAAGAGGGTCTGATGTGTCCCTTAGCCAGACTCTCGGAGATATAATCTTTCATGGCTTGTCTCTCGGGACCCGAAAGATTATACAACCTGGACTTGGGTAATTTTGCACCGGGAATCAGGTTAACCGGGCAATCATAAGGACGATGAGGTGGTAGCTTCTGACAACCCTTTTCAGAAAAAACGTCCTCAAAGTCCGAAATAAATGTAGGTAGGGTAGTTATGGAGGCGATTAAGCAATTGTTATTTAAGCAATTCTCTCTGCAATGCTCACTCCACTCCAATATCTCCCTGGCCTGCCAATCCACCACTGGATTGTGCGCTACCAACCAGGGGAGACCCAATACCACAGGAGAGGGAAGGCCCTCCAGAACGTAACATGAAAGACACTCATTATGGTGGTCCCCTACCCGAAGGTGTAAATTATGAACAATGTGGGTGAGGTTTCTCTGAGACAGAGGAGCCGAATCTATAGCGAATACGGGAATAGGTCTCTGCAGCGTGCAAAGAGACAAACCCATAGTGCGGGCAAAATGGGCATCTATCAAATTTACCCCTGCTCCACTGTCTAGAAAAAAAAGAAATAGACTCCGTCCTAACACCAAAAACAATAACCGCTGGTAACACAAATTGAGATGTTCGTATGGAGGAAACGTATACCCCCCGGCTGACATCCTCCGCACAGCCTGGGGTTAGTAGTTTTCCGACGGTCTTTTGTTTTTGAGAAAAGAGGGACAGACATTAATGAAATGACCCTTCTCCCCACAGAAAAAACAAGCCCCCCCTCTGCGGCGAACCTCAGGAGGACGGACCTGACGAGAAGTTCCGCCTAGCTGCATAGGCTCATCTAAGTCAGTACAGACTAATTGTTGTTTGGGAGAGGTAACCAATTGCTCAGGAATTTTCGATCTCTCCCTAAGACGCCTATCTATTCTGATAGAGAGGGACATAACAGCATCAAGGGAAAGGGGGGTCTCATACAGCGCCAGTGCATCCTTAACCCTTTCAGATAACCCAGAGCAGAACTGACTCCTGAGAGCCGGGTCGTTCCACTGAGTATCCGTAGCCCACCTACGGAACTCTGAGCAATATTCCTCTGCTGACCGATCTCCCTGTAGGAGTCTCCGTAACTTCGACTCAGCCAGGGCGACTCGGTCAGGGTCATCATATATGAGACCCAAAGCCCCAAAAATCCCTCCACTGACCGGAGAGCCTGGGAACCAGGGGGTAACGAGAACGCCCAGGATTGTGGGTCCCCCTGAAGCAGGGAAATGACAATCCCTACCCGCTGTTCTTCATTACCTGAGGAGTAAGGGCGCAACTTAAAGTATAATTTGCAGGCCTCACGGAACGTCGCAAATTTGTCCCTTCCCCCAGAAAATCTGTCAGGAAGAACAACTTTGGGTTCTGTAACTACCTGGTTACCCATAGCAACCGCTGGGGGTGCGGTCAGCTGCATTTGCTGCTGTTGTTGGAGGACAGACGACTTCAATCCTGCCACCTCCAAAGACAGGCCTTGAAGCTGTTTTGCCAAGGCAGCAATAGGATCCATATTGGATTCTAAGTAGAGAAAAAAAAACAACAAAAAGTAATGGCCAGTTATAATATCACGGTCGGCGTGACTATCACATACGTGACGCAGAGGGAGGGAACAAGGAAGGCCCTGCCCAGGTGAGAGGGAAGGTGGTGACCCCTGACTCACCTAGCGGCTGGCACCTGGCTGCCCTGACGTCCCTAGACGGGTTCCTCACCCGTACGCCGATCACGTGCCTAAAGCCCTGGCTTTCCCTAAGCTGAGCCCTAGATAGTGAACAGGGCGGTGGGAACACTAGTCCGCACCACTAGCTCTAAAGGAAAACACCAAGGGAAGGACAGACAATACAAACTCAACATATAATCCCAGGTGGGCGACAACAGGAGACAACAAGAAGCCCAACAGGGATCCGGAGGGTAGCACTCTGGAACGACAACCAGGATTCACAACTCCAGTGGGTCAGTATAGATGTCCAGGCAGGAAGCTCTATAACTGGCAACTAGAGAAGTGTGAGGGGAGAATATAAGGAGGTTGGGAGTGGCAGACAAGAAACAGCTGAGGAGGAGAAGCTACGGATCCCTGATTGAGACAAAAAGGATAGCAAGGCAAACACAGAAAACAATCACTAAGAAACAACGTGATCTTTAGATATAGAGCGCGCAGCCACCCGCTGCGACCTCCTGACCCCGGGTATAACGGAGTCAGACGTGGCTCTTGATACCCTCGTGACAGGAGGTTGTAGTTTTCTGCTTCTTCATCCAGCTGAGGCTGAAGATGCTCAGACTGGGAATATGATCAAGTCTCAGCCGAGACAAGATCCTTGCTGTCTTCCCTATGCAGGGGAACTCCTCACACACACCCTACCCCTAGCAGGTGGTGGGCTACACACTGACTCTAACTTCCTTCTCCACCCATGCTGCAGGATGTGGGAACAGCCCACTCTGCTCACAGAGGGGGAGCTAAGCTGGAATAATCCATTCCAGCCTAGATACACTAAACTTGGACTAGTACCTTGCCAATGGAGTTGCTGCCACCTGCTGGTGAACCTGGAAAATTACAGGAACAATTGTATTTAACATGGTTTTAGATGCACATTTGTGAAGACATAATATAAATTACATCTGATGACAATATAACGACTCTTAGAATATAGTAGTGGGGTAGAGGCATGTAGTAACACAACTCTGGGATGTTAGGCAGCGGGTGTGAAACAACTGTGTCAACCGAACAGATATAACTTGTGGCTACTACTAATGGCATTATCCTGGCAGTCCCTTGGTTTTCAATCTTAAACCCCTATTCAGGTACCGATGTAACATGGTTAGCACTCCTTTTTTCTGAGATTTCTGAGTTTGGTTATCTAATCTAAGCAAGCACCTTCAATTGCTTTTCAATGGCTTTTGTCTCAAGATAATGAAATGAGTTAAGAAATTTGAGTTAACAGCCGGAGTGCTAACCATGGTACATCTGTATCTAGACTTAATTGTATGGGAACCACCAGACTGATACCTTCTGGAGTAGTTTCTGGTTGACAGCTTACCCATGGGGTCAATAGACATGGGTGCAGGGCACTGAGGGTTCAGGCAAAACTGTAGTCATGGACAGGCCAAGGTCAAGGCAGTCAGAGTATGTCAATCAGATAAACAATCTGAGGTCAGGACAGGCAGCTCAGGGTCAGTACAGAGATCAGATAAAGGTCAGGTCAGGCAGTGAAGGGTAAAATCTAAAAAACAGGGAGAAGGTGGTACAAGTTGGCCAGCCATTGGTTGGTGTGATTTAGGGTGTGCCCATTGTCCCTTTAGGAACTGAAGGGAGTGTATTCATGCACCCTATGGACAGAGGAGGAGAGGCCTTGCTGGCAAGAAGACCACAGCCTGCATGCAGGGACAGAGTAACTTCGGTGGGTAGAAGAGAAAAGCGGGAGGCAGGTCATAAACACAAGGGCAGGTGAACACAGAAGTACCTCTTCATTACCACCTGGAAAGGGTGTAAATATTAGATTGGTGGGTACTCACACCAACAACCAGAACAGGGACTCTGTACCTCTAAGGGCCTCCTGAAATGAAGCATGCGTACTGCCGCTCCATTCAGCTCTACTAGAGTTCTGGAAACAGCCCAGTACAACAATCGACTATTTACGGAACTCCCATAGAGGTGAATGGAGCAGCAGTTCACATGCCCAACCTCCTGCTCCGGAACAGGATTGAGAAGGGAAACAGGAAAAGACTGAGTACAGATTAAAGCAAACGTAATTTGCAACTGACTGGTTTCAGCTGTCTCAAAACCTCAAATGGAACAATGAAATGAGGTGCCAACTTGTAGGAGGGTACCCTGGAGAAATCTTTGCTGGAGTCCTGCTCCTATGACATCTTTATGCAGAAGTCTGTACGAGAGAAGCTTTGGAAGGGAATTTATCATAAACTGGTGTTTTACACTAGTCTATGATATCCCCTTCGCTGCTGGAGGTTGTGACTAATTTATACACCTAGACAGAAATCTATGGCAGCTCAGAGCCGCTGTGCATGTCTCTCCTCATTTACACCAGAAAACTGGTGTAAATGAAGTTAAATGTGGTGGGCCCATTGGCCCCAACCCATCCCTGCCCTCGCCATGCCTTCTTTTCAGAAAGTAGTGAGGATGACGTAGAAATGGCACTTGCTGCAATATTTTATTGCAGCGGTGTTTACAGAGTCACAAAGATAGGGGTTATGCCTTTTTTAACTGTTTGCAACTGTCATGTTCATGTAATGTGCCTGGTTCACAAGCAGGTGTCAGAAAACACATCAGAGCTGTACTTAGGTAGAATGGAGCTTTCCATTCCATTCTAACTTTCCACTGGAGAGAGGTGGGCTAGTCCTACTTCCTGCAGGAAGGGAGGGGACCAGTTTCAGTTAGTTCTAGTTTACCCCCTGCAAGGGGAAGGGTGTGCAGGGACACGTATCTGCTGGACGTGCCCACGCCAGTCAGAGCACACTAAGCTCTGCTTGCCATGGAGGCCAAAGCTTAAAGCCTCAGAAGCCAGGAGGAAAGATCCCTGGCATAACCTATAGTCAGACTACAGAGAAGAAGTGCAGCATACAGAAGAAGCTGAGTTATACAGCTAGCCTGTCAGTACAGCAGAGTCAGAGAGAAACAGATATAGCAGCGTTAAGTTTTCCTGCCAGTTTAATGCTAAATCCTGCTGGAACCAAGACAATGCCTGAAACTGTTTGGGGAAACGTTTATTCAAGTATAACTGCCATTGAACTTCATCTCAAGATCTGGACTCAAGTTATTTCTTCAAATACCTAATTTATTCCCCTTATTTATTGCTTCGGAGCCAAAGCCTGGGGTCCAGCAATATCCAGGTAGGAGCACCGTGACACACATAAAGAGACATTTAGGCCGCACTACACCACTCGGCATTCTTACCAAACCTAGGACGCGAAATAGAGGGCCCTGGGGCGCTGTCGCCCGTTGCACATACATGTCAAGGGTAGTACAGGGAAGGAAAGACAACCAAAGGGAACAACAACAAAGCAACTACAGACTAGGCCTAAAGCCTAGGGAATAAAGAGGTCACCTCCTAGTAAACCCTGACTCTCTCCCTAAGCTGATAACCACATGTGCAAGTCTCAGAGGTAGAAATACACATGCACGGGAACCTAAGACTGCTGACACACTGCACCAAACCCTCAGCTTAGGGAACAGGGAAAGAGGCAACCAGCTCCTTCCAACCTGAAGGAGCCAGTGTCTCCCTGAGGCCTAGTCAGGACAGACACAACAATAAAAGGGAAAGTACTTAGCTTGAGAAGCAACAGGAACAGGAGAATCAGCACACAAGCAGAGCACTCCTCAGAAGAACTATTAGCCGCAGGGAAACCAGTAAAAGGCAGAACATATAAAGGGGCCACCTGACTGATAATGAGCAACACCTGTGAAGGGGTGGAAACCTGTCAGCAACAATAAAAACAATAGAGATCTGTCAGATCGACTCCTGAATCTTCCGTCTATCTGAACTTCTAAGATCTCTCCCAGAGCCGGCAGTGACAATACAGTGCTCTGTGATGGGGAAGGTTGGTGTGAATGCAGTGCCTGGCATACAGTGCTTTTTGATAGGGAGGGTATGTGTGTGTACAGTGCCTGGCATACCGTGCTCTGTGATGGGATAGGTTGGTGTGTGCAGTGCCTGGTATTACAGTGCCCTGTGATGGGGAAGGTTGGTGTGTCTGCCATGTCTAGCATACAGTGCTCTGTGATGGGGAAGGTTGGTGTGAATGCAGTGATTGGCATACAGTGCTATGTGATGGGAAAGGTAGGTGTGAATGCAGTGCCTGGCATACAGTGCTGTGTGATGGGGAAGGTTGGTGTGAATGCAGTGCATGGCATACAGTGCTTTTTGACAGGGAGGCTTGGTGTGTGTGCAGTGCTTGGAATTATAGTGCTCTGTGATGGGGAAGGTTGGTGTGTGCAGTGCCTGACATTACAGTGCCCTGTGATGGGGAAGGTTGATGTGTCTGCCATGTCTAGCATACAGTGCTGTGTGATGGGGAAGGTTGGTGTGTGTGCAGTGCCTGGGATACAATGCTCTGTGATGGGGAAGTTTGGTGTGTGTGCCATGTCTGGGTACAGTGCTCTGTGATGGGAATGGTTGGTGTGTGCAGTGCCTGGCTTACAGTGCTCTGTGATGCGGAAGGTTGGTGTGAATCCAGTACCTGGCATACAGTGCTCTGTGATGGCTAGGGTTGGTGTGTTTGTATTGCCTGGCATTACAGTGCTCTGTGATGGGGGAGGTTGGTGTGTGCAGCGCCTGGCATACAATGCTCTGTGATGGAGAACTTTGTTGTGTGTGTGTTTGTCATGTCTGGCGTACAGCAGACCTCCCAAGTGTCCCTCTATTGGAGGGACAGTCCCTCTTTTTGAACCAAATCCCTCTGTCCCTCTTTTCTCCTTAAATGTCCCTCTTTTTGATTTAAAGGAATAGATTTGCATTATTATATTTACAATATTGACGCAGAATGTGTTTGTCTGGTTCCTCTCTGTATATTAGAGCCCATCTTGTATGTTATTTCATTATTTGATGCAATTGGGATTTTAGAAATGTTTATATTTAGATTATTTACTCACTATTTCATAAGAGAAAAGTATGGAAGTGTATAGATATGCAGGAAAAATGGATCTTTTGCACAATGAACCAAAAGTGTCCCTCTTTGACCGTCCGAAAAGTTGGGAGGTGAGGTACAGTGCTATGTGACGGGGAAGGTTGTTGTGGGTGCCGTGCCGGGCATACAGTGCTATGTGACGGGGAAGGTTGTTGTGGGTGCAGTGCCGGGCATACAGTCCTCTGTGACTGGGAAGGGTGTTGTGGGTGCCGTGCCGGTCATACAGTCCTCTGTGACTGGGAAGGGTGTTGTGGGTGCCGTGCCGGTCATACAGTGCTATGTGACTGGGAAGGGTGTTGTGGGTGCAGTGCCTGTCATACAGTGCTATGTGACTGGGAAGGTTGTTGTGGGTGCAGTGCCTGGCATACAGTGCTCTGTGACTGGGAAGGGTGTTGTGGGTGCAGTGCCTGGCATACAGTGCTCTGTGACTGGGAAGGGTGTTGTGGGTGCAGTGCCTGGCATACAGTGCTCTGTGACTGGGAAGGTTGTTGTGGATGCAGTGCCTGGCATACAGTGCTCTGTGACTGGGAAGGGTGTTGTGGGTGCAGTGCCTGGCATACAGTGCTCTGTGACTGGGAAGGTTGTTGTGGATGCAGTGCCTGGCATACAGTGCTCTGTGACTGGGAAGGGTGTTGTGGGTGCAGTGCCTGGCATACAGTGCTCTGTGACTGGGAAGGGTGTTGTGGGTGCAATGCCTGGCATACGGTGCTCTATGACTGGGAAGGTTGTTGTGGGTGCAGTGCCTGGCATACAGTGCTCTGTGACTGGGAAGGGTGTTGTGGGTGCAGTGCCTGGCATAAGGTGCTCTGTGACTGAGAAGGTTGTTGTGGGTGCAGTGCCTGGCATACAGTGCTCTGTGACTGGGAAGGGTGTTATGGGTGCAGTGCCTGGCATACGGTGCTCTGTGACTGGGAAGGGTGTTGTGGGTGCAGTGCCTGGCATACAGTGCTCTGTGACTGGGAAGGTTGTTGTGAGTGCAGTGCCTGGCATACAGTGCTCTGTGACTGGGAAGGGTGTTGTGGATGCAGTGCCTGGCATACAGTGCTCTGTGACTGGGAAGGGTGTTGTGGGTGCAGTGCCTGGCATACAGTGCTCTGTGACTGGGAAGGGTGTTGTGGGTGCAGTGCCTGGCATACAGTGCTCTGTGACTGGGAAGGGTGTTGTGGGTGCAGTGCCTGGCATACGGTGCTCTATGACTGGGAAGGTTGTTGTGGGTGCAGTGCCTGGCATACAGTGCTCTGTGACTGGGAAGGGTGTTGTGAGTGCAGTGCCTGGCATACAGTGCTCTGTGACTGGGAAGGTTGTTGTGGATGCAGTGCCTGGCATACGGTGCTCTATGACTGGGAAGGTTGTTGTGGGTGCAGTGCCTGGCATACAGTGCTCTGTGACTGGGAAGGGTGTTGTGGGTGCAGTGCCTGGCATACAGTGCTCTGTGACTGGGAAGGGTGTTGTGGGTGCAGTGCCTGGCATACGGTGCTCTGTGACTGGGAAGGGTGTTGTGGGTGCAGTGCCTGGCATACAGTGCTCTGTGACTAGGAAGGTTGGGGTGTGTGTGGTGTCTGGCATGCAGTGTGCTGTGATTGGTAGTAGCTGTGGTTTTAGTGCTTTGCCTGGCAGAGAATGATGTCATTATGGGGAGGGTTCTCATTTCTGGTCCACACATTGATGCTCTATGGGGAGGAGGGAGGAGGCACTAAGCTGCTTCAGCACATTCATCTTTTGATGCTGCTGCTGCTGCTGTAATAAGGTTTTATGGGCATTCATCTGTAACATCTGAGACCTGGATAATCCATGCAGCCCACCGCCTTCAGCCTCCACAGATGCCCAGCTGCCCCCATGTGACTCCCTGAGTGACAGCCGCACACATCTGGGAATCCATCTATTGTCTGTCTGCTGACATTTCCCTTCAATGGTTGCTAAGAGAAGGACAGGAGCCAGCAGCTCAATGCTTCCTGTGCTTCTCTGTCTGCTTCTCCTGCTCCAGGTAAGGGAACTCTCATCATCCAGTATATGGAGTAGGGGGTGCAGGGGACATTGCCGTTTGTACTCGGGCAGAGATTTCTGAGGTTTTCCTAAAATTCTCCTATATTATAATTCTACTTTCATTGTAATTCTGCTTCTTGCTATTTTAATTGATTGAATGTTTACAATACGAAAACATTCCTTAGCCCTCACCCACCCTGAATGTTACCCCTCCACATACTACATGTTACCCCTCGAAGGGTCTGTTATTCCCCATACACACCCTGCATGTTACGCCCCACCCTGTATGTTAGCTCTCACCATGCGTTTTACAACCTTACACACCCTGCACGTTCTCCCCACCCTGTGTTACCCCGTATCGCATTGTGTTATCCTCCTACACACCATGCATGCTACCCCTACCCTGTGTGTTACCCCCTTGCCTTGACCCTTGGAAATTATGGATTCCCGTAAATGTACAGTGAAGGACATAGAGATGCCTGCTGTATGGCACTGCTTCTATATCTCCCTTTGTTGGGGTTTTTATATGACTTCTTTATATTTAGCACTTTGTATGATATCACCAGGCCTTGTTCTTAGGGACAAATCTCAGGTTTTGGCCTAGAATCCAATATTAGATCCAATGACCCAAAATCCAATCCCAAAACTAATATTCTCACATAACAATGAGAGATAAAAACTACCAAAGGTAATAGTCTAAACTAAAGCAACAAAGTCTATTTAGGCAGGATTTTCCATGTACCCCAATGTATACTGTAGTAGTCCTATAATAATTCAGACAGCTGGCAAATGTTCAGACACAGGGGGCATATGATCAGAGTGTGGGCAGATAATTGGGCACATAGCATATGATCAGACATAGGGCTTGAAATTAAATAGTTGGCATAAGATCAGGCAGATAGTATATGATCAGGCAGGGGGCATATGATCCAATAAATGGCATATGATCGGGCAGGTGGTATACCAAGTAGTGTGCATATGATCCAATTCCGAAACTTTACTATTCACACAATTGCAGTGAAGGATGAAAATTCCCAACGTCATAAAAATTCTAAAGCAACAAAGTCTAGTCATGCAGGAAATCCCATCCACTACAATGTATGGTGCTTTTATATCCAGTGCTGTCAGACAGGTGGCATATGATCAGACAGGGAATATATGGTGGTATACAGTATGAAACAGCAATGGGCAGATAATCAGGTAGGGGGCATATGATCAGAAAAGGGTACATGATCAGACAGGTGATGTATGATCAAGCAGGGGTCACATCATCATACGAGAGGCATATGATCCGGCAGGGGACATATTGTAGGGAAGGTGACATATATCAAACAGGGGGCATAGGATCAGACAGATTACATTATGTGCAGCTGTTAGCGTACATGGGCATCATGTGGAATTGTTATATCGGCAGTACATAACACATTTATAGTGACACTGTGGCATGTGGCTCCGTTATGCTGTATTGCTAGGCTCTGCATACACCACGGACAAAAGGTTCATTTTGCTACCCTAATCCTGTATCTGCATAGTCTGGCTAAGGCAAAGTCACCCCCTGGTACTATACTCCCAGGACACATGATGCAGTTGCCCCCATGAGCTATGCCCCTGGTGTATGGCACGTTTATACAGACATTGTGTGGCATTTTTATATTTGCATTGCATCACACATTGTGTTGGCATTACATGGTACATTTATACAGACATTGTGTGCCACTAGTATATTGGCCTTGCATGGCACATTGATACTGACAGTGTGTGGCACTGTTATATGGGCATTGTACGGGGATTTTTTGTTACCATTGTATGGAACTGTTATATTGACGTTGCATGACACAATTATACTGACGGTGTGTTGCACTGTATGAGCATTGTATGAGAAATGTTTACTGGTATTATCTGGAACTATTATATACTGTAGGTATTTCAAGGGACCCTTAAATAGACATTTTGTGCCACTTTATGTTGTCATTGCATGGTACATTTATACTGACAGTGTGTGCACTGTTATATGGGCATTGTATGGTATAAGTATACTGACAGTGTCTAGTAGGCTTGAGCAAATTGAGTTTCGGATCATAGATCCAAAGTTGATTCATTCAGAAACTGTTTAAAATGCTGTTTCCATACAGTATTAAAATGTATTGGCTCTGTGGAGGAAAACTTTGTCTCGCCCGAAGTTGCGAGAGACTTTGGAAAATAACTTCGGTATTCCTATCTGCTTATTTAAAAACATTTTAAAATAGGAACCCGAAGCGGCACCAGCTAGCACCAAAGCCGACTCCAGATTCCTATTTTAAAATGTTTTTTAATAAGCAGTTAGGAATACCAAAGTTATTTACCAAAGTCTCTCGCAACTTTGGGCGAGACAAAGTTTTCCTCCACAGAGCCAATACATTTTAATGAGGAAACCGCATTTTAAACAAAGTTTCTGAATGAATCAACTTCGGATCTATGATTCGAAGCTCGATTTGCTCAAGCCTAGTGTCTAACACTGGTATATGGATATTGTATGGCATATTTACACTGACAATATTTAGCACTGTTATTATGTGCATTGTATGGCATATTTATACTAGCAATGTTACATAGTAACATAGTAAAATAGTATATAAGGCCGAAAAAAGACATTTGTCCATCCAGTTCAGCCTGTTAGGCTACTTTCACACTTGCGTTCGGAGCGGATCCGTCTGGTGTCTGTACAGACTGATCCGCTCCTATAATGCAAACGCTTGCATCCGTTCAGAACGAATCCGTTTGCATAACAGTTTTTTTCAGATCTGATTTTTCACTTCGTGAAAACTCAGATCCGACAGTATATTCTAACACAGAGGCGTTCCCATGGTGATGGGGACGCTTCAAGTTAGAATATACTAAAATAACTGTGTACATGACTGCCCCCTGCTGCCTGGCAGGTGCTGCCAGGCAGCAGGGGGCAGACCCCCCTCTCCCTCCCTCCCCTGTATTTAACTCATTGGTGGCCAGTGCGGCCGGCCCCCCCTCCCGCCCTCCCCTATATTTAACTCAATGGTGGCCAGTGCGGCCGGCCCCCCTCCCTCCCCCCCTGTTTTTAACTCATTGGTGGGCAGTGCTGCCGGCCCCCCTCCCTCGCCCCCCTGTTTTTAACTCATTGTTGGCCAGTGCGGCTGGCCCCCCCCCCCTCCCCCCCTAATTAAAATGACCGACCCCCCATCATTGGTGGCAGCGGAGAGTTCCGATCGGAGTCCCAGTTTAATCGCTGGGACTCCGATCGGTAACCATGGCAACCAGGATGCTACTGCAGTCCTGGTTGCCATGGTTACTTAGCAATTTTAGAAGCATTATACTTACCTGCGATGTCTGTGACCGGCCAGGCGCTCCTCCTACTGGT
Organism: Bufo bufo; assembly: GCF_905171765.1. Taxonomy (NCBI): domain Eukaryota; kingdom Metazoa; phylum Chordata; class Amphibia; order Anura; family Bufonidae; genus Bufo; species Bufo bufo. Next base: position 217,295,588 of record NC_053389.1, read on the forward strand.
AAGTGAAAGGTCTGTGCTATAAGCAATGCGCCGCACAGACCTTTCACTTACCAGTACGAGGAGCGCCGGGCCGGTCACAGACATCGCAGGTAAGTATAATGCTTCTAAAATTGCTAAGTAACCATGGCAACCAGGAATGCAGTAGCGTCCTGGTTGCCATGGTTACCGATCGGAGTCCCAGCGATTAAGCTGGGACTCCGATCGGAACTCTCCGCTGCCACCAATGATGGGGGATCGGTCATTTTAATTAGGGGGGGAGGGCGGGCCGGCCGCACTGGCCACCAATGAGTTAAAAACAGGGGGGGAGGGGGGCCGGCCGCACTGGCCACCAATGAGTTAAAAACAGGGGGGGAGGGAGGGGGGGCCGGCCGCACTGGCCACCAATGAGTTAAAAATAGGGGGGAGGGAGGGGGGCCGGCCGCACTGGCCACCAATGAGTTAAATACAGGGGAGGGAGGGGGGCCGCACTGGCCACCAATGAGTTAAATACAGGGGAGGGAGGGGGGATCTGAATATACTGTCGGATCTGAGTTTCACGATCTAACTCAAATCCGATGGTATATTCTAACATAGAGGCGTTCCCATGGTGATGGGGACGCTTCAAGTTAAAATATACCATCGGATTGGAGAAAACTCCGATCCGATGGTATAATAGGGACTCCTGACTTTACATTGGAAGTCAATGGTGGATGGATCCATTTGCAATTGCACCATATTGTGTCAACGTCAAACGGATCCGTCCCCATTGACTTGCATTGTAAGTCTGGACGGATCCGTTTGGCTCCGCACGGCCAGGCGGACACGGAAACGCTGCAAGCTGCGTTCGGGTGTCCGCCTGCTGAGCGGAACAGAGGCCAAACGGTGCCAAACTGATGCATTTTGAGCGGATCCGCATCCACTCAGAATGCATTGGGGCAGTACGGATCCGTTCGGGGCCGCTTGTGAGAGTCTTCAAACAGAACTCACAAGCGGAACCCCGAACGCGAGTGTGAAAGTAGCCTTATCCTGTAGGATGATCCAGAGGAAAGCAAAAAACCCCTGTGAGATACAAGCCAATTTGCCCCACTTCAATAAGGCAATCAGAATTAGTGATGGACAATCATCGGCCGGGACGGTACGCGAATGCGATCAAATGTTCGCGGCGGGCTCCATTCATTTTAATGGCAGGCGAACCTGAAAAACCTTCAGCTGATATTTGCAGCCACCAAATACTGAGTGTACAAATAGTCCCACAACATGGACAGTGACATACCAGAGGGGGATCAATGACAAAAATTCCAACAAAAAGTGTCTTAATCAGGGGACATTTTTATGCGTCTTAAAGGGAAATTCTCTTAAATGTGCCCTGTTGCGCTACCTAAATGCACTATATAGAAAGTATATTATTGGTATATACCACCCCTGCTTCAATCACTTTTTGGGGGGCAACTGGTATATCACACCAGTAGAAATGATTTGTTCCAATAGCGCTTGTGCCTCTATATACCTGCAGTATCTCAGCAGAACCGCACACAACTGCTGCACAATACAAATGCACTATAATATACTTTATAACATAGAAAGTATATATAACATTGTACAAGGAAGACAATCCATAGAATATACATAAAGATAAAACGTAACCTTTAATAATGTTACTAGTAAGGGCTCATTCAGACGGGCGTATGCTATCCGCAAAAATGCGGATCAGTTTTTTTGCGGATTAGATGCTGACCCCTTTTTCTATTCCACGGTTCCGCAAAACAAATGAAACATGTCCTATACTTGTCCGTGAAAATCAAGACATGGCCCCATTGAAGTCTATGGGTCCGCAAAAAATGCTGAACTGTCCACAAAAAAACGGATCCGCATTTTTGCGGACAGCATACGGCCGTCTGAATGAGGCCTAAAGATATCCCTCAAAATGAAAATAAATTAAATTATTAAAGTTAAGCAAAAAGCATAGATGTGGTAGACAATAACAAGTGCTCGGTGGCACTAAATCAGGTGCTCGGTGGCACCAAATCAGAAACCATATGTCCTACCACAATCCGGGGGGTTCCAGTGCACATCGATGAATCCCGGAGGGAAAGCAAAAAACATCTATCCCTGGGCTAGATGATGATGTGGTATTGAAGGACAGGGTGAGCAAAGAACTGTCCCTGATATTGCCCTACAGGGGGGTGCTATTCTGGCCCTGATAGCCTAACCACAGAGCACCCACCCTGATAAGAGCGACCCTATCCGGAACCTTACCCTATATAAAAATGGCCCTAGTAAGCCCCTAGCCCCTAAGCCCCTGACTTCCAGGTGACCACTATATAGATCTATCTATGTGTTTTTGACTCATTATAAAAGTATATTATAAGTATATCGCACCCCTCTGCGTATCGCACCTATCGATAGCACACCTATACCAGTCCTTTTGTGGCCCTATTAGCTAGCGTTTGGTGTCCCTAACAGCCTGTCCCTGCTCCACACAGCAACCTCTCCCTACACTGGCAAAAGACTGAATGTAGAATTGCGGCCAGATCAGGGTTATTCATAAGGTAGAGGGTATGTCTATGTGCTGAAACGTCTCAATTGGCTGTCCTGTACCACCTGATGGATGTGTCATGGGTCAAAGTTCTTCACAATGTAAAAGAATATGGCGGGCGCGAATATCGCCATATGTTCGGTGAATCGCGAACACGCAAAGTTCACAGCGAAATGACCGCCGGGCGAACTGCAAGGCCATCTCTAATCAGAATAACTCCCTGGATCAACTCTCTAGTAGCTATAGCCTGTAATTTTATTACACTCCAGAATTCCATCCAAGCCCCTCTTGAATTCTTTTATTGTACTCACCATCACCACCTCCTCAGGCAGAAAGTTCCATAGTCTAACTGCTCTTACCGTAAAGAATCCTTTTCTATGTTTGTGTACAAACCTTCTTTCACACAGAGGGTGTCCCCTCGTCACAGTCACAGTCCTGGGGATAAATAGATGATGGGATAGATCTCTGTACTGACCCCTGATATATTTATATATAGTAAATAGATCTCCCCTCAGTCGTCTTTTTTCTAAAGTGAATAACCCTAATTTTGATAATCTTTCAGGGTACTGTAGTTGCCCCAATGCAGTTATTACTTTAGTTGCCCTCCTCTGAACCCTCTCCAGCTCTGCTATGTCTGCCTTGTTCACAGGAGCCCAGTACTGTACACAGTACTCCATGTGTGGTCTGACTAGTGATTTGTAAAGTGGTAGGACTATGTTCTCATCACAGGCATCTATGCCCCTTTTGATGCACCCCATTATTTTATTGACCTTGGCAGCAGCTGCCTGACACTGGTTTTTACTGCTTAGTTTGCTGTTTATTAAAATTCCTAGATCCTTTTCCATGTCAGTGTTACCCAGTGTTTTACCATTTAGTATGTACGGGTGATTTGCATTATTCCTTCCCATGTGCATAACCTTACATTTGTCAGTGTTAAACCTCATCTGCCACTTCTCTGCCCAAGCCTCTAATCTATCCAGATCCATCTGTAGCTGTATATTGTCCTCTTCAGTGTTAGTTACTTTACACAGTTTAGTGTCATCTGCAAAAAAATGTATTTTACTGTGCAAGCCTTCTACAAGATCATTAATAAATATATTGAAGAGAATAGGGCCCAATACTGACCCCTGAGGTACTCTGCTAGTGACAGTGACCCAATCTGAGTGTGTACTATTAATAACCACCCTCTGTTTTCTATCATTGAGCCAGTTACTTACCCACATACAGACGTTTTCTCCCAGTCCGAGCATTCTCATTTTATATACTAACCTTTTATGTGGTACAGTGTCAAATGCTTTGGAGAAGTCCAGATATACGGCATCCATTGATTCGCCACTGTCAAGTCTAGAACTTACCTCCTCATAGAAACTGATTAGTTTGACATGACCGATCCCTCATGAAGCCATGCTGATATGATGTTATTTGCTTGTTATTATTGAGATCCTCCAAGATAGCATCTCTTAGAAAACCTTCAAACTGTTTACCCACAACAGATGTTAAACTTACCAGCCTATAGTTTCCAGGGTCTGTGTTTGCACCCTTTTTGAATATTGGCACCACATTTTCTATGTGTCAATCCTGTGGAATACTCCCTGTCAGTATAGAGTCTGTAAATATCAGAAATTAGGGTCCGGCTATGACAATACTTTATTCTGTTAGGATATGGGCGTGTATGCCATCTGGCGCTGGCGATTTGTCTATTTTAATCTATTTAAGTCCCTGTTGTGCTTCTTTCTGGGTCAGACAGGGCACTTTTAATGGGGAATTTACTTTTACATTCTGCATTTCATCTGCAGTTTATTTTCCTCAGTGAATACAGTGGAGAAAAAAATATTTAATAGCTTTGCTTTCTCCTCGCCACTCTCTGCAACTCTCCCCTCATTGCTCTGTAGAGGGCTGACACCTTCAGATTTATACTTTTTACCATTTATATAATTGAAGAACATTTTAGGGTTAGTTTTGCTCTCTTTGGCAATGAATCTCCCGGTCTCTAGTTTGGTGGCTTGTATTTGTTTTTTACATATTCTATTTTTTTCCTTATAGTTTTTCAGTGCTTCCTCGCTACCCTCCTGTTTTAGTGATTTAAATGCTTTAAAGTTCTATTTATCCACATTGGTTGATTCTTGTTCCTTAACCTCATATTCCTATAAGGTATGTATCTCTCACAATTAGATTTTAGGATGCTTTTAAAAATATCCCATTTTGTGGCGGTATTTTTATTTTTGAGGACTTTGTCCCAGTTGGTTAGTTGGTTAAAGTTTGCTTTTTTGAAGTTTGGTATTTGTGTTCCTCCCTGTAGAAACGTGCATTTGAAGGCTAATTTGAAGGTTATTACTTTATGGTCCCTATTTCCCAGGTATCCCCCAACCTGCACATCTGTTGTTCTGTCAGGTCTATTGGTTAATACTAAGTCCAGTATGGCCGTCCCTCTAGTTGGGTCCTGAATATCTATATCTGGGTAAGTCCCCCATAATAACCACCTCATTATGATCTGCCGCCTCGTCTATCTCGTTTAGTAGTAGATTTTCTGTGGACTCTGGTATATTAGGTGGTTTATAATAAACTCCTATTAGTATTTTATTATTGTTTTTGCCTCCATGTATTTCTACCCACAGTGACTCCACATGTTCATGTCCCTCACTTATATCTTCTCGGACTGTGGGCTTTAGACAGGACTTTACATAAAGGCAGACCCCTCCCCCTCTCCGGTTTTGGCGATCCTTTCTAAACTGTAACCCTGTACAACTGCCCGGTCGTAGCTATCATCCAGCCATGTCTCAGTTATTCCCTGTAAAGGATGCCCTTCTATGGTGGTTCGCATGTTTTCCTCTCCCTGCTTAAAAGACTTTCACTAACTTTTGAACCCTGGTCTAATTCGTGCCAGGTTGGGATGTTAAATGTCTATGTGTATTGTAAAGGGTGGGACATTGTATGTTTGAGTAAGTGATGTCTGTTCCATTGTCTCTCTGTGTGTATTGGCGATTGTTCTCTGTCCTGAAGACAACCGAGTTGTAATTCGATTGTCTCTCAGGACAGAGGGCAATGTGTATTCTCCTGCCTGTGTTGATTATGTTAACCATGGTGTCTATGTGGGTTGTAACCTTTGTGTTATGGGTTAATGTATGTTTGTTGTGGGTGTTTCTCTTGCATGGGAGCAGGGGATAAAAAGCAATTGTATTTTTCAATGTGATGTCTTCCAGTAAAGTATTTCTAGCATTCAGCTTGGGCTAATGTATAGACTTATTTGGCGATACCAGCGATACCAGCAATAATAGCGATCTATTGCTCTGTGGATTACTTGCCAGTGCTATTTCAAGGGGAGAAGGGAATACTAGACGGTGACACGGATGATACCATCACATTCCCACTATGTCATAGTCCTCCTCACAAATCACTAATTCCAGTTTTATTAGTCAGGCTTCTGGCATTAGTATACATACAATTAAGAGGTCTATGTATATTTTTTACCCTACACCTTTCCTTTTGAACTGTTCTAGTCCCTCCTTCCATTCCTCCCCCAGTCCCACTACCTTGCCCCCGGTTTCTATCTGCACTATCTTCCCATCCTATAACGTAATTACTCTCCCCCCAGTCCCTAGTTTAAACACTCCTCCAACCTTTTAGCCATCTTTCCCCCAACACAGCTGCTCCTTCCCCATTGAGGTGCAGCCCATCCCTACGATAGAGCCTGTAGCTGACAGAGAAGTCGTCCCAGTTCTCCGGGAACCCAAACCCCTCCTTCCTACACCAGTTCTTGAGCCACTTGTTAACCTCCCTTTCTTGTGTGGCTCGTGGTACAGGCAGTATTTCTGAAAACACTTCCTTTGAGGTCCTTGCCCTAAGCTTCTGACCTAAATCCCTAAAATAATTTTTAAGGACTCTCCATCTTCCTCTAACTTTGTCATTAGTTCCGATATGGACCATGACCGCTGGGTCTTTTCCAGCCCCTCCCAGTAATCTGTCAACCCGATCCGCGATGTGTCGAACTCTACAGCCAGGAAGACAGCACACTGTTCGGCGATCAGGGTCTTTGTGACAGATTGCCCTTTCTGTACCCCTAATAATAGAGTCTCCCACTACCAGCACCTGTCTGGCCTGCCCTGCTCTCCTGGTCCCCTGCTTACTGGAGCTGACATTCCCCTGACTGGCAGAAGAAGTGTCTGGCTGCTGCAGTGCCGTCCCTGAACCGACATCCCCCTCATCTGCCAACCGTGCAAACTTGTTGGGGTGTGACAGATCAGGGCTAGCCTCCCTGGCACTCTTCCCTCTACCCCGCTTTCTAACTGTTACCCAGCTAGCTACCTCACTTTCCTCAGCCTCATCGCTACCACTCTCCCCTCCATCTACCCCAAACAGTGCTTGCTCAGTGAGCAGCAAACTCTTTTCCAAATTGTTAACGACTCTCAGTGTTGAAACTCGCCTGTATAGATACTCGATGTGCGATTCCAAACGGGTAATTTGCTCACATTTTGAACAATGATATACACCCTCGAATAGCTGTTCCAGGACTGCATACATCAGACAAGATGTGCACTGGACTGCGTTGTCAATTATGGAACACATACTAATGGGGATTACACAATGAAAGCGAAAAATACAATATAATGCAGTAATAATAAACTGATTTACTGCAGTCCCCCACTGAAGTCCCTGAATCTGAAGTCACTTAATCTAAAGTCGCAGACTTATACAAAAACACACTTAAATCAAACACGCGACACGCAAACTCGCCTTATACTCCTGCTTATATAAATGGAGCTCTCAAAACCAGCCTGTTTTGTTTCCTCTGGATTCAAAGGGATATTTTATATGAGAATTGCATGACATACTGTAGTTATACTGACAGCATTTAGCACTGTTATATTGGAATAAGCACATTTCTAATTACATTTTGTGGTGTTAGTACTCACAAATGGGAGGCAAGGTCACAAAAGCTGCTGAGAAAGGATGTGCCCTAACCTCTCACCCTCTTGTTGTCTTTTAATAATGTGAAGTCCTGAGTCGGGCACTTTTCAGACAACGAGATGGAAAACTACCTCATCTTTATAATATAAATGAAATCTGGAATGTATAAATCACCAACCAGTTCTGCAGCATAGGGAGGGGTCAATATGAGGTTTTGCATTCCCCGTGATTTAGAGTGAAGTCTACTTTCTGGAGGTTTATATTGTGTAATATTGATGACCTAATAGCAAGCACATCTAATTTTAATATAAAGGTTTATCCACATTAGAGATGAGCGAATATCTGGTTATAGAATTTGTTTGCGATTCGTTTACTGTTAAAAGGTGAATTGCATTTCTATGATGGAATGTATAACGGAATGCCTTTAGAGGCATTACGTCATTCATTCCGTCATAATAGAAGTCTGTGGCCTGCTTAACGGATCCGTCCCATTTCCGTTATGCAAGAGAGGACTCCCCTGCAAAACGGAAACAGAAAGGATCCGTTTTGCAGCCCATAGACTTCTATTATGACGGAATGAATAACGGAATGCGTCTAAAGGCATTCCGTTATACATTCCGTCATAGAATTGTGTTATGGTCCCCGGTAACAAAGCGTGAGCGAATTTCAAAATTTGAAATTCACTCATCTCTAATCCACATGTTCAGGCTTATTGATGCACTCTTCAAAGCTAAAACCACGAGTGAAGGCAAAAATATGTCCTTTAAACTTTCTCTCCTTTTATGATCCACTTTTGATTTTTAGCTTCCAAAACTGTATCAGGAAACCTGGCCGTGTGGCCCTACACTTAAGAACCTATTACACTGCATGATTTCGACCAATTATTGGAAATGTGAACGCTCATTCCCAATAATCGGCTCATATAATTGAGCTGCCGATCAGCCGATGAATGAGCAAATGCTTGTTCACCAGCTGATTGGCATCTTTCATCAGGATTAAAGATGGGCAATTATCGGCACCACATCTTCCTATGTGATCAGGGGTGTGGTGCCGATAATGAATAGAACAGAGTGAGGCAGGAATGACTGCGGGAGAAATCGTTCCTCCCACATGTATACATCCGCATGTGTAATCAGACCGGTGCAAACGAGCACAGATGGATGTGTTATCTTCTATTAACGCTCGCACTGCCCAAAGTTCTGGCAGTGTGATACCACCCTTACTCTAACCTCAAAAAATTCAAGCTTACCATGATAAAGTACATACTATCATATGCTATACACACGGAGAAACACACTCCTATACATACAACAAAATCTACAAGTCACTGGAAGCAATTCCGCGTACTTATCCAAGGATCTGCCTGGTGGCCTACAGGGGGCCAGGAAGGATTTTTTTTTCCACTTTATGACAAATTGGTGTATGCCACTCATGGGTCAACTGGGGTTTTAAGTATGAGAGTTGGAACTTGATGGATCTTTTTCCTAGCAGTGACCTTTGTAACTCCAGTATGTAACCATATACAACATGTACTGTATATATTCACTTACCTCTCACTTTGTGAATATAAATTAGCATTATAGCTTAAAAATATTTGGGGTCATTTATCAAACTGGTGTAAAGTAGAACTGGCTTAGTTGCCCACAGCAACCAATCAGATTCCTCCTTTCATTTTCCAAAGAAGCTAAAAAAAAATGAAAAGTGGAATCTGATTGGTTGCTATGGACAACTAAACCAGTTCTACCTTACACCAGTTTGATAATTGATCTAAATTATACGTAGTTTATGACCATTTCTTTAATGATTGGTTTCAAAGCCCCTAAGGGTGCCTTCACATGCTGCAGATTTTGTTGAAGAAAATTTCTGAGACTGAAAATCTGTTTCAATCATCTGAATGGGGCTTGCAGAAATCCATGTGCTTCCCGCCAAAACAACCATATTCACATGAATGGAACTGAGTTTCAGACTCAAAATGTGCAGCTTGAGAAGGGACCCAAAATAAAATCACTCAAACCAATTAAAGGAATTTTTCTTCACACAACGCTGTGCTTACTTTATTCTAGCATCAGTGGGGATCCCATTGACTTCAGTTAGTGTTGATAAAATCATGTGCCTTTACTGTCTACAGTTGGAATACCCCTTTAAATGAAAGTATGTCCTTATTACCAATGTCAGTGTAATTACATAAAAGTCACAGAAGAGATGTTGTTTGATGGTAATTAACTTTCTATGTTGTGGACAGAAATTTCTGCAGGTTTCTATACAGTACACATGGTATACAGAATGATTAAAATGGAGCTACCACTGGGTGTTTAGTGGCACAGCTCACCCTCCCACAGGAAAGAGCGGTAGAGTAATACAGACAGAGATGTACAATACATGTAGTACAGGTAGAGGGTAGTACAGTATCTGTAGTACATCTATATGGCAGTGCAGTGTATGAATTATAGGTATATGGCAGCACAGTACATGTAGTACAGGTAAAGAGCAGCACAATATACTGCAACACAAACAGGAACATTACATAGATATATAGTATTAGAATTAGGAACACCACATAGTTACAGTTACAGAACCAGGAACACTACATAGCTACAGCTACAGAACTAGGAACACTATATAATTACAGTAACAGAACCAGGAATACTACATATATACAGTAACAAAACCAGGAATACTACATAATTACACCAACAGAACTAGGAACACTATATAATTACAGTAACAGAACCAGGAATACTACATAGATACAGTAACAGAACCAGGAATACTACATAGCTACAGCTACAGAACCAGGAACACTATATAAATACAGCGACAGAACCAGGAATACTACATAATTACAGCGACAGAACTAGGAACACTATATAATTACAGTAACAGAACCAGGAATACTACATAGATACAGTAACAGAACCAGGAATACTACATAATTACAGCGACAGAACTAGGAACACTATATAATTACAGTAACAGAACCAGGAATACTACATAATTACAGCGACAGGTACTAGGAACACTATATAATTACAGTAACAGAACCAGGAATACTACATAGATACAGTAACAGAGCCAGGAACACTACATAACTACAGCGACAGAACTAGGAACACTATATAATTACAGTAACAGAACCAGGAACACTACATAATTACAGCGACAGAACTAGGAACACTACATAGCTACAGCTACAGAACCAGGAATACTACATAGATACAGTAACAGAACCAGGAACACTATATAATTACAGTGACAGAACTAGGAATACTACATAATTACAGCGACAGAACCAGGAATACTACATAGATACAGTAACAGAACTAAGAACACTATATAATTACAGTGACAGAACTAGGAATACTACATAATTACAGCGACAGAACCAGGAATACTACATAGATACAGTAACAGAACTAAGAACACTACATAATTACAGCGACAGAACTAGGAACACTACATAGATACAGCAACAGAACTAAGAACACTATATAATTACAGTAACAGAACCAGGAATACTACATAGATACAGTAACAGAACTAAGAACACTACATAATTACAGCAACAGAACTAAGAACACTATATAATTACAGTAACAGAACCAGGAATACTACATATATACAGTAACAGAACCAGGAATACTACATATATACAGTAACAGAATCAGGAACACTACATAATTACAGCGACAGAACTAGGAACACTATATAATTACAGTAACAGAACCAGGAACGCTACATAATTACAGCGACAGAACTAGGAACACTATATAATTACAGTAACAGAACCAGGAACGCTACATAATTACAGCGACAGAACTAGGAACACTATATAATTACAGCGACAGAACCAGGAACACTACATACATATAGTATCAGAGTAACACCACCAAGAATACTATATCCATACAGTAACAGAATAACATTATATTGGTATGTTAACAGAACCACAAATAATATATAGATACAGTAACAAAACTGAGAAATATAGATGAAGTAACTGAATAAAAATAATACATATGCAGTAACGGAATCAGAAACACTAAGTATATACAGTAAGAGATCCAAGATTAATAAATAGAGACAATAACAGAACCAAGAATAGTACATAGGTACAGTAATAGAACCATAAACACTGCATAGATACAAAAAAGAACTAAGAATGATATGCAGATACAGCAACAGAATCAGGAACAATACTAAGATACAATAAAATAACTAAGAATAACAGATACAGTAACAGTATCAGGAACACTACGTAGATACAGTAACCATATAAAGGGCGCTTTAGTTCCATTCACAACCATTTTATATTCTGAACATTTACTTCTAGGAATCTTCAATGTTCCAAGTGACGGTCACAGATGACAACCTTATTCTCATCTCCCTGGAGGATTCAGATGTGGTATCTACAGCCTCAGTGTATGTTGTGAAGATCACTGGGGAATCTAAGAATTACTTTTTCCAGTTTGAAGAGTTTAACAGCTCCTTGCCGAATCCTCTGGTTTTCAATGCCAGCTACCATGGACTTTATTACATAATCACATTAATGGTGATAAATGCCAACCTGGCTTCAAGACCAGCAAGATCAGTGACAGTTCTGACCAGTAAGTATGTCTGCCACTGGTGGTGGCCACATTAGCAACCAAAGCCTAATAGCTAGGGAATCACTTCTCTGATGTGATCTGGTAGAGGGGACTGCTTCAATCCAGGGATCCAGGCCTTCTTTTCCCATATGGTCGGAGTAGAGCCGTTTTGTGTAAGGCTGTCTGGGAAATGGAAACCATCAGAATCCTATTACTGTTCACATCATTAAGCAAAGTCCCGCAGTTGATGTGTGACCTTTTTCTTATGACTCCCAACACTTGTCTCTTTCTTCCAGAGCCACTTCCAGTCAGCAAGGTATTCATCCATGATTATAAAGTGTCACCAGAAACTGGAGTTGTGTTTGAAGTTTACTATCCCGAAAAGTTCAACGTCTTCACAAGAGTGAACATCAGTTACTGGGAAGGGAGCAACTTCCGCACAATGTTATACAAAGGTCAGGATCATATAATTATAAAAATAAAAAATATTATTATTATTTATTATTATTATTAATAATAATAATAGTAATAATAATATCATTAAAGGGGTTGTCTCATTATGAAAACATATCCCCTATCCACAGGATATGGCATAGTTGTCTTATCAGCAAAGGTCCAACTGCTGGGGCCCCCATCGATCATAAGAATAAAGGCCTGTGTCCCTCCATTTGAATGGTGCGGCGGACACACATGCACACTCCTACTTCATTTAGGTTTATGCGGCTGCTGAAGATAGCCATGCATATGTACTCTGCTATCTTCGGCAGTCCCAAATAGTTGAATGGAGTTGTGGACACGCATGGATGTCTGCCACTCCATTCAAAGGAGATAAGATGGGCCCTTGTTCTTGTGATTTCTGGTTACCAAAATCAATCAGACACTTATCCCTTAGGGCTTATGCACACGACCTTAGGTATTTTGCGGCCTGTAAAACACAGATCCGCAAAAAAAAAACAGATGACATCCGTGTGACGTCCGTGTTGCATCAGTTTTTTTGTGTGGATCCATTGTAACAATGCCTGTGCTTGTCCGCAAAACAGACAAGAATAGGACATGTTCTATTTTTTTGCGGAGACTTGTGGACATACAGAAACGGAATGCACACAGAGTCATTTCCGTTTTTTTGTGGACCCATTGAAGTGAATGGTTCTGCATACGGGCCACAAAAAAAAAAATGGACCGGACTCGGAAAGAAAATACAGTCGTGTGCATGAGCCCTTATATTGTGGGTCTGCAAGAAAAATGGACTACACAGAACTTGTCTGTGTTCACTGCCTGGAGCACAAATGAATTTTATATCAACATTCTGGATAAGTTGCAATAATAGTAGTAATAAAAAACAATACTAATAATTAGTAACTAAGGCTAAAAAATATAAATAATAAGTATATAAAAATTAAAAACACAAACCCAATACTACTACTAAAAATATTAATAATAAAAAAAATACCAATTATAATATTGTTACATCAGGAGCCCATGTCTGTCACTTCCATGCTATCTCTATGAGGAACATTATTTATTGAGCTACTACTAATTCCATTTTTGCCTTCACCACCACTCCTCTCCTTGCTCTGTGTTTAGTGCAGGCATCCTCAAACTGCGGCCCTCCAGCTGTTGTAAAACTACAACTCCCACAATGCCCTGCTGTAGGCTGATACCTGTAGGGTGTTCGGGCATGCTGGGAGTTGTAGTTTTGCAACAGCTGGAGGGCCGCAGTTTGAGGATGCCTGGTTTAGTGCATGGCTGCTTCTGTTAATCAGATTCTGCTATAAATGCTGGACTGCCCTCTCACTCCTAGTTTCCTAGTGAAGGTGTGCAATTCTGACCTTATCCTGTCTACAGTACTGACCCTCTGCTGCCAGCCCTGACCTCTGCCTGTTTACCGACTTTGAGTTTTGTCCGGCCCCTTGGTACTTCCCACTGCTGTCTCTGACCCCGTGGGTCAGCTGCCAACAACACAAGGATTATTCCAAGGGGTAGTGTCCTGGTGGGTTCCCTGCAGTGAAGGCCAAATGTATAGCAATTAAAGGATGAAAAACAGGGGATTGCCAGGTAAATGGCCTTAGGATTAGCCCAAAGGCATACCGGTTAGTTGGTACAGTGGGTCCGCATCCACTGCCCGGTAGAACTATCATATACTACTACTATAATAATAATATTAAAGAATCATAATTTAATAATAGCAAGGGTAGTAACAATAATACGGGGATTTTGCTTCCTCTGGATGAACATAAGCAATATTGCTTTCTGTGAGGCTGATATTGAAGACTTCTATTCTTGATCTTGTCTGTGACTCCTGTATTTTCTACAATATGGTTTAATGTACATGGTCCTGACAGTTACTATGCACCATTTGAGGCTCTTGAACTTAACATATTTATTATATTGTCTCAATGCAACAGAGTACAAGCTTAACAGAGACATTCACTTCCATGATACTATAAGACAGATTTTTAAAGTGCTGCAAAATATGTCAGCGCAATATAAATAAAGATTATTATTAATAATAGACATGTCGTATTGTGGAAAACTACAGTATCATAGACAGTTCTCTTCCTCAGTGGGTAGGGGTCTGTATGTAGTGGATACATCGAGGGTTCCAGACCATTCTCTGCCCATTCTGCATGTAGAAAACAGAAATATTTTTCTATATTTTGCATTAACAATTTGTATACAATATAATTAACAGATTTCTTCAAGGGCAAAACTGTGTTTAATCATTGGCTGCCTGGTACCTGCTACCGGAACGTCACCTTCCAGCTTGTGTCTGAAGCCTCTTTTAATAAAAGCACCTTAGTTGAAAGCAGTGGAATTGGGCACGTGCCACAGCAGCACAGGACCGGTGAGTGGCCCAAGTGTGATAACAATTTTACTTTTAGCATTTAGACCTCAATGTTGTATATTTGTATTTTAAAGCACATAATTTTGTCGTCAGTACATGTATCACACCTGTAACTGGCTGCACAGTGGTATACTACATCATGCTAACCCTAGTCCTAGTTCACTACCCTGCAATATATACCTGACTATAGGACGCTACTCACTATCGTGTTAAACTACCTTATACCAGACTGCGCTATATATCTGACTAGAAGACATTATATACTACAATGCTATACTACCCTATATTGCACTATATACAGTACAGACCAAAAGTTTGGACACACCTTCTCATTCAAAGAGTTTTATTAATTTTCATGACTATGAAGGCATCAACACTATGAATTAACACATGTGGAATTATATACATAACAAACAAGTGTGAAACAACTGAAAATATGTCATATTCTAGGTTCTTCAAAGTAGCCACCTTTTGCTTTGATTACTGCTTTGCACACTCTTGGCATTCTCTTGATGAGCTTCAAGAGGTAGTCCCCTGAAATGGTCTTCCAACAGTCTTGAAGGAGTTCCCAGAGATGCTTAGCACTTGTTGGCCCTTTTGCCTTCACTCTGCAGTCCAGCTCACCCCAAACCATCTTGATTGGGTTCAGGTCCGGTGACTGTGGAGGCCAGGTCATCTGGCGCAGCACCCCATCACTCTCCTTCATGGTCAAATAGCCCTTACTTTCAAAGTTTTCCCAATTTTTCGGCTGACTGACTGACCTTCATTTCTTAAAGTAATGATGGTCACTAGTTTTTCTTTACTTAGCTGCTTTTTAATACAAATTCTAACAGTCTATTCAGTAGGACCATCAGCTGTGTATCCACCTGACTTCTCCTCAACGCAACTGATGGTCCCAACCCCATTTATAAGGCAAGAAATCCCACTTATTAAACCTGACAGGGCACACCTGTGAAGTGAAAACCATTTCAGGGGTCTACCTCTTGAAGCTCATCAAGAGAATGCCAAGAGTGTGCAAAGCAGTAATCAAAGCAAAAGGTGGCTACTTTGAAGAACCTAGAATATGACATATTTTCAGTTGTTTCACACTTGTTTGTTATGTATATAATTCCACATGTGTTAATTCATAGTTTTGATGCCTTCATAGTCATGAAAATAAAGAAAACTCTTTGAATGAGAAGGTGTGTCCAAACTTTTGGTCTGTACTGTATATATATATATATATATATGTATATACAATGCAAGACCACACAGAGTTTGCTTTTTGTTGCCATACCACCATATACTACCCTATAGTATATTACACTATATACATACTATAAGACACTACTGACTACTATACAACACTATACTATATTGTGTTATATAACTGACTATATGACAATACTCACTACTGTACTCCACTATACTATACTGTGCTATATAACTAACTATATGACACTACCTACTACTGTACTATACTGTGCTATATAACTGTGACAATACTTGTATTATACTATGCCACCCTATAATATACTACAGCTGGAGGTGGGCTGGCATAAAGCACCTCCCAGGGTGTCAGTCTGGGGAAAGGAGATTCGTTGTGCAACAGGGTCCTGCTCGAGGCTCTGTAATAGTGGTCTCAGCTGGGCTAGCCGGAGCATTGGGGGTTGCCGTGACGCCTGGGCGCAAGGGTCACGAGGCCGGAGTCGGAGGGACTACTGGGGCACATTCCCCCATAAAGGTACTGGATGTGAGACTGTGTGTGAACAGGGCTCTGTACAGCCAGGCGGCTGTGGGACACTGGGATGGCAAAGCCGCTTGTAATTACCGTGTGTGAACAGTGCTTTAAGTAAGGTAGGAAGCTACCTTGTTTAGTTAGAGCCCAGCCGGGCAGGTGTTTATTTTGTATGATTTATGTTTGTTTTGCTGAGGTGTTTGGACCTTAAACTTTGTGTCTGGCGAAGATACTTGTGTGAATGACCCCCGGAGATGCGCTAACCCCTCCACACCGGCTATATGACTATTAGGCCTCATGCACGCAAACGTATTTTCTTTCCTTGTTCATTTATTTTTTTTTGCGGACCAAATGCGGAACCATTCATTTCATGTCCGTATTTCCGTTCCGCAAAAAAGTAGAACATGTCCTATTATTGTCTGCATTACGGACAAGGATAGTACTGTTCTCTTAGGGGCCAGCTTTAATGCACACGGACGTCGTCCGTATTTTTTGTGGATCTGTTTTTTGTGAACCGCAAAATACATAAGGTCGTGTGCATGAGGCCTGAAGCATCCGTCTACCGGTTGGTGCCTCTTACATTTGGAGGAGACTCTAGCTTCTTAAATGTCACTAGTCCTGTTTTAAGGCTTTTTCTTCTGTTGACCAACTTACAAGGTAGAAACCTACAGGTGGCACCAGAGAGACCGTTTTCTTCCTCCTTGAGAAGAGCTAATTTGCATGTCTATATGATATACCACAGTACCCTATACTTCATTATGCTATATAAGAATGTACTACACTATTCTATACTATCCTATAAAACTGACTATACGACATCACACACTACTATAATACATTGCTGTCTATGCTGACTATATGACATGACACACTACAGTAATACACTTTACTATACAGTATTATATAACTGACTATGTTATATGTTATACACTACAATGCCATACTACTTTATATATATACCTGACTATATTATACACTATCATACTACAGTACCCTTTACTTTACTATGCTATATTACATTATTTCACACTGCCCTATACTTTACTATGTTATATGACATTATACTACACTACCCTATACTTTATTATTCTATATGACACTATACTACACTACCCTATACTATCCTAGAAAACTGACTATATGATATTTACACACTACAATAATACAATGCTGTCTTTGCAGCACCATATAGCTGCTTATAAGACATGACACTACAGTAATACAAGTACTATATAACTGACTATGTTTTATGTTATACACTACAATGCAATACTGTATTATACTTTACTACAATACTGTATATAACTGACTAAAAGATATTATGCGCTACAATACTACAGTACCCTATACTATACTGACTACAAGACGTTATACCTTACAGTTCTATACTGGGCTATATACAGTAAGTGACTATTTCATGTTATACACTATCGTACTGCTCTTCTCTGTACTAGTAGATACCTGACTAAATGACACTTTACACTGTTATATTACACTGCCTTTTACCATAATGCATTATACAACTGACCATATGACATACTATACAGTAGTACACTACTGTATTCTATACTATACTACTTTATATACTTGACTGTATGACATTATACCCTACAAAACCACACTTCCATATACTGTTATCTATAAATGATTCTATGACATTATATTATACAATAATACATTACACCATACTACTTTATATACCTGACTATATGACATTATATACTAATATAGAACACTTCTATATACTACATTATCTGTAAATGACTACAATATACACTATACTACTCTATACCATATGGCACTGTTCAGCAGAACATATTTACTGCGTGACTTTCCTTTTATCTTTAGCTCCTTACCCACCAAGAAACATCTCCATACAAGTTTTACTGGTGAACCAAAGCCACACGGAGGAACCACCTACTGGTGTTGATCCGACAGAAAAAGCAGAGATGCTGGAGGATCAGTTTGAGAGTTCAGCGGTCATTTCATCCCATAACTGGAGCGACTATAAAACATCAGACCTTGAGACCACATCACGACCATACTGGTGGGGGAATGAAAATGTGACAGCAGACAGTGAGGAATTTGTGAACGAGATTCCACCTGACTATGACAATCAAACCCTAATGCTCTCCTCATCTGAAGCCACCCAATATCAACCTGCTCTTCCCAGATTCAAACTCCTAGTCAGCTGGTTCCCACCAAAGCCCCCGACTGCTTTTGATGGTTTCAACATCTACATCCAGAGGGATGGTAAGAATGAATTTTTAATGACCTTGGTTTCTGTTTTATAGTATAAACTTTTTGAAAAATATTTGAAATGAAAATCAACATTTCCATCCAAAATTCAAATAAATATCTTGGATACCAACACAGGCCAAAAAACCCAATTGCAGAGCTTCCTGTACTCAACATCTTGTTTCAATGACTGTATGTTTTCCCTCTACAATATTGTGTCATTATTGTGTCATTTAGTAGTTTCACTCCTTGCATTTTGCTTCTTCATATGGGTATTATTTGGGCTTGTCTGTTCTTATTTTATTTATATCAGCATTATGATTCATAGTTTATGCAATTCACGTATTTGTTATTGTTGAGCGAGCATGCTCTGCCAAACACCACGTGTGCTTGAGCGCGATGCTCGAGTCAGTGAATTTAAATGTAAATTAGCATCTATTTCTGAGAAGTTTCTGCTGGGATTTGTACATTAGAGGCAAGGACCTTATCCACTCAGCTATAAAGCTGAATGCATAAACTGTGTCAGAAAAACCTCATAGTAGTTTCTGATTTAGTGAGTATTCCTATTCAGCGGAAGACTTATTTGACATTTCTGTGCAGGTTAACATGTAGCTGTATAGTGTAGTGGTTAACATCCTTGCCTCTAATTTACAAGCTTGGGAGGTCGAATCCTGGCAGATTTTTTTTTATATATATAAGTTTTTAGCCATAATATATTTACATATATTATTACATATTTAGAATATATAATATATGTAAATGTATTTTATGGCTAAAAACATCAGTAGTAGTTTCCCAGATATTATGAATTCATATATATCAAAAGTATATATATATATAAAGAGAAAAATGGCGGCACTGGCTACAGAGGGAAATAGCGGGTGCACGTCCCTAGCGAATAGACTGATGTCCCCAATGAATAAATCAGGAAAAAAGAGCGGCACTCCAACAAAATAAATAAAAGCAAGTGAACCTTTATTCACCCCAGTGGTGCAACGTTTCGGCTCTGGTCACGAGCCTTCCTCAAGCAAAGATACAACTCCAATGACAGTGATTATATAGGAAATACAGATCATGTGATCACAACCCAGTGGGTGTGTTTAACAAAACATAACAATAATATACAGTGAATACACTTGGTATCATATAGTGCACAAATACTGATCTCCATAAAAAACATAATAGTGCGTACTAAGTACATAATATATATGAATATGGATCAAGTACATAAACCTGATCAAATGATGTGTCCACATTTGTTATACATAAGTGTAAGGAGGGGGAGGAGCAACGAAGTGAAATCGCAAGACATACCCATCAGCAAGGAGGCTCATTCGGCGCCGTAGAGTCGGCGTTGTGGATGTCTTTCTGCGCAGGCGTGGCACCGCACCAATCCCGAATGTTCAGCGGACAGGAAGCGCTATGCGTCATACAGTGGGCCGACACACCCGCGTCATTCGGGCGTCATTCCAACAGGACACAATGCGTTATCCCATGCGCATGCTCAGTAGAGAAATTAGGCTAAAGACGCCATCTTTGTGACTGGAGAGCTGCCCTCAAACAATTACTATGCAAATCGCATCCAACCAAGAGCAAAACCGGGCATGGGGGGCTTGAGAAGGGCACAAGGCATCCCATAAGACAGGGTACCTATATGTCCCACCCCGGCAGAAAATCCACCGCAGCCACGATAACCGCAGTACCTGCAGGGATAACGCCGGGGATTCCAGGCTCCCATACAGCCCGAGAGGGATCTCCTCAAATTGGTACACAGATGCTGCAAAGTATATATAATTCAGCTCCCAGTCTCAAAGGGATAAATATACAATAAAGAAGATTTTTTGCAATATCAGCAAGAGTGTAATAACATCGCATGGTGCCTGCCATGCCTGACAGCTACAAAATTAAGCAGAATATACAATGTAATAGAATGAACTCCTTCCGTGGTATGTTGCGTACACTCCGACAAAATGTTCCATACCCCAAAGTGTTTGGTGTGAGTGATCTAAAAAAAGAAAAAAGAGATTAGAATAGGAATATATTGAGTTGTATAACTCTCAAAGTATGTACACAATTCAGCAAGAAAATATCCAGCAAGACACAGAGGGCAAACCAATCCTCACAAAACATCCCCAAAGTTGTAATCAACGTTTAAACCCTTTGGTTTCAAGCTGTCCAACTTGTGGATCCAGCTGAGCTCTCTGCGTTTGAGTATCCTGGATCTATCCCCACCTCGCCGAGGCTGGGGTATATGGTCCAGGATCCAGCACCTCAAATCACATTCTTTGTGTGTGGCCTCAGCAAAATGTTTAGACACTGGCAAATCCAGCCGTTTTTTACGTATGCTGAGGCGGTGATTATTGAGGCGAGTCTTCAATTCAGTTGTTGTCTCGCCCACATAAAGCAAATTACATGGGCAAGACAACACATAGATGACATGATTAGAATCACAGGTCAAGTGAAATGAAATGTTGTAGGACACTCCGGTATTGGGGTGTACAAAAGACCTTCCCTTGCGAATATATCTGCAATTAACACAGTTCAGGCAAGGAAAATAACCTAAGCCTGACTGAGTCAATTTAGTCTGTTTCAAGGATCCCTTAGGGCCAATGTCAGCCCTGACCAGCTGATCACGCAGATTACGGGATCGACGATACGATGACAGAGGTGGACATGAGAACTCCGGGATATCCTTGAAGCATGTACCCAATAGACCCCAATGCTTGTTAAGTATCTTATTTATTGTAGGACTGAGTTCAGTGTATACTGAAACGAACGGAATCCTGGCCTTATTCTGGACAGCACCCCGTTTTGTCAGTAGCTCAGTCTTATCCAACTTGCGCACTCTGTCCATGTGTTCGTTCAATAATCGTTTGGGATAACCTCTATCCCGAAACTTCACAGCCATGGAATTCAGGGTTGCATCGAGTTTGGACTCATCCGAGACCACACGTTTTACACGGAGAAATTGGGAGAAGGGCAACGACCGGATCATTCTACGAGGGTGGGAGCTGTTATAACACAAAAACGTGTTGGTATCCGTAGGTTTTGTGTACAGCTCGGTGTGCAACACACCCTCATTGAACATCACTTGTGTATCTAAAAACTGGATCTCAGTTCGAGAATAAACGAGGGTGAACTGTAAATCAGGATCATGGCTATTTAAAAAGCCATGAAAGTCGGCCAAGTCGGTTTCTGAGCCTGTCCATATGAGGAAGATGTCGTCGATGTATCTCCACCACCTCAGCACATGGCTGAAGTGGTGGGACAGATAGACGACATCTTCCTCATAGCACCGCATAAAAATATTTGCATACGTGGGGGCCACGTGAGACCCCATGGCCACACCACGTTCTTGCAAATAAAATACGTCCCTGAAGAGAAAGTAATTGTACTGTAGCACAATCCTCAACAGATCAATGATAAATTCAGAAGCATGAGGAATGTAGGCTGATGTCCTCAGCATTTTCTCCACAGCCCTGAGGCCCATTTCATGTACAATTGACGTGTATAGAGAAGTCACATCAAATGATGCAAGTAACACTGATGACACCTGTGTTAAATCAACACTTTGCAATTTGGTCAAAAAATCTGATGTATCTTGTATGTAGGAGGATCCCCCTATAGAAAAATCCCGCAGAACCTTGTCTAAGAATACAGCTATGCCGCTGAAGATAGTGTCGGAACCCGAGACGATGGGTCGTCCCGGGGGATCGATGAGGGTCTTGTGAATCTTGGGCAGCACATAAATCACAGGAGTGACCGGATGTGCTACCTCAAGAAAATCACAAAGACCCCCATCGATAATACCTGCAGTCATAGCTTCCCTAAGACATCGGCGGATGACATCCGCTATCATAAATTTGGGGTCAGAATCCAAAATCCTATATAGCTGTGGGTCACTCAGTTGTCGCATGATCTCATGTACATACTTGGTGGTGTCCATTACCACGACCGCACCCCCCTTGTCAGCCGGTTTGAGAGTGAGGGTGGGGTCGGATCTAAGGGACTCCAAGGCTTCAATCTCAGTGGTAGTCAGATTGGGGTATCTGAAGTCCCGGTTCCCCTGAGAGGAAGACCTGAGCTCAGAAATCCCCTGTCTGACAGCACTGATGTAAGCATCCACTGATGGCTCATTGATTACCGGTACAAAATTACTTTTTGAAAATAGGTTGAGAGAACCCAGGGTGAAATCACTCATCTGAGGTCTCGCAACCGTGCTCTTCTTATGGAACCAAATTTTCAACTTGATGTGTCGAAAAAAAGAAAACAGATTAGATTCTATTTCAAACCAATTGACTGGTGCGCTGGGACAAAATGAAAATCCCTTGGACAGGACACTCACTTGAGTTGCAGTCAGTTCCTTGGAGGATAAATTGACCACAGTCACTTCTTCCTCCCCGAGATCGACTTGGTTGCCATTGACCGGGTCTTGCTGCTGCGTACTCCGCCTGGCCCTCCTGTGTCCACGACCACCTCTCCTAATGCGTTGCCGTGTCTCTCCGGAATCTGTGGACCCTTCTCTAAAAAAGACTGCTCCATATTAGAGGATGTCTGGACTGTCTTTCTCCGTCTCCTGTTGTCACTCTTGCTGATATTGCAAAAAATCTTCTTTATTGTATATTTATCCCTTTGAGACTGGGAGCTGAATTATATATACTTTGCAGCATCTGTGTACCAATTTGAGGAGATCCCTCTCGGGCTGTATGGGAGCCTGGAATTCCCGGCGTTATCCCTGCAGGTACTGCGGTTATCGTGGCTGCGGTGGATTTTCTGCCGGGGTGGGACATATAGGTACCCTGTCTTATGGGATGCCTTGTGCCCTTCTCAATCCCCCCATGCCCGGTTTTGCTCTTGGTTGGATGCGATTTGCATAGTAATTGTTTGAGGGCAGCTCTCCAGTCACAAAGATGGCGTCTTTAGCCTAATTTCTCTACTGAGCATGCGCATGGGATAACGCATTGTGTCCTGTTGGAATGACGCCTGAAGTGACGCGGGTGTGTCGGCCCACTGTATGACGCATAGCGCTTCCTGTCCGCTGAACATTCGGGATTGGTGCGGTGCCACGCCTGCGCAGAAAGACATCCACAACGCCGACTCTACGGCGCCGAATGAGCCTCCTTGCTGATGGGTATGTCTTGCGATATCACTTCGTTGCTCCTCCCCCTCCTTACACTTATGTATAACAAATGTGGACACATCATTTGATCAGGTTTATGTACTTGATCCATATTCATATATATTATGTACTTAGTACGCACTATTATGTTTTTTATGGAGATCAGTATTTGTGCACTATATGATACCAAGTGTATTCACTGTATATTATTGTTATGTTTTGTTAAACACACCCACTGGGTTGTGATCACATGATCTGTATTTCCTATATAATCACTGTCATTGGAGTTGTATCTTTGCTTGAGGAAGGCTCGTGACCAGAGCCGAAACGTTGCACCACTGGGGTGAATAAAGGTTCACTTGCTTTTATTTATTTTGTTGGAGTGCCGCTCTTTTTTCCGGATTTATATATATATATATATATATATATATATTTTGTAAATACACATTTATTTTGTGCCATACATTTTTTACAATTACAAAAAAAAATATAAGCTATATAAATTGAATCTCTATTTCTGAAGGGATTCCAACTCCCAAGCTTGTACATTAGAGGCAAGGATGTTAACCACTACACTATACAGCTACATGTTAACCTGCACAGAAATATAAAATAAGTCTTCCGCTGAATAGGAATACTCACTAAATCAGAAACTACTATGAGGTTTACACAGTTTAGCATTCAGCTTTATAGCTGAGTGAATAAGATCCTTGCCTCTAATGTACAAAGGGTTGTGAGTTCAAATCCCAGCAGAAACTTTTCAGAAATTAGATTTAAATACACTGGGGTGTCCCCAAGCACTGACTCAATATATGGATATAGCTATATATGGAGTCAGAGCAGGGACTCCTAAGCCGAACTAGAGTGCTGACACTCTCCCACTTTAGAGCAGGGGGTGCCTGGGGTTCTCCCATTGACTTCCATTGTGCTCGGTAGAACACCTGAGCATTGCGAAGTATTGTACCCGAGCACTTTGGTGCTTGCTCAACACTAGTATTTATTATTTTTATGTACAACATTAGATTATTATGTGATATTTTAACTATATTATGTTATCCTCATGTAGTATCCCATTCCAGTTTTGTATGTCCATTAGAGATGAGTGATTCGCTAAAAACTTCGTTCTTATACTGTATGGATCCTGCTCTGTACAGTATTAGAATGTATTGGTTCCGATGAGCCAAATTTATTACTTCGCAAAGCCGCGCGAGACTTTGTGTAATAACTTTGGAAATTAATTATCACTGTAAAAAACCTTGGTACCGAACTCGAGTTTGATTCCAGGGTACCACTTAGAACCGAACGCAAGTTCGGTACCAAGGTTTTTTACAGTAATAATTAACTTCCAAAGTTATTACACGAAGTTTTGCATGACTTCCCGAAGTTATAACTTTGGCTTATTGAAGCCAATACATTTTAATACTGTACAGAGTGGGATCTCCATAAAGTATAAGAACGAACTTTTTTGTGAATCGACTTCGGATGTACCATCCAAAGTCAATTCGCTCATCCCTAATGTCCATCAAAATCACAGTAAAGGGAGCCTGTCTCCGGGAAATTCTATGATAAACCAGGAACAATGCCTTGTAGGGGTAGCTTAGCTGAATATAATGATACCTTGTAGTAATGCTTCATTCTGGAGAAAAACTATGGGGTAGATTTATCAAACTGGTGTAAAGTAGAACTGGCTTAGTTGCCCATAGCAGCCAATCAGATTTAACCTTTCATTTCCCGAAGGAGCTGGGAAAAATGAAAGGTGGAATCTGATTGGTTGCTATGAGCCTCTAAGCCAGTTTTCCATTACACCAGTTCTGATAAAACTTCTCCTATGTATTTTCAATCAACACTTGCTCCTCCTGCTTCCTATGTTAGCCCAGGGCCAGGCAACATGACCATGCAGGAATCTGACACTGTCAATCAAGAAGATGGGGACGGGGCTGGCAGAGGAAGCAGGAGAAGCAAGGGTACACAGAGCATCTTGGGCCCATCATGTAACATGATAACATAGTCTCATATACAGTAATATAGCAACACAGAAATCTAGAAGAATAATGGACCAAAACGCACACATAGTCCATCTAGTTTCCCTTTATATTATTCCTTTTTATTCCATTTTAGGATAGATATATGCTGGAAGTTCAGTAACATAATATTTTCTGACATAGTAACATAAAGTGCCCTGAAAAAGTATTGATACCCCTTGAACTTTTCCACTTTTTAAACGTTACACCGTATTAAATTACATTTTATTTTATTGGGATAGACCAAGACAAAGTAGCAAGTATGTGTGAAGTGAAAAGAAAGTAATACATGGTTTCCAAAATACTTAATAAATAAAAATCTGGAAATGTGGCCTGAATTTGTATTCAGCCCCCGTACTCTGATACCCCTAAATAAAATCCAGTGTGACCAACCTCTTTCAGAAGTCACCTAATTAGTTCATAGAGTCCACCTGTGTGTAATTTATTCTCAATATAACTACAGCTGTTCTGTGAAGGCCTCAGAGGTTTGTTAGAGAACATTGGTGATCAAACAGCATCATAAAAACCAAGGAACATGCCGAGGAGGGCTATGGCACAACTGCAAACCTACCAATACATGGTTGTCCACCTAAACTGACAGCCCAGGCAAAGAGAGCATTAATTAGTCTCTATTTTGGGACAAATCGATTCATGTCCGAACTGAATTTTTCGAAAAATTCGACGAATTTCAAATTAAACAAATCTTGTCTTGTTCGCTCATCTCTAGTTTAGATCAAAGCATATTCATGTGTTAGAATGTCCCAGTCAAAGTCCAGACCTAAATCCCATTGAGAATCTGTAACAAGGCTTGAAAATTGCTGCTCACAGACACATCCAATCTGACTGACCTTGGGCTATTTTGCAAAGAATAATTTCATTTTGCAAGGAAAAAATTTCAGCCGCTAGATGAGCAAAGCTTGTAGAGACCTACCCCAAAAGACTTGCAGCGATAGGTGGTTTTACAAAGTATTGACTCAGAGGGACTGAATACAAATGCACGCCGCACTTTCCAGATTTCTATTCATTAAAAATTATTAAAACCTTGTATCATTTTCTTTTCACTTAAAATCCCAATAAAATACATTTAAGCTTGTGGGTGTAATGTGAAAATTTTTTGAAAAGTTGAATACTTTTTTAAGGCACTGTACATGGTAACATAGTAGTGTAATATAGTAACATATTATGATGCATGATAACATACTGACACACATAGTAGCATTTCTAGTTACAGTATATCGTTTATAAGGCTAAAATACGGCAAAAGCCTGAAAAAAAAGGCAGAAGCCCACCCATTTCCATAAGGCAGAAGCTAATTGTCCTAATATTAGAGGACCAATTCCTTCAGAATAAACTTCAGGATGTCCAGTGAGGTTGATGATGTTACTTCTCGATCTCAGGGTGTGAACAGCAAGGCCCATGGGTGTTTTCACGTTGCCATATAGCCTGTTCATGGACATCTGCAAACCATACAAACAACTGAATTGTAATATACATGGGCTGTCCAAGAAAACCTTTCAGCTCCACAGTCTGTGGTTGGCTGATCGTCTAGTCATGTTTCAAGGCTATTTAATGAGTTGGACATTGACATACAGTATAGGATAGCAATGGGGGTAGTTTTCTTCCTTCTGGAGAAGAACTAGTTTTCATACTTTTTTCAAGGAAGCATTGCCTGTAACACACCTTACACTGACTGGGAGAACCACAAGGAGAACCAGTACCTTCTAAGAATAGCTCCACAGTCACTACAAGACCCCAATAGAGCCTCTTTATTAGCCTTGGATCACACAATCAACTCAATGTGCCTTCAGTTATTTCTATTTTCCTTCATATAGAAAATACAACAGAAGTTTCTACAGTTGATGAGAGCACCCATGAATTTGCAACAGAACTAAAGGAACCAGGAAAATACAAGTTAACAATAAGAACATTCAGCTCCTCTGGGTCTTGTCCGACTCGAGAAAGTGATGCCTCCAAAGCCGTGAGTTTTTATATCAGTAAGTGATCTGCTGTTCCTTGTACAATTACTGAACATTTACCCATGGGTGTTTTCACTTTGCTATATAGCCTGTTCATGGACATCTGCAGACCATACAAACAGCTGAATTGTAATATTCATGGGCTGTCCAAGAAAACCTTTCAGCTCCACAGTCTGTGGTTGGCTAATCTTCTAGTCATGTTTCAAGGCTATTTAATGGGTTGGACATTGACATACAGTATAGGATAGCAATGGGGGCAGTTTTCTTCCTTCTGGAGAATAACTAGTTTTCATACTTTTTTCAAGGAAGCATTGCCTTACACTGACTGGGAGAACCACAAGGAGAACCGGTACCTTCTAAGAATAGCTCCATAGTCACTACAAGACCCCAATAGAGCCTCTTTATTAGCCTTTAGATTTAAATACGCTGGGGTGTCCCCAAGCACTGACTCCATATATGGATATAGCTATATATGGAGTCAGAGCAGGGAGTCCTAAGCCGAACTATAGACCCTGTGTCACACTTGGATTTTAGAGGTGACGGGACACTGGGTTCAGTTGAGTCTCCCACTGAAGACTCAACAGAACCTGAAATGTAAAAAGTGAAAATGCTGAATAGTAAGTAGTGATACCTAGTGGAATAAGGTTAGCTTTACAACATACTATTGAAATCACATAAACAGGTAAATGGGGGCCTACCCCTATGTACAAGAGATAATGTTAAGAACATACTGTATACAGATGAAATATATAATGATGCTGATAAGTGATATGTCTATGGGTCAGATACTGATATGATGATGCTGATACATGATGTGTCTATAGGACAGATACTGATATGATGACGCTGTTAAGTGATGTTTCTGTAGGTCAGATACTGATGAGATGAAGCTGATACATGATGTGCCTATAGGGTAGATATTGATATGATGAAGCTGATAATTGATGCGTCTATGGGTCATATACTAATATTATGACGCTGATACATGATGCGTCTATAGGTCTGATATTGATTTGATGACACTGATAAGTTATGTGTCTATAGGTCAGATACTGAAATGATGACACTGATAAGTTATGTGTCTATAGGTCAGATACTGATATGATGATGCTGAAAAGTGATGTGCCTACAGGTTAGAGAGACGCTGATAAGTAATCTGTGTCTAGGTTTAAGACTACAAACTGGGCCACAACAATTAGTTATAGGGTTAGATTTAAGACTCCCATATACATTAAACTGTTGTCAGCCAAATCCAACCTTGTTGGTGGGACAGGCTGACAATCTAATCAATATGGGGAGCTCCCGAATCTCTCACAACACTTGACCCTTTAGTTCTCCCGGGAGATAAGTTATAGCCAGTCGTGTCTGGCAGAGGCTTTCTCCTTTCTCCCCATTGAAAATAAATACAAGCGCACCCAAATATGGAGGAGGGATTGTGTTAAGAGCATCGGCGATGCAGAGGTATGTATTCCTTATAATACATAATTAGGGTTAACCAATTTTTGGTGCATTTTTGGATTTTCTTCCTAAAGATGTGTTACCGTAATAGGTCCTGAAGGGAAATGGTTTGAAGAGCTGACAGAGCGACCAGTGAATGTAATGGTGAATGCCCTCAACTCTACAGCCGCGCAGGTTTTGTGGACATCATCCGTGACAAGCAGCAATGCATTTATTGTGTCTGTGAAATCCCTAACTTGTCAGAAACAAAAGGCGAGTCAGCGACTGGAGAAGAACTATTGTGAAGAGGTGACGTGTACGGATGTTATATCTGAGAATCCTGTCTATATACATTCTACCCATCCCTAGAGAAAACCATACTGAGTTTCAGGAGTCCAAAATCAGAAATGAAGCATTAACAGAGAATAACTATAATGGAGAGATTTGTACAGATTTTGTATTTTATCCCCATTGCTAGTTTTATTTTACAAACACTGATGCAAGTTACGGTATGGCCATAGGTATTAGAACCTAACTGTATTGGGTGGTCTGGGACTTGCGGCTGGAATATGGAAGTTCAAATGCCGCCACATTGCGACAATGTAAATGAGGCCATACTCTGACTAAAAATATTACAGGCGTTTTCCAGAAGTTCAGTAGTGAGGGCCTATCCTCAGGATAGGTCATCAATATCTGATCAGTGGCGTCTGGTATCCGGCATCTACGCCAATCAGCTGTTTGAAGAGGCCATGGTGCTGTGGCCTCCCGACAGCATACCAAGTGCAGCGCTTTACACTGTGTAGTGGTTGTGCTTGGTACTGCAGCCCAGGCCATGTGACCAATGAACGCAATTTCGCTGGCCTATGAAGAGGCCACAGTGTTCACCAGAGCACTGCAGCCTCTTAAAGCAACTGATCAGCAGGAGTGCTGGGAGTCGGACCCCCACAGATCAGTTATTGATGACCTATCCTGAGGATCAATAATGAACTCCCAGAAAACCCCTTTAAATGTTGAGCACAGAGGCTGCATGCACAGTATAGGGATGATTCAAACACCTGAGCTTATTACTGTACTACAACACACAGCTCCACAGACCACACAACATCCCACAAAATCTGTTCATTCACTGCCTCTAATACTCTGTGCTGCTGGGAACCTGGCTCAGATAATTAGACTGATAACAAGTATTACACCACTATATTACAGCGACTGTAAACACAGTCACAATGAACTAGACTGAGGAACCTTTTACATAGACAGATTTTATCAGATGTTGAAAGTGAGACATTTTACTATTTCTTAAAAAAATAACTCATTTACAACATAATGGCAACGAAGCATCTCAGAAAAGTTAGGACATGGGCAGCAAAAGAGTAAGTGGTGCTAATAAAAAACATCTGGAAGAGCAATTTGCAACTAAGACACATGACTGGGCATAAAAAGAACATGATAGAGGGGTAGAGTCTCTCAGAAGCAAAAATTGGCAGAGGTTCACCAATCTGTGATAAACTGCGTCTAAAAATTGTTTAACAATTTCAGAAAAATGTTCCTCAACATAAAATTCGGAAGACTTTAAATATCCCACCATCTATAGTACATAATATCATCAATAGATGATCAAAGAGTCTGCAGAAATGATGTTGCAAGGGACAAGGCCAGCGGTCAATATTGGACGTTCGTGATCTATATGCCCTCAGGCATCACTGCACTAAAAACAGACATGATTCTGTACTGGAAATCATTAGTCTGAGGAACACCTCCAGAAATCATTGTCTGTGAACACAGATTGCTGTGCAATCCACAAATGCAAGTTAAAGAGGACCTTTCATGGGTCCAAAGATTATAAACTAAATATCAGGATACGTAGGAGATAGTAAGTGCAATTAGATCCCTGCACTATCTGTCCTGGACGCCACTCCGTTCGCCCGCTGTGGCCATTGTTGTATTCTCCCTCCCGGTATGCAAATGAGGAGGAGACTGAGTCTTTCTCCGTGGGCGTCTCCTTCTCCCTGGTTGTAGCGCTGTCCTATCGCAGCGGAGAGCGTCACAGTCAGGGAGGAAAAAAAACTCACCTTCTCCCTGGCTGTGATGCTCTCCGCTGCATTTGGACAGCGCTACAGCCAGGGAGAAGGAGACTCCCATGGATAAAGTCTCCTCCTCATTGCTCTGATTCTAAAATTAGCATACCGGGCGGGAGAATACAACGGGGGCCACAGCGGGCGAATGGAGCTCCACCCAGAAAAAATAGTAAGTGCAGTTAGATCCCTGCACTATGCCTTACATATCCTGATACTTAGTTTATAATGTTTGGACCCATGAAAGGTCCTCTTTAAAGCTGTATCATGCAAAGAAGAAGCCATAAGTCAGCATGATCCAGAAACGTCGCCATCTTCTCTTGTTTAAGCTCATTTAAAATAGACTGAGGCAAAATGGAAAACTTTTCTGTGGTCAGATGAATCAAAATGTGAAATTCTTCTTTATGGGAAGCACGGACACTGTGTACTGCGGACTCAAGAGGAGAGGGACCTTCCAGCTTATTATCAGCACACAGTTCAAAAGCCTGCCTCTCTGAAGGTATGGGGTTGTATTAGTGCCTATGGTATTGGCAGCTTATATATCTGAAAAGGCACTATCAATGCTGAACAGTGTATAGAGATTTTAGAACAACATATGCACCCATCCAGACAATGTCTCTTTCAGAGAAGGCCTTGCATATTTCAGCAAGACAATGCTAAACCACACAGTGCATCCAGTTAGATAAATTGACGCCTGCACTCCTTTTGAGTAGTAGTGGTGCCAGTGGCAGGCTTCAGCCAGTTGAAGAAATGGAAGTTCCACAGCATTTGCGTTTAGTGAACAGCTTTATTAATGCACATTGATTCAATTAGGTCCAGACAAAAGTAAAATAATCTTTTCCAATAATTGCTCATTCAAATAGGTCGTTTCAGTCCCCTTCTACCTTCTTCAGCTATATAAGTCTATATAAAGATACAAAACACAAAACGTGCAAATGAAAATAACAAAAAATAATAACAAGAAAAGCTGTGTAATAAGTAATAAAGCAAAGGTGATCAGCATAGGATCCTAGTAGCAAAACCATCGTATTGTATAGTCATAGCAAAAACCTTTTAAGGTATGACGCACATGCTGAATAAGCGGTATACATCCTTACATACATAAATAAGGACAAGAGGTATCTGATATTGATAGGTACAGGCGTCCAGGGATATGTATGGTGAAGGACCTTTAGAGCAGACTCTGGATATGTATCATAATTAAGCAGTAATACATAAGAGGCCAATGTATCAGTATAATATAAGTGTCAACTAGGGATGAGCGAATCGACTTCGGATGAAACATCTAAAGTCGATTTGCATAAAACTTCGCTCTAACTCTGTACGGAGCAGGAGCTCCGTACAGTATTAGAATGTATTGGCTCAGATGAGCCGAAGTTATTGCTTCACGAAGTCTAGCAAGACTTCGCGCAATAACTTCATAAATGATTTTGTACTGTAAGAAACCATTTCCCGAACTCGGGTTCAGTTCCAAGTGGTACCTCCTTCTCTGTACAGTATTAGAACGCGGTTTTGTGCGAATCGACTACGGATGTTTCATCCGAAGTCGATTCGCTCATCCCTAGTGTCAACATTGCTGTAATCGAAGGCAGGGGTTAAATGGAGGAGGGAAGCACACAGGGAGAGAAGGGATAAGTGTAGACAGAAGTCAACATAATTTAACCCCTGGCACATACTGAATCCACTACAACATAATGGCTTTGCAGAAGAAGAGTCCGAATGCTGAACTGACCTCCTGAAGTCCAGACTTTTCTCCAATAAAAAACATTCACCGCATCATGAAATGAAAAATCCAGCTACGAAGACCCAGGACAGTTGAGCAGATACATCAGACAAGAACAGGACATTCTTCTCCAACAACTCCAACAATTAGTCTCCTGACTTACCAGACATTTACAGACTATTGTTTAAAGAAGAGTGGGTGCCACACAATTGTAAACATGGCCCTGTCCTGATTTGTTTGAGATGCGGTTGCTGCCATCAAGTTCTAAATGAGTTAATTTTTTTCATGAAATGCTAAATGCCTCACTTCCCTGGCGCTGGCAGAAACAGAGTCAGACTGTGGCTGGCTGCCAATGGCGCTTGCTCCCCTTCTTCAAGTTCTCTGCTCTGGGGGGCGGAGCCTGTGGCAAGGTCAGCCAGATGCGAGACGTGCCTGCCTGTGCCGTGCATGCCGCTCCAGTCTCGAATCTCTGGCCCTCTCCCTCCCCCCAAATGCACATTTCTCCCAGTAACTGGCCCCCTCCCCACCCCAAATGCACATTTCTCCAGTCCAACTGACTCCAAACAGAACCAGGGCGGGCTAGTAGTACACTGGGACTAAGTGAAAGGGATTTGGGAAACTGGGAATGGATGGATCTGATCCAGTTTAATTAACAATAAGTTTAACCAAACCAACCAACCTACCAGACAGAACTGGTCTGTAGATGTAGACTGTACTTGTGGTCGTGGAAGTGGAACTTGGCTGGCTGCCTGTCTTCAGTCTTCTGTGGGCGGCGGGCCGTGGGCCTTCCCTGGCGCTGGCAGAAACAGAGTCAGACTGTGGCTGGCTGCCAATGGCGCTTGCTCCCCTTCTTCAAGTTCTCTGCTCTGGGGGGCGGAGCCTGTGGCAAGGTCAGCCAGATGCGAGACGTGCCTGCCTGTGCCGTGCATGCCGCTCCAGTCTCGAATCTCTTAAAGAGACAGGCGACGCAGGCAGAGCGGCGGGGGGGGCCCCTCCAGACCAGACCAGACAGTTTAATTACATTACTCCCTCCAGACCGGACCGCCCGGAACTCCTGCGGGGGGTTATTATTATCACTGTCTGCAGCGCCGGCACAGTTGTCCCACACAGAATAGAAATAGAATTATAGAATAGTAGTTGCGGGCCGGCACTGGAGGCCCCTAAGGAGTCGGGGTCCCGGGGGCAATTGCCCCCCTGTTCTAGACCTAACTAGATGTGCATGAAACACTTCAGTGTAACACTGCAGTGAGCCCCTGAGGAGTTGGAGCAGAGGATGGTAGAGGTAGTGGCACTGGCTTTCACAAACTATCACAGTGGCTTCCCTCAAACAATGCCAGTGCAGTGAAAGCAGGGCGCACCTTTTCTTTCCTTGGGGCACATCCTGATTCTGGGGCTCCTGTCTGATGCTAGTTGGGGTGCCCGTGATGTTAGGTGTTTGGATGGGTGCAAGGCAGGGTCTGTAGAGCGCAGTGGCGGATATATGGTGAAGAAGTCAGTAACCAGGCCAGATTTAACAGAATAAATAAATCTCTTTACTCAAGTGCAAAA
Organism: Bufo bufo; assembly: GCF_905171765.1. Lineage (NCBI taxonomy): Eukaryota > Metazoa > Chordata > Amphibia > Anura > Bufonidae > Bufo > Bufo bufo. Next base: position 217,330,290 of record NC_053389.1, read on the forward strand.
TAAAAGTTGTCCAACTATACACAGTGCAATTCTTCCCAGATAACGATGTATGGATTTAGCAAGGATGGGAGTTATGGCCCTTATTCCCTTGTATCTTGCTAAAGTCTCTTCCCATACAACCAATGGTGAGCAATAGTGATGAGTGGCAGGGGCAATATTCGAATTCGCAATATTTCGCGAATATTTTGTAGAATATTCGTCATATATTCGCGAATTCGAGATTATATTCTTGATTGCGAAAATCATCAATGTATTATTTGCGTAATGCGCGCGAAATACCGGCGTGGGTCAAGTTTCCTGAGACTGGAGAAAATGGTTGGCACGGCAGAACATTAGAATAGCTTTATATGCAGATAGAGTGCTCCAATATATTTGCACTTGCGAATTTTTGTGCAATTATTGATGCGCATATTTTTTTGCAATACGTGCAAGTTGTGACATTACAGCACTATGTCTGTAGCATGTATGTATGGACAGCAGAACCTATTACCATGCCTAACACCCTGCACTGGAACCTATCAGCTACACTATAGATCAATCTAACCTACACTGACTATCTGAATTATATACCGTATTTTTCGCCCTATAAGACGCACTTCCCCCCCCCCAAAAAGTGGGGGGAAAATAGCAGTGTGTCTTACGGGGTGAATGCTGCATTTTGCCGAATTTTCAATGATACGCCGCAATGTCGCGCTGCGGGTGTATCATCTGAGAGGGAGGAGGGGCTGGGGGCCGGCATCTGCTTTTATAATGACAGCGGGGCCCTTGCAGTGACTGTATTCTACTACACGGGCCTCGCTCACTGTATATAATCGTATATGTAATTGTAGGCATTGTTAATGTATAAAAATTCTGGGTAATCAGCGCCTGTATTACTTACAAGTGCTCGGTAGCAGAGAGGAGGGAGGAGGCAGGCCGGGAGGATGGGCGCTGGCAGTGTGAGTCACTACGTCATGCGCCCACGCCGCCTGCTTCATTCATTAAGTGGGCTGCGCAGGCGCGTGACGTAGTGACTCACGCTGCCAGCGCCCATCCTCCCGGCCTGCCTCCTCCCTCTTCTCTGCTACTGAGCGCTTGTAAGTAATACAGGCGCTGATTACCCTGAATTTTTATATATTAACAATGCCTACAATTATAGATAAGATTATATACAGTGAGCGGGGCCCGTGTAGTAGAATACAGTCACTGCACGGGCCCCGCTGTCATTATAAAACCAGATGCGACCCCCACCCCCTGTATTGGGGGTCATTCACACTACAGGGACACTGTTATGGAGGGGATCTGTGGATGACACATAGCATAAGATGCTATATATGTGTCATCCACAGATCCCCCCCATAACAGTGTAATCCACAGATCCCCATAACAGTGCCATCCAGAGACCCCAATAAGAGCCATCCAGAGATCCCCCATAACAGTGTCACCCACAGATCCCCCATACAGTGTCACCCACAGATCCCCCATAACAGTGTCACCCACAGATCCCCCATAACAGTGTCACCCACAGATCCCCCATAACAATGTCACCCACAGATCCCCCATAACAGTGTCACCCACAGATCCCCCATAACAGTGTCCTCCACAGATCCCCCATAATAGTGTCATCCACAGACCACCATTAGTTCAAAACCCACCAAAAGCACACCTTTTGGTTCAAAATATTTTTTTCTTATTTTCCTCCTCAAAAACCTAGGTGCGTCTTATGGGCAGGTGCGTCTTATAGGGTGAAAAATATGGTATATAAGTTAACTGTCTAATGTAATACAACAAAGCACAGAGCACAGCAATGACACTGCTGTCTCTTTCATAACTGCAATAAACTTTAGAAAATGGCTGCTGGGGAAGTTCTTATATAGTAAGGGGTAGGCAACTTTTCAATTGGTTGCTAGGGATGTTGCTAAGCTGTGACAAAGTCTTCTCATTGGCCCACAAGCTAGAAGAAGGTAGGGATGATCACCTGACGTGTACTGTGTTAAAAAAATATATATATATATATTCGTCATTACGAATATATAGCACTATATTCTAAATATTCGCGAATTCCCGAAGTGACGATATTCGCGATAAAATTTGTAATACGAATATTCGCGCTTAACACTAGTGAGCAATAGTAGTTGTTTACTCGTGTAATAATGGCTGTAGTGTCCACTGCAAGATATAGGGTTTTGAAGGCACATCTGGCCAGAACGAGTCCAGGTGTGAAGGGTGTCTTAACAGTGACCCTCAATGCAGTAAAGTCTTAGCAGCTTTTGGTGGCAGGTAACCTTACTGACTCCAATGCTCAGGCATGCAGATTCTCCAGTTCTCTCCATTGTCTTTCTTTTCTTCTCTCTCTCTCTCTCTCTCTATATATAATTATATATATATATATATATATCTTGCAGAGATTGGTTAGTCCTAAGAAGAAAGAGCATAGGTCACTGTTAACTGAGCTGGGGGTGGATCCTGCATCCTCACCCAACCTCCTGTAATGGCTGAGCCGATATTGTTAACCCTGGCTGGGCCACCTGTACACAGTAATTCTGGGTACATATTACATAACAATACAATACACAACAGTATATTACATAACAAACCATTCGCAGATATCCCCAGCTGAGATACTGCACCTCCATCCACTGTAACACTCAAAACAGGTTTAGACACAGCAGCTCACCCAACAGTATCACACATGAGAGGATTAGATACAGCAGCTCAGCAGATAGTACAGTGTAACAAATGATAGGATTAGATACAACAGCTCAGCAGATAGTATCACACATTATAAACATAGACACAGGCGCTCAGCAGATGGTATTATACATGTTATGATTAGATACAACAGCTCAGCAGACAGTATCACACATGCTAGGATTAGATACAGCAGCTTAGCAGACAGTACAGTACAGTATACAAATAATAGGATTAGATATAGCAGCTCAGCAGACAGTATCACCGATGGTAAGCTCAGCAGACTGTATCCCACCTGATAGCATTAGATACAGCAGCTCTGCAGACAGTATCACCAGGATAGGATTAGATATAGCAGCTCAGGCTACATTATCACACATAGGAGGTTTACATATGACAGCTCAGCACACCATCACACATGATAGGCTTACATGCAGCAACTCAGCAGACAGCATCACATATGATAGTCTTAGGCTACTTTCACATCTGTGTTTTTGTTGGATCCGTCATGAATCAGCAAAAACGCTTCCGTCATGATAATACAACCGTCTGCATCCATTATGAATGGATCCCTTTGTATTATCTCTAAAATAGCATTGACGGATCCGTCTCTAAAACCATTATAAGTTAATGAGGGACGGTTCCGTTTTCTTTTGTCTCAGAGAAAACGGATCCATCACCATTGACTTAGGCCTCATGCACACGGCCGTTGTTTTGGTCCGCATCCGAGCCGCCGTTTTGGCGGCTCGGATGCGGACCCATTCACTGTTCCGTAGCCCCGCAAAAAAATATAACCTATCCTATTCTTGTCCGCGCTTTGCTGGCAAGAATAGGCAGTTATATTAAAGGCTGTCCGTGTCGTTCCACAAATTGCGGAACGTGCACGGACGCCATCCGTGTTTTGCGGATCCGCGATTTGCGGACCGCAAAACACACCACGGTCGTGTGCATGAGGCCTTACATTGTGAGTCATAACGGATCCTTCCTGCTCCGCATCCCAGGACCCCTTTAAAAATGCTGTTTGCAGCGCTTTTGTGTGCGTCATGGGAATGCAATGAAACGGAACGGAATGCATTCTGGTGCACTCTCTTCCCTTCAGTTCAGTTTTGTCCCAGTTGACAATGAATGGGGACAAAACTGAAGTGTTTTACCAGGCTATTGAGATCCTATGACTGATCTCAATCGCGGAAAGGCAAAGCGCAGGTGTGAAAGTAGCCTTATATACAGCAGTCAGCAGACAGCGTCACACATGTCAGGATTAGATAAAGCCCTTAATGTTACGCTTTCCCAAAAAACTATTTAAATAAATTATTTTTATGATATAATTTTTGGATCACTTATTGATGATGTGTTATATTTCAGGTAAATATTACCAGCAACATCATAAACGACCTGGTTCCAGGCGCACAGTACAGAGTGGTCGTCTACCTGCAGAAAACTCCATTAATTGGGCCTCCATCTGATGCAGTTCTGTTTTCAATGGGTAAAAAAAGGCTGTGTAATATGACTGTATAAAGAATGTGGACTAATGAGAATGCTGAATAAGACCTTACACATACATAGTACAGTCCTTCAAAGTGTCCCTCTTTTGGAGGGACAGTCCCTACTTTTGACCCAAGTCCCTCTATCCCTCTTTGCTCCCTAAATGTCCCTCTTTTTGATCTGAGGTATAGATTTGCATTATTACATTTACAATATTGATCCAGAAAGTGTTTATCTGGTTACTATCTGTATATTAGAGCCCACTTTATTATTATTTTATTATCTGAAGAAGATTGGATTTCAGAAATTTCTATATTTAGACAGTCTTTATGATACTGTGTAAAAGATAACTTAGTGAAGTGTATAAATATGCAGGAAAGATGGATCTTTCACACGATGACCCATCAGTGTCCCTCTTTGACAGTCCAAAAAGTTGTGAGGTACTGTATGATAATAGGGCAGATTTACTAAGCTTGTAGATGGTGTAAACTTAGATCGGCTGTCTAGACCTGCTCTATATTTATCACAGGGGCTCACGCAGAATGATAAATTTGGTGCACTTTTGTCTAACTTTATACCGACTGTTGGTTGACCTAGTGTGAGACAGAATTTTCTGCCAGAATTTTGGTCGTTAAACATCTTAGGCCATGTCCTTTTTCTTGTGAAGTTCTGCCCCTTCTTGCTAAGCCCTACTCTTTTTCAACGAGTAGTAGAAAATTCTAGAAACCCTACTTGCATCAAATTGTGCCAATTTTCACCCCTTTTTAGAACGTTTCTAGTGTAGACAAATTAGTACTGGGCCATTGTATACAGTATTGTAGATATTGTATTGCACATGCATGGTATACAGATGATGAATACACAAATATTTATAGTAAAGAGCTGATAAACACACATTCTTCCGACTTCTCATTTCTAATTCAACTTTCTGATCCTTGTTTCCTCCAATACAAACATAAGTGCAGTGCGGATGGCCACATGGGAGGCGTGGTAGCTACAGGAGGGGAATGGAGTGGTAGCAGTGGCAACGAGGGCGATTGTAGTCCTATGGAGGCTAATCCTTTGCAATCTTCCCAAATAACCACAGGCATGCAACTTCTTTCTCGTTAACACTTTCTGCAAAGCACAGTTTGTGGGGTGCAGATATTAGATATTGATAGCCAGTCCATCTCAGAACTGTAGTATGCGCGTCAATAAACCCTTTCCATAAGCAGTAAAGTCTATAGCCATAAACATGCAGTTACCTTACTGTCTCAGTCAAAGCATGTCTTATAAAGTGGTTCTCAACCATCTGCAAATGACTGTTCTCTGACTGGATGAAGGTTCCCTGGACTAGACCTAGTTATGAGCAGCACACAAATACACATCCTTCCTCTAGGCCTGCTTAGCAAAGACTCCCTAACCAGGGAGCCAGGTCCAGCCTGACTCCCTGGCAATTATGCTAAGGCTGCCAGTGTAAGCTGTTTGCTGCCTATACACAACTATGTGGGATTCATAGTGCACAAGAAATAGAATACTTTAACCATTTAAGTGCTTTGGCAATAAATCACAAAGCTTTAAGTCTTTTGCAGTGATCCACTGGGTTACTGCAAAAGTAGGCAGTCAGACTGCCCCCATACAACTTAAGAGTCGCAGAAGCTTACACTAACGTGCTTCAGCTGATAGGGGCATACCAATGGGACATACAGAGGTAGTAGTCACAAGCGGTTCTGGTGCTTGATGGGGCCCTCTTCCACATAACAAGAATATTATAAATGGCACATGTTAGGGGGATTCCGCTACAGATGTTGCATTGGAGCCTAAGAGTTTAAACAAGTTGCTCCTTCGCATCCTGTGGTTCTAGTGCTGGCATCCAGAACCTTGAGAATGGCCAATTCTGTCCAAACAGATGATTGTGTGGAGAAAGGGAAGGACACAATCTGAGGAAACATTCTGCTTCTCTTGTGCAGTTTGCCCACTGCCTCCTTTACTAATAATTTGAGGTCTCCACCAGCTGTCAGTGCCTTCCTATATTGGCGACCACTTGACTTGTGCATGAAACAGACCTTATAGCTGTGGTCACCAATACTTATTCTGTACAGTACAGAGAATTGCTGGTATATGGTGGGGTGGGGATATACCATGTGAATTTTCTCAGTATCCAAGTAGAGTAAAGGTGTTACTCCTCCAGACACTTTCGTAATCTAAACTAACAACATATTATTTGTGTTATTTAATCTGCAGAACCTACAGGAATCAAGGATTTGGTGCTTTACCCTCTAGGACCATCATCTGTTGTGTTAAGTTGGACACGGCCTTACCTCAGCACCTTCCGGAAATATGTGGTTGAAATGTTTTACTTTAATCCTATCACTATGACCTCAGAATGGACACCATACTATGAAATTGCTGCGACTGTCTCCTTAACATCCACTGTGGTAATTGTTCAGCTTCAACATGCTCACTGCTTGCTATAGGGGAAGTATTTCAGCTTTGATTATTACAAATGTTTGGAAAGAATTCTGCTGGAATGAAGGCCTTTCGGAGGTCCAGTTGATGGGGAGTCTTTAAGGCAATGCTTCATGGGAAAAGGGTGAAAAACATCTCCTCTGCAGAAGGGGGGAAACTGTCTCTCCAGTGGCACCTGTAGGAGCACTTTTTACAGATGGGGTTTCTGATCACACGTTATGTCAAAGGGTTCTTTAAGGTATCAAATAGTAGCCTAGGGTAGCCACCTATAGGCAAAAGCCATTTTCTTCCTTCTCGAGAGCTACTCTGCAAAAAATGTCTCTGAAATAGGCCATATGTCTCCTCTGAACAATCATATCATATAATGTCCTTTGAATCTATATGTTGCACATTTCTGTGGTCATTGTTCATGCCTTCTTCATTCAAAAAAGTAAAGGTAAATGAGTTTCTGTTTAGGGGTACTTTGCCTTTAGACAGTCCCTTATGTATCTTTCATACAAGCGAGTTTTCCATCCAGATGTGATTTGTGTAGTGAATGGACAACATATGGACTGAATCCTGACCCATTCATTTCAATGGGTCTGTTCACATAAGCATTGTTTATTTCTGATCTTCTCTGCGTTCTATATTGTAAGTTTTTTCACACAGCCCTGGTTTCATAGAAATTTCATAGGAGTTTGAGTAAAAAATGCAAGGCATCCAGATGCAATGTGTTTTTCACTGAAGGATGCCAGGAGATGTTGAGTGTTATTCTTCAGTTTTTCTTTACGCATGTGACAAATGCATCAAAAACTGATTGCATCCATGCAAAAAAAAAAAAAAAAACTGAAACAGTTAATGCAATCGCAGACAAAACTGATTCAACTTTGTTCAACTTCAGTTTTTCCCTAAACAGACCCTTACACATTCCGTATTGCTTGTGTGAAATAATCCTTAAGCCTCATCATGCACACAACAGTATCTGTTTTTGTGATCTACAAGATTGCAGATACTGGCTGTACGCATCCCGCATTTTCCCCCTCCACAGGTCCCGCAGTATATTATAATTGCCCAATTCTGTCCAAAAAAGAGACAAGAATAGGACATACTATTTTTTTTATTTTTATGCAGAGCTGTGGAACAGACATACAGATGTGGTCCACATCCAATCCGGCCAAAAATGCACAAAGTTATGAGAAACAATGCTGCAGAATTCTTATTTAAGGGGAATACATTTTTTTAGTAAAACATGTCAGGAGCAGTGACATGTCCTCTCTAACCCGCCACTGATAACCCAAGCTGATGTTATTTAAGAAGAACAGCACAATGGTGTTTTGCTGAAGTCCACCTGGGGCTCTATGGCCGCCTAGGGGAGAACTCTTCCATGGGCTCTTTGCAGGCTAGATCTCGACCCTAGTCATTATCTAGATTAAAATGAGAATTGCATATACTGTACTAACAGTTTGCATTTCAGCCTTTGTGGAAGAGCAGAGGGAGGCTGGAGGGGGATGAGCAGGCAGTTTGGATGGAGAGGGGCAAGCTCACAGACCTTCTTCTACCTGTATCGATTTCCCAGAGATGACATTAATCTTCATTGTGCAAATAATCACATGCTTTATACGAAAAAAAATACCCTTTCTCCCATATATAGTGTTATATTATGAAGAATAAATAAATGAATAAAAAAGGTCCACATTCAAATGACCTGTACTATAAATGTAATACAAATTTTATCAGTGACAGAAAACGCAGTAAAGAAATAACAAATTTTGTACGAAAATTATTTTTATTGTGCAAGTAGTATAACATATTAAAAACTATAGAAAAGTTATTATTTATGCCACACAGTGAATACACAAAAAATAAATACCAAAACACAATGTTGAAAATTCTATTTTTCTATTTACTACCCCCTCAAGAAAAAAAGAAATTATTTAATTCATTATATGTATCCCAAAATGATTCCTATAAAAGCAACTTGTCCTGTGAAATTCAAGGTCTCATACAGCTACATTGATGAAAATAAAAAAAGTTATCACTGCTGAAACACTGAGGGGGAAAAATTGTTACTGGTTCTTAAAGGGATTGTCCACATTTTATATATTGATAATCTATCCTCAGGATAGGTCATCAACTCCTCAATATAGATAGGTCAAGGACCAACACTCTGCACCCCCGTGTTGTGGTCATGCCGGTGTACTGCATCTTAGCCGCCTTTCACATTTATGGGAGCTGACCTGCTGTATCTTAACACAGCCCAATACTGCACAATGAACTCAGCCTTCTGCTTCCAGAGGATAGGTCATCAATATCTAAAAGGTGGACAACTAATTTAACCGCTTTACGTCTGCCCATAGGATATAAACGTCCTATGGGTGGACCTCTATTTCTGAAAGCACGTTTTAAAACGTCCTTTCAGAAATAGCAGCTGCACGCTAATCGTGCAGCTGCTGATCGGGTTGCCCGCTGTCAGTGACAGCAGGGCAACCCTAAGACAAGGCAGGGACAGTGCCCAGGTGTCCCTGCATTCTGGATCACTGCATACACAGCGCTCACCGAGCGCTGTGTATACAGTGCAGGAAGCGCTATGCGCTTCCTGTTCCGGCCCGGAGGTCATGTGACCGCCGGGACCGGAGCGTGCAAGAGCTGTGTGAGGTCTCTCAGAGACCTCGATCAGCCCTGCTCTGAGGCTGTACAGCGCAGTATTATGCTGTACAGCCTCTCTGGGGGGTGTATTTCTCCTGTAACTGGGGCTACTATGTCAGCCCCAGTTACAGGAGAAATCAACAGTGAAAAAAAAAAAAAGAAAAAGTGAAGTAAATGTCCCCCAGAGGTCTTGTATGACCTTATGGGGGACGAAAAGTGTAAAATAAAAAAAATAAAAATAAAAGGTTGAAAATAAAAAAAATAAAAAAAGTTTCACATGTAAAAAAAAAAAAGTCCCCAAGTAAGAAATGAAAAAAAAATGTTAAAAATAGAAAAAATAAAATAAAATAGACATATTTGGTATTGCCGCGTCCGTAAAAACCAGCTCTATAAAAATATCACATGACCTAACCCCTTGGGTGAACACCGTAAAAAAAAAAAAAAAAAAACTGTGTCAAAACAAGCAATTTTTGTCACCTTGCATCACAAAAGGTGCAACACCAAGTGATCAAAAACACGTATGGGACATGTATACACAAAATAGTACCAATAAAACTGTCACCTCATCCCGCAAAAAATGAGCCCCTACATAAGAAAATCTCTCAAAAAATAAAAAAACTATAGCTCTTAGAACATGGAGACACTAAAACATCATTTTTTTGGTTTCAAAAATGCTATTATTGTGTTAAAGTGAAACAAATAAAAAAAAGTATACATATTAGGTATTGCCGCATCCGTAAAAACCAGCTCTATAAAAATATCACATGACCTAACCCCTCGGGTGAACACCGTAAAAAAATAACTTAAAAAAAAAGGTGTCAAAACAAGCAATTTTTGTCACCTTGCATCACAAAAGGTGCAACATCAAGTGATCAAAAACACGTATGTCCCACAAAATAGTACCAATAAAACCGTCACCTCATCCCGCAAAAAATGAGCCCCTACATAAGAAAATCTCTCAAAAAATAAAAAAAACTATAGCTCTTAGAACATGGAGACACTAAAACATCATTTTTTTGGTTTCAAAAATGCTATTATTGTGTTAAAGTGAAACAAATAAAAAAAAGTATACATATTAGGTATTGCCGCGTCCGTAAAAACCAGCTCTATAAAAATATCACATGATCTAACCCCTCGGGTGAACACCGTAAAAAAAAAAAAAAAAAAAAAAAACTGTGTCAAAACAAGCAATTTTTGTCACCTTGCATCACAAAAGGTGCAACACCAAGTGATCAAAAACGCGTATGTCCCACAAAATAGTACCAATAAAACCGTCACCTCATCCCGCAAAAAATGAGCCCCTACATAAGAAAATCTCTCAAAAAATAAAAAAACTATAGCTCTCAGAACATGGACACATTAAAACATAATTTTTTGGTTTCAAAAATGCTATTATTGTGTAAAACTTTAATAAATGAGAAAAAGTATACATATTAGGTATCGCCACGTCCGTAACAATCTGCTCTATAAAAATGTCACTTGACTGAACCCCTCAGGTGAACGCTGTAAAAATAAATAAATAGAAACTGTGCTAAAACAACCAATTTTTTGGTCACCTTGCCCCATAAAGTGTTATAATGAATGATTAAAAAATCATATGTACCCAAAAATAGTACTAATAAAACTGGCACCTTATCCCCTAGTTTCCAAAATGGGGTCACTTCTTTGGAGTTTCTACTGTAAGGGTGCATCAGGGGGCTTCAAATGGGACATGGCATCTAAAAACCATGTGGAGTTCCTTTTCTTCTGCGCCCTGCCGTGTGCCCATACAGCAGTTTATGACCACATGTGGGGTGTTTCTGTAAACCGCAGAATCTGGGTAATAAATATTGAGTTTTGTTTGGCTGTTAACCATCGATGTGTTAAAGAAAAAAATTGATTAAATGGAAAATCTGCCCAAAAAGTGAAATTTAAAAATTTGATCTCCATTTTCCTTTAATTCTTGTGGAACGCCTAAAGGGTTAACAAAGTTTGTAAAATCGGTTTTGAATACCTCGAGGGGTGTAGTTTCTACAATGGGGTAATTTATGGGGGTATCCACTATGTAGGCCCCACAAAGTGACTTCAGACCTGAACTGGTCCTTAAAAAGTGGGTTTTGGCAATTTTCTTAAAAATTTGAAGAATTGCTTCTAAACTTCTAAGCCTTCTAACGTCCTAAAAAAATAAAATGACATTTCCAAAATGATGCCAACATAAAGTAGACATATGGGGAATGTTAAATAATAAATATTTTATGAGGTATCACTTTCTGTTTTAAAAGCAGAGAAATTGAAATTTAGAAAATTGTGAATTTTTCAAATTTTTGGGTAAATTTGGGATTTTTTCATAAATAAAGGTGAAATATTTTGACTCAAATTTATGACTATCATGAAGTACAATGTGTCACGAGAAAACAATCTCTGAATGACTTGGATAAATAAAGGCGTTCCAAAGTTTTTACATAAAGTGAGATATGTCAGTTTTGCAAAATTTGGCCTGGTCAGGAAGGGGGCAAATGGCCCAGATGGCAGGTGGTTAAGGTGAAAATTATTTACTTTGACCTGAGTTGTGCGCCAAAATGCACAATAAAAAAATATACATTTTCTGGAAGGTTTTCCCCATTTCAATTTGACTCTTAGGGGTTTAAAGATGAACTGGAAGGAGGACATTACATGTGAAGCAGGATCAGTCATGGCAGTTTCTGGTCATAAAATATGGGGCACTAAACATTTTTCTACAAATTTACTCTGTGCAACTGTTAATAATGTCAGAAAGTCTGATCTTTTCTGTTTCTTTGGAGGATAGTGATATTGTGTGTCAGCATTAAGGGGAGAAAATAATTTGTTTGTGAAGGCAGAGTTCCAATCAGTGTACAGTGCTGTGGAATATGCTGGGACTATATAAGTAATAAATAATGTCTCACACCTAATAAAAACAGCTCACATTATTCTTTCAGAGACTCAGCAACTTACTCCCAGCCTGGTATTATAACTTTAGGGTGACAATGGTAACATACGGAGAACCTGAGCAGAGCTGCTGTGACACATCTACTCTAAGCTTCATAACAGGCAAGTATTCTTTTCCCGGATCACTTGTGAAGACAAGTGTGTAGACCATGACTGTTTTGTTCAGCAGGACTAGTTTGTAGGCCACATCTAGTCTGTGCACCAACCTCATTGCGCACACCAAGACAAGTTTGTGCACTAAGCCCAATGTGTAGACTAGAGATAGTTTATGCACAGGGCCCAGTATGAAGACCAGGACTTGTTTTTGCACCAAAGCCATGGTGTAGTCCAGAACTACACTCATTTGTGCAACAGCTCCACTGTGTAGACCAGGACTAGTTTGTGCACAGCACAGGGCCAAGTGTGAAGACTAAATGTAGTTTGTGTACCAGACCCAATGTGTTGACAAGGGCTTGTTTATGCACAGGACCCAGGGTGAAGACCAGGACTAGTCTGTACATCAGGTCCAGGGTGTAGAACAGGAACACACTACTTTGTGCAACAGCTCCAGTGTGTAGACCTGGACTAGATTGTGCAACAAGCCCAATGTGTTGACCAGGAGTAGTTTGCACACCAGCCCATTGTGAAAACCAGTTTAAGTTTGAGTACCAGGCCCAGTATATAGGCTAGAACTAGTTTGTATACCAGCCCAGTGTGTAGACCAGGAATAGTGTATAAAAAGAAAGCGGCTCCACACAAAGAACAGAATATAGACAGGTGCACACCCATCGGCTTCCCAATGCTGTAGTAGTATAAAAAGAAAAGGTGAATAAAAAATCGGGGGGCACTCTATATGTGGACCACGTGGGACGCCGCGTAGGTCCTGGCAGCGCAAAGAGAAATCACAGCTTCCAGACGGCTCCAGTTGTAAAGACTTGACACAGGACGGCACAGCCTGCATATGCGTAGAGTGGTAAAGTACACAATATAAAGCCACGCTTTGGTTTTTATCTCACATTAAGTTATAGAGTTTGCTATAATTGAATACCACCTCCCTGATAAATAAGCTCCGGGTACTAGATACCTATATGTGTTGAAGAATTAACCAGTTATACCGTTATAATAAGGGTTTTTGTGCACGCCATCCAAAGGTGGACAGTATTAGAAAAATAGTGGTGCATGGACCTAAATGACACTATACCTAATTGGGATGTTGCATTCCAGTACCCCTTGTACCCACAAAGATTTAGGGGAGGGCTATACCCCAATTCTAAGAGCTTATTCACACAAATGTGACCATTTTGCAGTATTTTCAATATATATCTCTTGTCGTATTTGTTATTTTTAATACTTAGGGTGTTTTTACATGTATAGGCCTAGGATATTACCATTTTATTATTTATTGTGAATAAAAAGTATTTTATGCTATTGGTACATTTATAGTTGTCCATATGTTGCTGGTTATAGAGTGCCCCCCGATTTTCCATTCACTTTTTCTTTTTAAAACAGGAATAGTTAATGAACAGTGCTCAATGTAAGGACCCCGACTAGTTGGCACACCAGGGCCAGTGTGAAGACCATAACTACTGTAGTTTGTGCACCAGGCCCAGTTTGTAGACCAGGTCTGACTAATTACTCATGCTAATGCTCAAGGACCAGAGTGTAGACAAAACTCAGAGCACAAATTAGGCTCCAATAAATAGTTTCCCAGAACCACATTCCTTCTGCATATTCCCTACTTCTTATCCATTAGGTGATATGTGAATTGTCTTCTTCATCTGGATTTACAGATAAGGTTTCTTACCAGTCAAACCAGGGTCCCATCATTTAGGACATTTTCCTCTGCTTCCAGTTTATATACCGTATGTGGATATTTCACAATGTTAGAAGTGTTTTAATATAAGAATCATTCCTTTTGTGCCTTGTCTATTTGATCCATGTAGCACAGTCTGGGTTCCTATTACTCCTCATTTCCTAATCCACAGCTCCTGTAGCGCCACAAATTGTGCATGTGGAATATGTCAGACACCTCTTGTACGTCACCTGGAGATATGGAGAGAAAACCTTCGACCTGTCCCATTCCAGGATGTTGCACTGGCAAGTAACAGCTGAAGGAAGGAAGCGAATAAAGAAAAGTGTAAGCTGACAGCAGGGCCATATTATTAGATGAAAGATTTAAATATTTGATTAAAACATTTTAGCATGCTCTGCTTCTTTCCTGATTATCACCACGTTTTTGGCCAGGGAAGAAGAATGTTTTTGGGATTTATTTAAGCTGTCCTTTAAACTCACAAATGACACATATGCTATGGAATCCTAATTTCCAGTGATAAGATCTCCAGGAGGAGAAGTAGAAGTAGGTTGCTTAAGTCTCATGACCAATATTAATACTTTGTTTTCAGGTGTCCAGAACTACAATGACAGCAGTGATGAGTCTTCCAGCTGGAGACATCTATAATATCACTGTCACCGCATGTACCGAGAGGAGCAGTAACAGTTCTCTTTCTCATCTGGTTAAGTTAGGTGAGTATATTGGAATGAGAACACCTCTTAGGTTAATACACATGATGAAGGTTTGTTTTTGTGATTGATGTTATATGATGTGATTAAAATATTATCAATATTTTATTAATAGTTTTAGGATATTACCATTGATGTTTTTCTTCTTTGTCTTAGATCCAGCTCCCCCAAAATCTCTTTATGCCGTCAACAAAACGCAGACGTCATTCACCCTCTTGTGGGTAGAGGAAGGCTTATCTGATTACTTTGAGGTAGTTTGCTGGCGCTTGGATCCAGTGCAGAGTGAATATGAGAAGGTAAAACATAGATACTGTGACATATTGTCCCATTTACTGCGTTTGTGCAATATGTGGCCCTTTTCCCACAGAAATCCCTCCTGCCGTGATAATTATCTGTTCCAGCACTCAACGATTCAGTGTTGATTATGTTTCTAATGGGCTTCTAATGTGGGACATAGACATTAATACACTACATATGTAAAACATTTATATAATAGATATAAGAATAAAATGTTCAATATATAATGTAGTAAATAGTACAGTGTACAGTGTACAATAAAGAAATATACCATACTGTAAACAATAAATAATATGTACTATACAGGATACCGTGTACAGTATACAATAATAATCTTTATACAGTGCCAAAATATTTCTCAGCACTTTACAATCCAGAGTGCACATGTATAGAGTAAATCAGACAGTACATACTGTAGTAACACACTAATCAACAATTCAAACAATAGGAGTGAGGTCCCTGCTTGCAAAAGCTTATAATCTCTGATGAAATAGGGGAAACACAAAAGATAAAAACACAATTTACAATACAGTGTACTGAGGGGCGTACCTAGAGCATTTGGCACCCGGGGCGAACCCTTTGTTTGGCACCCCCCCCCCCCCCTTTTCTTCAAGCCAAACCCGAACAGAAGGGAGGGAGGGCCCCCTTCCAGGCCCCGCCTCCAGTCACGCCCATGTCCCGCCTCCAACCATGTCCCGTCTCCACCCCTGGTCGCTGTCGCACCGCGATCGTTACTCCCCTGATCCCACGCCTGCGCCGTCCCTTTAGTATTCGCGGGATTTACGGGACGAAGAGGAGGACGTCAATCAACTGCACATGGGCGTGCCACTGCCAAAGGGTGAATAGACGGAGCCTCTAGGTGCTGCAGGAACGTCCTCATAGCACCTAGAGGCTCATTAGCATATTATAAGTCTTTATTTTAAGAGAACGGCGGCAGCGGCAGGCAGGGAGTTATGTACTGCTGACATCAGCACATCGCTAATGTCAGTCAGCTACATAACATAACGTTTTTTCTGATGATTAACAGATTCAGAAACACCCCACTAAACTTTTTTTTTTGGCTTCTTATAATCCCTATACTGCGATATATGAATACATAATGTTATTAGTCATTTTGGTTCAGTAGATAATGAATAAAACTGACTTTTATAATATGTAAATTACCTGTCTACCAGCAAGTAGGGCGGTTACTTGCTGGTAGCAGCCGCATTCTCCCATCATAATGACGCCCCCTCCGCATGTTGATTGACAGGGCCAGCGATCGTCCTCTGGCTGGCCCTGTCTGCTATCAAGATCTCGCGCCTGCGCCGTAACGGTCTTCAGTCAGCGCAGGCGCACTGAGAGGAGGATGCTCACTCGGCCGCTCCTTCCTCAATGCGCCTACACCGATGACGTCACATCTACACCCGGCGCAGGCGCATTGAGGAAGAAGCGGTCGAGCGAGCGTCCTCCTATCAGTGCGCCTGCGCCGACTGAAGACCGTTACGGCGCAGGCGCGAGATCTTGATAGCAGACAGGGCCAGCCAGAGGACGATCGCGTTCGCTGGCCCTGTCAATCAGCATGCGGAGGGGGCGTTATTATGATGGGAGAATGCGGCTGCTACCAGCAAGTAACCGCCCTATTTGCTGGTAGACAGGTAATTTACATATTATAAAAGTCTGTTTTATTCATTATCTACTGAACAAAAATGACTAATAACATTATGTATTCATATATCGCAGTATAGGGATTATAAGAAGCCAAAAAAAAAAAGTTTAGTGGGGTGACAGAAGCCCACACTGTTACATACAATTACACAATTCAAATGTTTTATATTTATACCTTTTTAGAAGTGAGTGACAGACTAGGACAGGTGTCAGGACTCAGAGTCAGGACTGTCTTGGTCAGGTTGAAAAAACTGCTGCACAGGGCACAGTGGGCACTGGGCTGGGCACTACATGGGCAGGCTCAGGCTGCTGGAGCTGGACTGGAGAGGAGAAGAAGAATGATTTCTCCCACGGAGCTCCCTCTGCCTCTCTCTCTGATGTCATCACTTCCTGTGGACTTGACTTCCTTATCAGAGAGAGGGAGGGAGGGACTGGGAGGCAGAGGAGGCAGGCAGGGGAGGAGCGAGGGGAGGAGACTAAACAGTGAGTGAACACAGCGCTGCCTGGCATCACTGTAGTGTGTAGACTGGAGGAGGGAGGAGGGAGGAGGGGGAGGGGGGACTGGGGGAGGGAGGAGGGGGGACGGGGGACTGGGGGAGGCTCGGGAGCGCTGCGCTCAGCTGATCACCTGGAGTGACAGCTTAAATATGCGATCGGAGTCTCGGTCGGACCACACTGCAGTTTGAATGAATAATCCTGTGCCCGGGTCTAAGAAAGGCTTGTACCCGGGCACAGGATTACAAACCCGGACTGTCCGGGTCAATCCCGGACGGGTGGCAACCCTAAGTGGATGGAGGGGTGACTCCATCATGGCACCCCCCTTGTGAGTGGCACCCGGGGCGGGCTGCCCCCCCCCCCAGCCCCCCCCCCCTTGGTACGCCACTGAGTGTACTATATAGTACATCATACCATGTATAATATATAATGTAATATACAGTACAATATATAATGTAGAATGGAGTTTACAATGCACCATAAAATGTAAATTACAGTACATAACTTACAATACACTACAAAATCTTTGACATGTGATATATGACATAGAATCTACTGTACACAATACAATGTATATTTCAGTGTATAACCTACAAAACACTGTATATTCTGAATGGAATTAGAGAATCTAAAAATACACTGTATCATCATTTAATGTATATGACACTAAAGAATCTACTATACACTGTACAATGTATATGTCACTATGGCATCCACCATGTATCCATGAAACTCTTAACCCCCTTCAGGACCCTGCCATTTTTTCACCTTAAGGACCCGGCCATTTTTAGCAAATCTGACCAGTGTCACTTTATGTGGTGATAACTTTAAAACACTTTTACTTATCCAGGTCATTCTGAGTTTGTTTTCTCATCACATATTGTACTTCATGACAGTGGTAAATTTGAGTCAAAATATTTCATTTTTATTTATAAAAAAAAATCAAATTTACAAACAATTGGGAAACATTAGTAAATTTCCAAATATTAAAATAGATAATAATACCTCCAAAAAAGAAAATTTCCAAAACCCAATTTTTTAAAGACCAGTTCAATTATGAAGTCACTTTGTGGGGCTTACATATTAGAAACCACCCATAAATTACCCCATTTTAGAAACTACACCCCTCAAGCTATTCAAAACTGATTCTACAAACTTTGTTAACCCTTTAGGTGTCCCACAAGAATTAAAGGAAAATGGGAATGAAATTTCAAAATGTCACTTTTTTTTTAGCAGATTTTAAATTTTAATAAATTTTTTCTGCAACACATCAAGGGTTAACAGCCAAACAAAACTCAAAATCTATTACCCTGCATCTGGAGTTTACAGAAACACCCTATATGTGCTCAAAAACAGATGTATGGGCGCACAGCAGGCTTCAGAGAGGAAGGAGCACCATATGGCTTTTGGAGAGCGGATTTAGCTGGAATGGTAATTGGGAGCTATGTCGCGTATGAAGACTCCCTGAGGTGGCCCTACAGTGGAAACCCCCAAAAAGTGACCCCATTTTGGAAACTACACCCCTCAAGGAATCTTTTAAGGTGTGTAGTGAGCACTGAGGGGGTAGAGCATTAGAGGAAAGTAGCATCTTCTTCTCTCTCACTGGCAGACTCAGTATCGGAGGCAAGCATGGCGTATGCCTCTTCAGCAGAGTATACCGTTGGGATGAATGGGACATTTTTATTTTATTGGAAATGTGTAAAGCTTTATTTATTGTGAGAGGTGTGTATGTTGTGTTTTCACATGTGAAGGGGCTTGTAATAAATTTTAAATAAAATTTTGAAGAAAAAAAGGAGAGAAAAAAAATTCTGTAAAAAATAAAATTCTGAACTGACATTAACTGAAATATATATATATATATATATATATATATAGTGGGGATTCACTCTGGTAGGCAGGTTAGCGGACACAGTATACACTGCGTGCAGAATTATTAGGCAAATGAGTATTTTGACCACATCATCCTCTTTATGCATGTTGTCTTACTCCAAGCTGTATAGGCTCGAAAGCCTACTACCAATTAAGCATATTAGGTGATGTGCATCTCTGTAATGCGAAGGGGTGTGGTCTAATGACATCAACACCCTATATTAGGTGTGCATAATTATTAGGCAACTTCCTTATCTTTGGCAAAATGGGTCAAAAGAAGGAATTGACAGGCTCAGAAAAGTCAAAAATAGTGAGATATCTTGCAGAGGGATGCAGCACTCTTAAAATTGCAAAGCTTCTGAAGCGTGATCATCGAACAATCAAGCGTTTCATTCAAAATAGTCAACAGGGTCGCAAGAAGCGTGTGGAAAAACCAAGGCGCAAAATAACTGCCCATGAACTGAGAAGCAGCCAAGATGCCACTTGCCACCAGTTTGGCCATATTTCAGAGCTGCAACTTCACTGGAGTGCCCAAAAGCACAAGGTGTGCAATACTCAGAGACATGGCCAATGTAAGAAAGGCTGAAAGACGACCACCACTGAACAAGACACACAAGCTGAAACGTCAAGACTGGGCCAAGAAATATCTCAAGACTGATTTTTCTAAGGTTTTATGGACTGATGAAATGAGAGTGAGTCTTGATGGGCCAGATGGATGGGCCCGTGGCTGGATTGGTAAAGGGCAGAGAGCTCCAGTCCGACTCAGATGCCAGCAAGGTGGAGGTGGAGTACTGGATTGGGCTGGTATCTTCAAAGATGAGCTTGTGGGGCCTTTTCGGGTTGAGGATGGAGTCAAGCTCAACTCCCAGTCCTACTGCCAGTTTCTGGAAGACACCTTCTTCAAGCAGTGGTACAGGAAGAAGTCTGCATCCTTCAAGAAAAACATGATTTTCATGCAGGACAATGCTCCATCACACGCGTCCAAGTACTCCACAGCGTGGCTGGCAAGAAAGGGTATAAAAGAAGAAAATCTAATGACATGGCCTCCTTGTTCACCTGATCTGAACCCCATTGAGAACCTGTGGTCCATCATCAAATGTGAGATTTACAAGGAGGGAAAACAGTACACCTCTCTGAACAGTGTCTGGGAGGCTGTGGTTGCTGCTGCACGCAATGTTGATGGTGAACAGATCAAAACACTGACAGAATCCATGGATGGCAGGCTTTTGAGTGTCCTTGCAAAGAAAGGTGGCTATATTGGTCACTGATTTGTTTTTGTTTTGTTTTTGAATGTCAGAAATGTATATTTGTGAATGTTGAGATGTTATATTGGTTTCACTGGTAAAAATAAGTAATTGAAATGGGTATATATTTGTTTTTTGTTAAGTTGCCTAATGATTATGCACAGTAATAGTCACCTGCACACACAGATATCCCCCTAAAATAGCTAAAACTAAAAACAAACTAAAAACTACTTCCAAAAATATTCAGCTTTGATATTAATGAGTTTTTTGGGTTCATTGAGAACATGGTTGTTGTTCAATAATAAAATTAATCCTCAAAAATACAACTTGCCTAATAATTCTGCACTCCCTGTAAAGGCAATGGACCAGGTTTTCAATCAATCTTCAGTGTTTATTCACACGCATAAGATAACACAACAGTCCCTTTTCATGCTAGGTACTTGTTCACACACAGAAAAAACTAAATAACGTTCACCTGGTATCCTGGGTGTCAGTTCACACCCAGCTGAATGCTCAGCCTCAGAAAGTCCACTTGCAGGCTGTAAGGCTACTTTCACACTAGCGTTCGGGGCTCCACTTGTGAGTTCCGTTTGAAGGGTCTCACAAGCGGCCCCAAACGCATCCGTACTGCCCTAATGCATTCTGAGTGGATGCGGATCAGCTCAGAATGCATCAGTCTGGCAGCGTTCAGCCTCCACTCCGCTCAGCAAGCGGACACCCGAACGCTGCTTGCAGCGTTCGGATGTCCGCCTGGCCGTGCGGAGGCAAACGGATCCGTCCAGACTTACAATGTAAGTCAATGGGGACGGATCCGTTTGAAGATGACACAATATGGCTCAATTTTCAAACGGATCCGTCCCCATTGACTTTCAATGTAAAGTCTGGACAGACCCCTCTGAACTACTTTCACACTTAGAATTTTTTCGAAACTATAATGCAGACGGATCCGTTCTGAACAGATCCAAATGTCTGCATTATAGGAGAGGATCTGTCTGTGCAGACACCAGACGGATCCTCTCTGAACGCTAGTGTGAATGTAGCCTTAAGCGGCCTGCTCGCCTGACACACGGTCTTCACTGTCAGAGGGAGGTAATCCACACAGCTGAGACTGCTGGATGGGTTTTTATATCCCTGCCAAAACCCGGCCTGGAGCGTGGGGAAAAGCATATTGTGCACTTTTTTTGGGTTAGCATTTAAGCCAGCCTTCCTAAGGGAGTCAACTACAGCCTGTACTTTAGGTAGGTGACTTTCCCAGTCGGTGCTATGGACAACGATATCGTCCAGGTACGCCGAAGCATACCGACGATGTGGACGAAGTACAATGTCCATTAGCCTTTGAAACGTGGCGGGAGCGCCATGTAGACCAAAGGGTAATACCTTGTACTGATACAGCCCCTCTGGCGTGATGAAAGCCGTTTTTTCCTTGGCAGCCTCCGTCAAGGGTACCCTTTGGTGAGGTCGAACACAGAAAAATACCGGGGTTGGCCTAACTTCTCAATAAGCTCATCTACTCGGGGCATGGGATATGCGTCAAACTTGGACACCTCATTCAGTTTGCGGAAATCGTTACAGAACCGCAATGTTCCGTCTGACTTGGGTATTAAGACTATCGGACTGGCCCATTCACTTTTTGATTCCTTGATTACTGGAGCATTAGCTGCACTGGCTTGTCGCCGAGCCTCGGGTACCCGGTATGGTTTTAACCAGACTTTTGCGTGACAATCTCATGCCAGATTATGGACGTGCGTCCAGGGAGGTCCTCGAACACATCTGTGTTCCCACTAATGAACTCCCTGGCTTCCTGAGCCTGTTTAGAGGAGAGACTGTCAGCAATTTTCACTGTGGCAGCCGCTTCCCTTGCTTCGAACAGAGGGGCCGAAACCGCTTCCCCTAGGAACCCTGGTAGTGGGCTGTCTTCCGTGCAGGTTTCCCTATCTTTCCAGGGTTTGAGCAGATTCATATGGTACACCTGCTCTGGCTTCCGTGTACCGAGTGGCATAGTCGAGGACAACTAAGATGACGTGTTGGTGCCCTCTAGCGGACTTCAGTGCTGGGCCTATGAGATCCATAGCGATCCGCTCGAATGGAACCTCAATAATCGGGAGAGGGACCAGGGGACTACGGAAATGTGGCTGGGGGTTGGTTATCTGGCAAGTTGGGCAAGACTTGCAATACTCTTCCACCTCTCTGAACACACTGGGCCAGTAGAACCGCTGTAGAATCCGGTCCTGCGTTTTCTGCTGGCCCAGGTGTCCCCCAAGAATATGTTGGTGGGCTAACTCCAACATTAGCTTGCGATACGCCTTGGGCACCACCAGCTGTTCAATATGCTCACCCCAAAATGTATTTACCCGGTACAGCATCTCCTGTTGAACCACAAAACGGAGGAACATAGACTTGGCCCCCGGTTGTTGTGGGTCACCCTCAACTACTACCACATTTTCCCAGGCTTAAGATAGAGTCGGGTCCTGGTGCTGTGCTGCATCAAATTTATCTCCGGAGACATTGAGGTCTGCCAACTCTGGACCCGGCGGCTAGTTCTCCACGTCTCCCACCATCACACTTAGTGGGGTTGTCTCCCCATCTTCCACCAAAATGGCGGTCACCCCTACTGCTGGCCCTTTGGACTCAGGCTCCCAGGGTTCTAGACTCCCTCCTGAGCCGGGTCACATCTGTCTCCCGGGTATCGTTAACTTTCGTATCCGGCCATAGTGCTGTCTCTCCCAATTATTAGTACATAGTGCAACTTTGTGGCGACGGCCACCTCATGAGTCCACGTGCCGGCCACAATGGATAGTGACACCAGGGCGGTGGGATAGTCCTTTATGTCTCCATGGATGCACACTACGCCTACTTTTCGGCCAGTCTACTCGGCGGGCCGCACCAGGGCAGCTCGTACCAGGGACACCAGGCTCCCTGAGTCCAGCAGCGCCACTGCCAGGGTATCTCCCACTTGTACCTGGCACAGGTGACTATTGTCTATTGTCTCGGGGTTACCGGATGCACACAGCCTCCTGGCATACATTGAGGGGCGGTAACCAAAGTTAATGTCCATGGGTTCACCCCGATGCGGACATTCGGCCCTTATGTGTCCAGGCTTGTGACACTGCCAGCAGACCAACAGAGCTGGCTCTGCAGGGGGTATGTACCGGGCAGGTATCCTGGGTGTCAGTTCACACCCAGCTGAATGCTCAGCCTCAGAAAATACACTTTCTCGTCTGACACACGGTCTTCAGCCCTCAGCACAGAGCGCTCCACTGTCAGAGGGAGGTAATTCACACAACTGAAACTGCTGGCTGGGTTTTTATATCCCAGCCAAAACCCGGCCTGGAGCGTGGGGAAGAGCCACGCTCCAGGCCGGCTCTTACTGCACTTTGGCGGCTCCCAGTAAGAGCCGGCCCGGATCGGCTTTACAGCCATACTAAATAACAAATAGTGTCAGTCAGCACTAACTGCCGCTGACACTTAAAATTACCGGATCTTACCTCACCGAGGCCAGGAATCTCGGTGACACATACCTTCCGTCAATGATGGTGCGTTCATGCAAAATTCTAAACTGACACTAACTGAAATTTATATATACAGTATATACTGTATATATATATGGATATATATATATATATATATATATATATAACTACTACTAACTGCAGTTCTTTTTTCGCACAAAAAAATTTAATAAAAAACCCTCAAAAATGTGCAGATGTAAATGAGCACACTACTGATCGGTGCTCTGCAGCACACACACAGATTGTGCGTGCGTGCAAAAACTGTAGTATAAAAATTCACTACAGTGTTAAAAAAGTGAACACTGGCTAAAAGTTAACAGGGATGGAGGGTGGTTTAGGGATCTGGAACAGCTGCAAATGAAAAAAAAAAATCAGTGCAGCAATTCCAGATGTTGTTCTTCTCTTCTTTCAGCAAGAAAAGTTGAAATCACAGTGGTGGTGCACCACAAGTCCCAGCAAGCCAACAAGCCACACAAAAAAAGCACAGAACTTCTCTGCATGCTTTCACCAGCTAGAATGGCTGCATACAGGGAGGTTCAGCCCTTTCCTGTGCAGCTATAGCGCTGCCATTGGCTGGAGTGTTGTTCCAGCCAATCGCAGCGCTGACAGGGGACGCCAAACACTGGTGTGCCCTGCCTCACCTTGGAGGAGACAGTTGCTGACCGGTTCACCACTGGTCACCTCCACCTGACCAGCCCCCCGCCTCCCCGTTAATCGCCCCACAGCTCCATACTGCTTCCGGCTTTGCGATGTGCCAGTCTTCATTGACCGGCCAATCACAGCGCTTGGAGCTGCAGCGGGGCGGTGCTGCACCATACTGCCCTTACCTGGCATGAATGCCTGCCGGTAAGAGCAGCCATGGTGCCCCGATTCCCCCGCGATTCCCTCCCAGCACCCCCCGGACCTTGTGCTGTACATGTACAGTATGTCGCTGGTCGTCCAGCTGTGATGTACATGTATGGCAAGGGACCTTAAGGGGTTAAGGATAAAACGTAGTTTGGTTTATAGTACATTAGTACTATAGTCCTTTTCTTTTTTCACCTCTGCATTTCAAAAGCTAGCACTTTTTTATTCTTCTGTCAACATAGCTATATGATGGCTTGTTTTATGTGGAATGAGTTGTATTTTACAGTATAATGCCACATGTTTCAGGCAACAGTGTTGTCATTGTTTTTAGGGTTTCATTTTTATGACATGTTTTACGACATTTTAACTTTATTTTGTGGGTCAATACGATTATGGAGATAACAGATTTATACGGTTAATATTTTAGCTTTCTTAATATTTTTAAAAACTTTATTCAGCTGTTTTATAATTTTTGAGTCCCTTTCTGTGACTTGAACCAGCGTTTGTTTGTTGCTTGTACTGTACACTATAATGCTTCTGTATTATAGTGTATAGGGATTTCTACAGGTACCCCTTTACATCTTACCAGAGTCAGGATGTAAAAGAGGCCTGGAACACGAATGGCCTGGGGCCATCAGCAAGCTACAGTTGCCATTACAACTACTCAGCACTCTGTAATTGTGTTCACAGTAGATGATCAAAAGACAGAGGGAGCTCCCTCTCTATGTCTAAACTCATAGATGCCATGATTGCTGCAGAATGGTCGGCCTGCCAGGATAGGAGTTATCTCTGATCCTAGCAGTGAGAGCTTTTTGTAAAATACAAAACAAACTCTGTTTTGTATATTACACTGTAGAATCTACCACACCTCATAACCATGCAGTGTATATGATACTATAGAATCTAAAATCATTTAAAATACAGTCCTGATCAAAAGTTTAAGACCACTTGAAAAAAATCATATTTAGCATGGCTGGATCTTAACAAGGTTCTAAGTAGAGCTTCAACATGCAACAAGAAGAAATGGGAGTGAGACAAAAAAAATGTGTAAAATTTTGAAAAACTCCATTAATCTCCTAGGGGGGCAAACATTAGCCAAATGATTTATACCCCCACAACAGAAACAAACCCTCCTCTGAGAGCTGAATCCTCTACTATCAGAGGCAAGCAAACCCAGCTGCATGGCCTCCTCCTCAGAGGGGATTGAGACAGACTAAGACCCCTGCACACTGAATGAGACAGCCCCACTGTCCTTGGGCTGAATATGACAGGAAAGAGTAGTCTCCTCTCTCTCTCTAAGACACCTGTCAATACGAACAGCTAGTGACATGGCAGACTCTAACGACACTGGTCTCTCATGAAAAGCAAATGCATCTTTTAATCTTTCCGAAAGACCATGGCAAAATTTACTTCGGAGTGCAGCATCATTCCAACCAGTATCAGCTGCCCATCTCCGAAATTCAGAACAATATATCTCTGCGGACTGTTTACCCTGGCATAAAAGACGCAGTTTAGATTCAGCTAGAGCAATACGATCCAGGTTATCATATATCTGCCCCAGGGCTACAAAATATTCATCCACCGATCGGAGGGGCCGTGCCCCCACCGGCAGCGAAAAGGCCCAAGACTGAGCGTTATCCCTGAGCAGCGAGATGATGATCCCGACCCTCTGCTCATCATCACAAGAGGAATGGGGAAGTAGGCGAAAATGGAGTTTGCAAGCCTCTCTAAACGAACAAAATTCTCACTACCCCCGGAGAACGTATCCGGAAGCGAGATCTTAGGCTCGGAACAAACTCCATGAATGCCAGCAGAACCGGTCACCTGAAACTGAGACACAGTTTTACGGAGATCTGCTACCTCCAGCGAAAGACCTTGCATGCGGTCAATCAAGGCTGAAACCGGATCCATGCTTAAGACGGTTATGGTGGTTTATAATGTCACGGATGAAGTTGCAGATAGCTGGAACTTATAAATAAACGACCGACTGGCTTGATTCCAAACTAAGGAGCATATAGGTGACCCTATAAAACCCTAAGAGCTCTCCCTGACTGCTATGCACATGCAAGGATCTCAATGGTAGACTATTGCATGCCCACGTACCTAAGACTGTGTGACACCTGAAAACCCTATAATAGTGAGGGGACACGACCACCGGCTCCCTGCACTTAATACGGACGGAGTCAGGGTCACCTAGAATCAAGCCAGCAAGGAAACACAATAAAGGAAAAGACTTATCTTGAGCAAACAGCAGCAGCAGCCTCCAGCAGTGAACACTTCATCCAGGAAGTAGTATAAACCACAAAGTGAGGCAGTATGGGAGGGAATATAAAGGAAGACGATTAGTCTAAATAAGTGACACCTGGCAGAAGGAAAGGAGATGACAAAGTGAAACCAAAACAAAGAACGTCATACAAGAGGTAGAGAAGAACATCTGCCAGACCTTCTCACAGAACTGGTGGTGACAACAACGCTAGCATCCCTGCTGCCGTGTGCACAAAGCACATGGCAGCAGGGAAAGTGTGAAGTCCTATTCACCCTAATAGAGCTTTATCAGAGTGAATAGAACAAGGGATTAAAAGATCCCAGGTTCTAGCCCCTAAGGGGGGAAATTGTTACTAAATAAAAAGTTTAAAAAAACACCAAAATATTAAGTATAAATCACCCCCTTTCCCAATTTTATATATAAACAATAAATAAACATATCACATATCGCCACGTCCAAAAAGTCCAAACTATTAAAATATTTTTTAAAATCTCCTATGCGGTGAACACCGGAACAGAAAAAATAAATAAATAAAAACTGCGCGATTCGACTTTTTTAAATGCGGAATGCACGTGGCTTTTTTTGTGTTTTTAATTTTTTTCAGGTGGTATCGAATGGTATCCAGTATCGCAATACTTTTTTATCGAAATCAAAAAAAAAATTTGGTATCGCAACAACCCTAGTCCCTTCCACCCCTGAAGCTGACTGAAGTTGATTTTTACCTTCATTGTTTCAATCCCTGTCGGCTGTGGAGTAGGGGGGGGGGCGTGGCCTAACGGATTGGGGGAATGGCTTAGTGGGTCCTGGGGGCGGGGGTTTGAGGCTGGCCTGAATGGCCACTCTACCTGCCCCCTGAACTGTCACTCCGCTCCCTTAACAGTGTCATCCACAGCGCCCTGCCCCTTTAAAGCTGACCTGCAGTAGTGAAGAAAAATGGCTGGGTTGTTATAAAAAACCTGGTGTAAAACTGTGTGTATGTGGAGACTAAGGACCTGCAAGCTTCTGTTGGCTGATAAGGGAGATGTGACTGTGTGTATGGCAGTTGGGATATGAAGAGAAAGACCTGCAGGCTTCTATTGGCTAATGTAGGTCATGTCATGTGCCATATTTGAATTTTTTTGGAATATCTCAGGAACGGTACGTGCTAGAGAGCTGTGGCCCCCACAAGTTTTCTTTCCAGGTAGCAAGGGATGTGTATACCAAGTTTCGTGGAAATCAATGGTTTTGATTGATCGCGGAACATACATACATACATAAATATATACATCCTTCTTTATATATATATAGATGGCCAACTCTGATTTTTATGTTCTAAGGATCCGGTGAATGTCTTCTCACATGTGGTAACCATAGCCAATCTCCATCCGGGGACGTCTTACAACTGCAGCATCAGCACAGTCAGCCACCACACTCACAGCATTCCCACCTACATTGTTGTCTCTACATTGGGTAAGTGTTCAGATATGAATCCCAGCATCATTTACTTCGTATTTGTCCAAAGTTGTTGTAGTTACTGTAGTTAAGTTTGAATGGTGACTCTCCCATGTGATCTCCCCCCATCTTATAGACAATGAATGGACATTACAACCTGCAGAATTCAGCCACCAGTTTAATTGTTCTCAGCACTGGCTTTCTATAATCACAAGAATTGTGCTTACATGAGGCCTGGCATCGGGCATACAGTATATGATAAATCCAAGCGTAACTTTTGCCTTTTATCATTGTCATATAGGTCCAGCTTTTAGCACTGTTTAAGTGAATAATAATCTTTATAGTGCACAGAGCTCAGGTCCAAATCTCCAGCGTAAACATAATTACATAAATGCCGCCTGCAGCCACCACTAGAGGCAGCTCACTACATATTGTGTTATTATGTAGCTCAGTGTATACTGTACAAAGTATGCTTCTAAGCTCCCCCCAGTGGTGGCTGCAGGTAGCTGTAATGTTAAATTTAACTATCAACTATAGTGCGTGACTGGAAATGTATGGTTTTTACACATTTTCCTCACCCTTTACTGCATCTAAATAGCAACATAGATCAGCAGCAGATTACATTACATTCTACAATGCGAAGAAAAGACACTAGGAGAGTAGTAGTGCTTCCTTATTTTCCATGCACAGTTGTGACAAGCGGGAGGCACAGACAGACTGCATATCACATCACATCCTAGAGTGTGGAAGACTGGAACCTAGGGTTGGGGTCTTTTACTGTGGAATTATAAGCAACTTTTCACTTTAAGCTCCTTGAGTAGTATGAGGCTGGGGTGGCTTATCCAGTCTATTGTCTCCTAATTCTTCATAATTATACCCTGTTCTGAAATGACTAGCAAAATCACAAGGACCCTAGACAAATTAACTGTTTGTCCAGTGCCAAGTGACCTTCAGATCCTATAGAGTGATGTCTATGAGCAGTGTGGGCATACTGTATATAATAAAACATACACACACCTTGAAGACAGTAGCCTAGTGTGATCAGTTGGGACCTTCATGGCCTGAAGCCTGGATGTTCAGACAATGTGTATGGAGGAATTGTAGAAAATAATCTCTGTTCTATCTCCTAGTTGCTGAGGTGAACCCCAATGTTGTGGTGATATCACTGTTGGCCATTCTTAGCATACTGCTGATTGGGCTCTTACTGGTTACTCTGATTGTCTTACGCAGGAAACATCTCCAGATGTCAAGGTAATTCAATGACACAATCACCAGTATATGCACGTATCAGGTCTTACATCTGTTCTGCACCTGAGGTGTATATGATCTGAGCATTTATTCAAACATGCATTTTCTCTGGTCACAACCAGTAGCAAACACTGCACCAAAACTCCACTGTGTGAACAAGGCCTATTATCTACCATAGGTCAATCAACATCTCTTTGCAATGCATATATTATTCACTACACAAAGGTAAGTGGACACCTAAACATTTGTTCCACCTACATCTCATTCCAGAAGCTGCTGGATGAGCTAGAAGCTTCCCGCCCTCCCTTACTACTCTAACAGCCACCACTCATGGTTGTACGAATTTACATGTACACGGTCACAGCAGCATCAGTGCCTGACACATATTAATGTTAATTGACGTAAAATGTACCAAAATGTGGCACATTTCTGTAGCATAATGTTGCTTTCCATTTTTTCCATATTTATTAAAGGGCTTCTGTCAGTAGGATTAGGAACATGGGCATCAACCTGGCTGACATTGGATATGTGCTAATGTCAGCTGAACATAACTATATTAGTCCCATCTCACTACATGCTACCGTTATTAAGAAATGAGCCTCTAGGAGCGGGGGGTGTTGCTCCTGCTCCTGGAGGCTCCGTTCTCTGGCCACGCACTGCTAGACTTGATTGACAGGACCAGGCAGTGTTCACGTTATCCTGCCTGGCTCTGAGTTCGGCTGAAGAAAGGATGCTCGCCAGCTGCGAACTTGAGCGATGCCGGCATCACTGAGGAGGAGATGGTGTACTGTAATGTATGCACCGCAGGAGCAGTAAGGATGTCCACAGCCGGCAAGCATCCCTTCTTCACTATACCTGAGCCACATACTAAATGGCTGGAGATTTCACCTGAACTGAGGGCCAGGCAGGATGACATGAACACTGCCTGGCCCTGTCAATCAAGTCTAGCAGTGCGTGGCCAGAGGTGGCCGAACAAAGCTATTTAGTAGGTATTTTGCAGGCATTTACACAGCTGAAAATGCTGCAGAAGAAAAGGAATACAACACAAGTTGCCTTGTATTATACTGCATGAACATGGCGTCACAATGAATGTATCAGTTGGTTTATCAATCAATCAGTACTAATGTATCATGAGCATTGGTCACTTTATTACTAAACTTTTAATTAATAACTTAACTGATACTTAATTTTAGGGAATGTGGGGCTGGAACATTCATCAATTTTGCCACACTGGAAAGAGATGGGAAACTTCCATACAACTGGTGAGTGTGTGCCACTTAATCAGGATTCTCTGTTGGATCTAGTTTTATTGCTTGAGATAATAAATGGGTAAAAGAGAAAAATATATATTTATATATAGTGGTGGAGCCCTGTCATTATTACGCTCTGTACTTGGTATATTTGTATATAGAGCTACAGTCATGTCATTATTACTCTATGTTCTTGGTATATTTGTATATAAAGGTACAGTCCTGTCATTATTACTCTATGTTCTTGGTATATTTGTATATAGAGGTACAGTCCTGTCATTATTAAGCTCTGTACTTGGTATATTTGTATATAGAGGTACAGTGCTGGCATTATTACTCTATGTTCTTGGTATATTTGTATATAGAGGTACAGTCCTGTCATTATTACTCTATGTTCTTGGTATATTTGTATATAGAGGTACAGTCCTGTCATTATTACTCTATGTTCTTGGTATATTTGTATATAGAGGTACAGTCCTGTCATTATTACTCTATGTTCTTGGTATATTTGTATATAGAGGTACAGTCCTGTCATTATTACTCAATGTTCTTGGCATATTTGTATATAGAGGTACAGTCCTGTCATTATTACTCTCTGTACTTGGTATATTTGTATATAGAGGTACAGTCCTGTCATTAATTTTCTCTGTACTTTGTATATTTGTATATAGAGGTACAGTCCTGTCATTATTACTCTATGTTCTTGGTATATTTGTATATAGAGTTAAAGTCCTGGCATTACTATTCACTGTACTTGGTATATTTGTATATAGAGGTACAGTCCTGTCATTAATTTTCTCTGTACTTTGTATATTTGTATATAGAGGTACAGTCCTGTCATTATTACTCTATGTTCTTGGTATATTTGTATATAGAGTTAAAGTCCTGGCATTACTATTCACTGTACTTCGTATATTTGTATATAGAGGTACAGTCCTGTCATTATTACTCTCTGTTCTTGGTATATTTGTATATAGAGGTACAGTCCTGTCATTATTACTCTCTGTTCTTCGTATATTTGCATATAGAGGTACAGTCCTGTCATTATTACTCTCTGTTCTTCGTATATTTGTATATAGAGGTACAGTCCTGTCATTATTACTCTCTGTTCTTGGTATATTTGTATATAGAGGTACAGTCCTGTCATTATTACTCTATGTTCTTCGTATATTTGTATATAGAGGTACAGTCCTGTCATTATTACTCTCTGTTCTTCGTATATTTGTATATAGAGGTACAGTCCTGTCATTATTACTCTCTGTTCTTGGTATATTTGTATATAGAGGTACAGTCCTGTCATTATTACTCTATGTTCTTCGTATATTTGTATATAGAGGTACAGTCCTGTCATTACTATTCTCTATTCTTAATAAAAGCAGGCTTCGTTCCACTGTAGAACAAAAAATGGCGCACCATAGGGTAATAACGTCTTAAATAGGTAAAAAAGTAGTATCTCCAATGAATGGAGGCTCACCTGGTAGAGTTGTGCTATATTAAGCACAACTCTAATGTAGACATGTATCAGGTTGGCACAAGCCCCTCACAGCGGATGGTATGCAGCCCGGGATGAATACTTCTGTTCAAGGATGCCTGGAATCCCTCAGAGAGCTAGTAGTTCAAATAGAGAAAAGGGAATATCCCACGGCGCAAAAACCACCCAGTGGTTGGAATAGAATTAGGGTTCTTTTTATTGAGCAAGCGGTACTATTATTCTCTATTCTTGGTATATTTGTATATAGAGGTACAGTCCTGTCATTACTACACTCTATTCTTGGTATATTTGTATAAAAGTGGTGTAAGCTGTGTACCGGGGTGGGCTCCCCAGGATACAGTGAAGTCACGAACGAGGAAAGCAACCCCAACACCAGCTTTTGCCAAAACAGAATTTTACTTGAATGTGGCAATAAACACAACCACAAAGCATCGCGCTGGGGACTCCAAGATGGCACTCGGTCCAGATGTCTAGAAGCTCAAGTTCTCGCGAATCTCCCGAGAACTTGAGCTCCTTCTCCCTGGCTAAGAGCAGGGCGCTGCGATTGGATGCGCTCGCTGCCAGGGAGCGCATAACCGCGCCCACCAGAACTTAGAGAACAACGCCTACTATAACTTCGTCGCCTCATTTGCATATGAGGCGACGAAACTAACGGAGAGCGTAGTGCCGAACGGGGGGTCTATTTGAAAAAAAAAAAGTGTCCGGACATCAGTGAGAGCAGCCCCATAAGGTCGGATAATAATTTAACACACTATTTTCTGATGAAAGGTCCTCTTTAAGTTATGGAGTCCTTGAAATGAACAGTAGTAACACTTGTGGCCTGACACAAACAGAGACTCTAACTAACTACAGGCAGTGTATGTTGCTTTGTTCCTCAGCTCTCATCAGCGTTCCTGGCAGCAATCTTCCTTTTTTCTGGACAGGATCAGGGTCTTGGACACGATCAGCTTCACCTAGCTGCAGCTCTGGTATCTGAGGGATGCTCTCACACCTGGATGCTGTCAGATTCACTGCTCACACAGTTCCTTAGCGTCTCTCACAGCCTCCTTCTAAGATGGCTGCTCCTTCCTCTCCCCAGACTCTGTGTCAGCCCCACCTCTTTCATGAATATGGAGATATATGTGCAGTCTGTAGCTGTGTTAGGAAACAGTGGCATCTTGTGGTCAAACAGCAGAATGTCAGTCCAGAACATTAAATTTAATCACACAGTGTTCAGACATGTAAAGCTGTTTCCCCATCTCACATGCCACCCCAACTAGAGGTTGTCATCCTCGGCAACCCTCCCTATACAAACTCATCCTGGGCATAACGCTGTGGGGGCACACCAGCATTGGGCCTCGTTGACCTTCGTAGAGTGACAGGTTCAGAAGCACTGGGAACGTCAGGCACATTTATTGGGAGAGAAGCTGTTGACCGCTCAACACTTTCCCTGGATGGCAAACTTGCCACGGCTGGAGCCTCTGTGGGTATTGGGGCAGGGACAACCCACCAGTCCGGAAACGTTCTATCCCATACAGTTGGTACAACTCATTCATTCGAGTACCCTGAAAACATGCCCCCTGGTCCAAATGTATCCTCCGTGGACACCTGAACACCTGTATAAAGTGTTTGCAGACCGCTTCAGCCACTGCATACTTTGTGAAATGATCTATCATGACTAAACAGTATGAGTGTCCCAAGGTAGAGTACCCAATCTGTACATAATCGATCATAAGGAGCTCTAAGAGCGCTGAGGCGGATGGCCTGGACAGGAGCCCGCTGTTCAGTACTCTTACTCAGCCCGCAGGGACGACACTTAAACATGCCTCGGCCACCATGTCTGCCAAATCTGAACAGTATACTAGCCGCTGGAGCCACTTAAACGTTTTATCACACCCAAAATGGGCACCCCTCTCATGGGCTTCCCGGGCAGCCTCCGGGCCCAATGACATGGGGATGACAATCGGTCGCCGGTACTACAACTCTGATTGCAAGTATATGGTCCGACACAGGAAGCCCTGGGTAACAGTCAGCTTATCCCACTGCCTGAACAACTTTTGGCCCTCTGGAGTTAGACGTGCCCACTTCTCTGGCCGAGGCCAGATCTTGTTCCGGAACCATTCTTTCACTTTCCACAGGTCCGGGCAACCATTCTGGATCCTCTCCCAATCTTTCCCAGCACCATTGGCATCCTGGACGCCACTCCACTTGAATGTGCCATGTCCTGGAACATGGGTAATCAACCAAGGTCAGAAGTTTCAGTGTCCTCTAGCTCCTCATCGGCACTCTGAGCCGACAACCCTACAGGAGAGTGCGTCGGCGTTGCTGTTCTCCCTACCTGACCGGAACTTGATGCAGTATTGGTACTTAGAAAGACGAGCCAATCACCTCTGCTCAAGCGCACCGAGCTTGGAATTTTACAGATGTGCTAATGTTTGTTGTCTGTCATCACGATCACCTCTGCACCTGTCAGGTACTCCACGAACCTTTCGGTCATGGCCCACACCAGTGCCAGTAGTTCCAATTTAAAGGAGCTATAGTTGTCAGAGTTGCGCTCTGACTCCCTCAGGGACCACCTACCAAAGGCAATGACTCTCTCACGTCCATCCTGGACTTGGGATAACACGGCCCCCAGATCATGTAGACTTCCGTCAATGTACAGCAGGAATGTGGTGTCGAACCGCGCATAAGCCAGAATCGGGGCACTGGTCAGCGCTTCCTTCACTGCTTCAAAGGCCTCTTGTTGCCGTGGTCCCCACTCGATAGGATGATTCTTCGGACCCCCCGCAGTGATAACTCGTTTAACAGGCCCACAAAATGAGCAAATTTGGGTATAAACCTTCTACAGTAGCCGGCCAGTCCCACAAACGCCTGCACCTCTCATAGTGTACTCGGCTGGGGCCACTTCTGGACGGCCTCCACCTTGCTGGGGGCCGGCTTCACCCCCTCCTGGGTGACCAAATGTCCTAAATACTCTATCTGCTGGCGAAACAGTTGTCGCTTCTTGGGCTTGATCTTGAGCCTACAGTCTCGCAGCCGTGCTAGGAGCTGCCGCAGCTTCTGGAGGTGATCCTCAAAGGAGACCCCAAACACTATTATGTCATCCAGGTATATCAATACCGACTCGAAGTTGAGATCTCCCAGACAGTGCTCCATCAACCCCTGGAATGTTCCCTGGGCATTGGAAAGGCCGAATGGCATCCGGTTGAACTCGTAGAGTCCCATAGGTAGGATGATGGCCGTCTTCGCTTTGTCCTTCTTGGCTACCAGTAGCTGCCAATACCCACTGGCAAGGTCAAGAGTCAAGAAGAACTTCGCATGACTCAGGGCGGATAACAACTCCTCAGTCAACGGAAGGGGGTAGGCATCCCGGACGGTCTGGGCCTTCATCCTCCAATAATCCACGCAGAACCGGAGACTCCCATCTTTCTTCCACACCAAGACTACTGGAGCAGCCCAAGGACTTTGACTCTCCTGGATTACCCGGTTTTCCAACATGCTGGCCACCATGTCTTTCACCTCCTGGTACATTTTAGGCAGGATTTGCTGATAACGTTCCCTGATCGGTGCAGCATTGCCGGTGGGGATTTTATGATTGATGGTAGAAGCACACCCAAAGTCCTCATCATGTCTCGAGAACGCCTCCTGAAATTCCCAAAGGGTGTCATCCAGAAACTTTTGTTGTCCTGGAGTCAGGGTCTTGCTGTCCACCCCCATCCGGGCCATGATCACTAGACTGTTCCACTCAACTGTTGGGGTCTCCCTTTGATGGACCTCTACAGCATAGGTCCCGGCTGATCTCCTATCTGGCTGTAGCGTAAAACCCCTTCTTCAAGGAATGTCCCCCTTCGGACATATACACTTTGGCCAGCAAGGTATTCCCAGGAACGGTTAACTCGCAGTCTTCAACGTTGAGGCCGCGTATAGGCACACATCCATCCTTTACAATAGCGAGGGACTGGGCTACAAGTGGGCGAGTCTGTGTTTCCTCTTGGTAAACTGGCTCGATCAGGACCTCCAGTCCATTCAGCTGTTGTCCAGCCCCCACGGCAGCATCAATATTTGTTCTTGTTGAGGTGGGATCTTCACCAAGGTCCTCCGCGGCACCTTCACGTGTCCAATGGGCCGACCGGACATGTTGCTCTTTCGCAGACTAGAGCTCTTCACCATCTTTTGTAGACCCTTCTGGGTTGGCCGGTGTGTGGTGGCCCATTGCCAATACTTCGGCCCTTCTTTTGGCATAGAGTTGATGGCCTAGGTCTCTCAGCACATTCATACCTAGTGTCACATCCATTCCTCTCTGGGACGAAGTAGTTGGTGGGCTAGCAGTTCCGACAAGCCAGCGGTCAGCCGTTAGGCAAGAGGATTATCCGGCGTTATCATTTTTTTACGCTCGAACATTTGGGCCACAGAAGCCGGCCTTGTGCCAGATGAACGCGGCGACGGCACGGTGGTAGGTGGAGTGGAGGACAAATGGGAGGAGAGAGGAGAAGGAGAAGAGATAGGACGTGGAGCGCCAGAAGTGTGGCTTTGTGGGTTCTGACAGCATTGCTCCCACCAGGCTCGGTGATGGGTGCCTTCTTAAGGTGGTCGTCCCTAGGTGAGTGTTGGGCTTACCGCGACTTATGCGTTGACAGCACAGGCTGCAGATGGCAACACTATTGTCAGCAGCTGACACGTTAAAAAAAAAACACACTGCGGAGCCATGTGCCAGCTTCCTGGGAGCACAAGATGTGACCGTGCATGGTGGATGGCTCGCTCCAGATACATTTGCAGTCTGCTTTTTGCCTCCTGTGCACTGCGAGTTCCGCCTGCTTCTCCGTCTCTCCCTCTGAACTCCCCTCCTCTTCCTGTCTTGTGGGCACCCATGTGACGTCCATCGACACGTCATCGTCACCTTCACCACCACTGACATTAGAGATCTCTGAGTAAGCAGCAACAGCGGGGACCACCCTCCTTGGGCTGATCTGGGTAGTGTCGTCAGACTGCTGTTACCTTCTCTTCCTCAGCCGATGCCAAGAATGGCTGCGCATCGGTAAAGTCTGGGAATGGATGGGAAAATAATTCTTCTGACTCGAGTAGAGGGACTATGGTGGTGGTGGTGTCTTTGGGGGTGCGCACAGCAGAGAGTGAGGAGGATGCAGATACAGAGGATGAGGAGGGTGCAGAAGCGGAAGGCTGAGTGAGCCACTCAACTAACTCTGGTGCGTCCTTTGACATAATAGCACGCAACTTCTCCAACTTTCCACTTAGGCTCCGGCCTGGTGCTACTGCCCGACCCCTACTACCCCTGCAGAAAAGCCTGCCTCTTCCTCTGCCTGTCATTTTCAGAATGACCCTGTGCCAAAGTCCCTAGAGAAGAGCAGTATTTGTGGAAGCTGATATATGTCAGGCCTCAATCAGTTGTTAGTTGAAGCTGGTATATCACCCTCAAGCAGTAATTTTGTGGACGCAGGTATATGGGAAACCTCTATCTCTATTTTGTGGAAGCTGATATATTGCAGGCCTGAATCAGTTGTTAGTTGAACCAGGTATATACAAAACCCGCAATCTGTATTTTGTGGACGCAGGTATATGGAAAACCTCTGTCACTATTTTGTGGAAGCTGATATATGGCAGGCCTCAATCAGTTGTTAGTAGGAGCAGGTATATCAAAACCCGCAATCTGTATTTTGTGGACGCAGGTATATGGAAAACCTCTATCACTATTATTTTTTTTTATTCTTTATTTATAAAGTGTAGGAAATACAGAATAAACAAGAAACATGTTTTGTTTTTAGCAAGTGAAAGTAGATATCGCAGATATCTGTTTCATAGATGCATGTAGAGTAGTACAAAATGCCACTTATAGAATGAGCTAAATCAACATCAGTCTTATAGGGTGTCCAACTAGTTGAGTAGGTAGGTCTTAATCGTATAAACCACAATGCTTTAAACATCTCCTTCCAAATAACATTGAGAGCTATACTTTAAAGTTAGTATGTATCCACAACTGACAACATAAGGGGGGGGGGGAGAGAAGAGGCAGTATGGGTGGGGGTAAAATGAGAACATAGAAGCCATGGTAATATGTATCGACTCCCAGAACTGTCTACGTTTGCTACAGTGCCAGAAAATATGGATTAGAGATCCTTGAGCTGAGTCACAATGCCAACATTGACGGAAACATTTTATGAAGACGAGTCGGGACATAATACCATCTAGACACTAATTTATAAGCTGCTTCTTGGAATTTGCTAGCGATCGATGACTTATGTGTGTAATGGTAAATTTTGGGCCATTGGTCAGAGGGGATGTTCACTCCTAAGTCAGCTATCCAATTGTTCACGAATGAGGGGCGGAAACCCGGGTTTTGAACCTCTAGCTCCTTATAAAATTCGGAAAGGGAGTGTCGGTATATACCTGTGCCAATGCATGTTTTTTTTCAAAAGATGTGAGGGATCTATCAAAGTTCGGTGATGAAGGAATAGAGGAAAGAAAATGTGAAAGTTGTCTGACTTTCCATGAGCCCAGAGAGCATTGTTCCGATTGATTTAATAGTTCGGTCTGTGTAAACCATCTTCCCGCTGTTTTAAAGAATGGGGCTCAACACTTACCCCCCAATCTCCATTGAGTGAAAGGGCCAGATGACCAGCCCACCAGGAAATTTGGGTGACCCAGGATCGGGAATAGATGGTGAGATCCCACTCTTAATAGCGTTTATATGGTATTGGTGTAGAGTTGGCCCTATGGTAGGATGAGTCGATAGCGTCTGTGGAGTCTTAGTTATCGTCCAAGGCAATAGAGCAAGGGGGATTGGGAGCATGACTGTTCAATGGTAACCCATTGTTTAAAGGGGGTATGAAGGCACCAGTCCAACACACACTGTAGCATGGTAGCCGCATAGTATTTACGGAGGTCCAGTAACCCCAGTCCCCCTTGCTCTTTTGGAACCTGTAGTAAAAGGCGGGGTAGTCTCGGCTTACGTCCCGCCTATATAAACCTGAAAAGGTTGCGATGAGCGGCAACGAAGAAGTTTGAAGGTAAGTGTATAGGGAGAGTCTGGAAAATATATAGCAGACGTGGTAAGAAATTCATCTTATAGATTGCACACCGTCCAAACCAAGTATATAGACCTTTGGACCGTCTATTCAGATCTTCTCTGATCCGGCTAAGGAGAGGGGTAAAGTTTCTGCTATAGATCTCTTTCAGATCCCTTGCAATCCAAGTTCCCAGGTATTTAATTGCTCCCACTGACCATCTAAAAGGAAAGCAGTGGCCAGGGCAGATTCTTGTGCGCCTTTCAAAGATATGTTGAACGCCTCTGATTTTTGGAAATTGATTTTTAGGTTGGTGAAGGTGTAACCTCTATCATTATTTTGTGGAAGCTGATATATGGAAGGCCTCAATCAATTGTTAGTTGAAGCTGGTATATCACCCTCAAGCAGTAATTTTGTGGACGCAGGTATTGTCAAACGTCCCAGGGAGCCAGTAGTGGGATGAGGAACCCACTGGCAGTAAGCAGCTGACAGCCCAGAAACGCGGTACAAGTTTAGGGATAATCCAAGAGGGGTAGTCAATGTCCAATCCGGGTCGAGGCAGGCAGCGAAGGTTCAAAGGTGGAAGACAGTCCAAGGGTCAGTAACCGGGAAGGATACAAAGGAACAACAGGCAAATAGGAGGATCCGCAGGGAGGCTAGGTGTTCACCATAAGGTGGAATAACTCAGCAATGAACCAGAGCTCAGGCCAGGTCTTTATAGCCAGGGAAGGTAGGACCACCCCCTGATCCCCAATGGCAGGCGAGGAAGATGGAAGGTGTGTACTGGGAACCTCCCCCAGCAAGGCTCACACCTGACAGCCGGATAATGCAGGAACGCTATGCTCCTGGGGATGCGCGCGCAGCCTGCGTACTGCGCATGCGCACACGCCGCGCGACTCGAGCGCCCACACTTCGGGCACCAGGTGTTCTACCGAGCTGAATGGGAACCCGTGCCCTGCGCCGTGCCCACGGTCCCTGAGTAGGGGTAACACCCCCTGCTTCCTGACAGGTATATGGAAAACCTCTATCACTATTTTGTGGAAGCTGATATATGGCAGGCCTCAATCAGTTGTTAGTTGAAGCTGGTATATCACCCTCAACCATTAATTTTGTGGACGCAGGTATATGGAAAACCTCTATCACTATTTTGTGGAAGCTGATATATGGCAGGCCTCAATCAGTTGTTAGTTAAAGCAGGTATATCAAAACCCGCAATCTGTATTTTGTGGACGCAGGTATATGGAAAACCTCTATCACTATTTTGTGGAAGCTGATATATGTCAGGCTTCAATCAGTTGTTAGTTGAAGCTGGTATATCATCCTCAAGCAGTAATTTTGTGGACGCAGGTATATGGAAAACCTCTATCACTATTTTGTGGAAGCTGATATATGGCAGGCCTCAATCAGTTGTTAGTTAAAGCAGGTATATCAAAACCCGCAATCTGTGTTTTGTGGACGCAGGTATATGGAAAACCTCTATCACTATTTTGTGGAAGCTGATATATGTCAGGCTTCAATCAGTTGTTAGTTGAAGCTGGTATATCATCCTCAAGCAGTAATTTTGTGGACGCAGGTATATGGAAAACCTCTATTACTATTTTGTGGAAGCTGATAGATCGCAGCCCTCAATCAGTATTTTCTGGAAGCATACAAATGCACTATAATATACTTTCTATGTTAGAAAGTATATCATATCACACCCCTCTGTGTATCACACCTATCGATAGCACAACGTTACCAGTCCTTAAAAGGACTTTTGTGGCCCTATTAACTAGCGTTTGGTGTCCTTAAGTTCCTAACAGCCTGTCCCTGCTCCAAAATGCAACCTCTCCCTACACTGGCAAAACACATAATGAAAAATAGCTGCCAGATCGGGTTTTTTTATAGGGTTGGGGGTGTGTCCATATGCTGAAACGTCTCAATTGGCTGTCCTGTCCCACCTGATGGATGTGTCATGGGTCAAAGTTTGGCGCAATGCAAAAGAATATGGCACGCGTGGACATCGCCATATGTTCGGCGGATCGTGAACGCACAAAGTTTGCCGCGAACCGACCGCCAGGCGAACCGCAAGGCCATCACTAATCCAGACTATCCCTGAGACGTCCATCTCTCTGTTATTGTCAGCCGTCAGCCTGATGACGCTTCCGTCTTCCGACTCCATCAAATGTCCAAAATGTGTTTCAAAGAACTCCAGAGGCATAAGGGTGCACTCCGACCCTGTATCAACTAGGCAGCGTACCTTCTGGCCTTCCAACTCGGCTTCCATAAAGGGGCTGCTGGCATACAGGTCGTGTTCCTCATGCATAGGGCTTAACTTCTAGTGTACCGCCGCAGGACGCCCAGCTACTGCGGCAGTAGGAAGTTTAACGTCACCTCGGACTTCATCTGTTCTGGGCACTGTCTGGTCATTTGGCCATACTGTCGACAAGCCCAACAGAGAGGCCCTCTTTTGACATGCCCCCAAACCTGAGTTATCTTGGG
Source organism: Bufo bufo (assembly GCF_905171765.1). Lineage (NCBI taxonomy): Eukaryota > Metazoa > Chordata > Amphibia > Anura > Bufonidae > Bufo > Bufo bufo. Next base: position 217,372,033 of record NC_053389.1, read on the forward strand.
TGGAGTGGTGCGGGGTGCCGGGGTCATTTCCGGAGGCCGGGGAGATTCTGCCTTCATCTGGGACACTTCCAGCCGAACTTCTCTCAATTCTGTCTGCAGGGCCTGGACCACATTCCTAAAGGACTCTGAGTCTTCAGACCCCGACCGGTCCCTTGTAGAATGGGTGCTACTCGCTACTCTCGCCCCCACAGGCATGTGCTCTTCCACTATCTCCACAGCTGCTAGGTAGATGCTGTAGAATGTCATGTCAGCCATCGTCCGGGTCATCCCTTGAAATTTGTCCTGTAAGAGATTGTTGGAGAGCCCCACTATGAACTGTTCTAATAGTAGCTGGTCCACCTCCCGGAAAGGCTTCCATGGCCTCTGGATCTAGCCGCTGTATTTCATTTAGCGTCTCCTGTAGGGCATTGGAGTACTGCATCAGGGTCTCGTCCTCTTCCTGTGGTCGGTTGAAGAAGTGGCTCTGCAATTGCACTACTTTAGCACGCCCCCCTGGGCTCTCTCCAGCAGGTAGAATATTTTCTATAGGGTGTCTATCTCGGATTCGGGCCTTACCATCACTGTCCGTCTGACGTGACCTTCTAGAGCCCCCAATGTAACTTCTACCCGCAGCTCGGGGGTCAGGTTACACATTCTTACCGCACTTCATACACTTTCAGTCCAGTCCTGCAACGTCATGTTTTTATTGTAAAATTTTGTCAGATGACGCAACAGCGCCCCCCTTACTGGTGCGGCCATGTCGGGGTCAAGCTGTATCAGCGTTGTTGGGGCAAGTTGCACCCTAAGATGTATCCTGGACCGTTGCCATTGGCGCCGGGGGACGGTCTCCCGCCGCATTCCCATCCATAACGGTCGCTGTATCCTGCCGACTATGCCAAGATGTAAACCGTGTATCAGGGTGGGCTCTCCAGGATACAGTGAAGCTACGAACGAGGAAAGCAACCCCGACATCAGCTTTTGCCAAAACAGAATTTTACTTAAATGTGGCAATAAACACAACCACAAATGCTGAGATACTAAATTTACATACACCCAGCCCGAAGGCTAAGACCATTGTGCTGCACAGCACGGCACCCTCCGATGGATGCAGGAGGTAAGAGCAGTAATTTACCTACTGGCGGGCACAACTAAACTGCCACACCTTACCTGTTATTACCCTAAAAGAACAAGAATCACTGTATGGGTGTGTGGTATGGGCTAGCCTGCAGTGCAGCACAACAGCTTACAATCTTACACAGATCTACAGTATTCCCCCTCCCATAACTGGTCCTGTAGCACGTGCCTGAGTATTCCTTGTGAGCAAAACAGCAGCCTGGCTTGAGTTTGTGGGAATTTTATCAGCTCTCCAATGTGAAATGTCACTTTAAGTTATGTAGTCCTTGAAATGTGCAGTAGTAACACTTGTTGCCTGACACAAACAGAGACCCTAACTAACTAACTACAGGCCTGGTCTCTAGGCGCCAACACTGTGATGAGGTGCGTGCACGATCTTACCGACTCGGGTTTGCTTTGCATCCGCTGGTGACTCTGAATGGAACAAACGTCTCTCCAACAAGCATGCGGTACCACAGTTTATGTTGCTTTGTTCCTCAGCTCTCATCAGCGTTTCTGGCAGCAATCTTCCTTTCTCTGGACAGGATCAGGGTCTTGGACATGATAAGCTTCACTTAGCTGCAGTTCTGGTATCTGAGGGATGCTCTCACACCTGGATGCCATCAGATTCACTGCTCACACAGTTCCTCAGCGTCTCTCACAGCCTCCTTCTAAGAAGGCTGCTCCTTCCTCTCCCCAAACTCTGTTTCAGCCCCACCTCTCTCATGAATATGGAGATATATGTGCAGTCTGTTGCTGTGTTAGGAAACAGCGGTATCTTGTGGCCAAACAGCAGAATGTCAGTCCAGAACATTTCGTTTAATCACACCACACAGTGTTCAGACAAGGAGAGCTGTTTCCCCATATTACAGTGGTACAGTCCTGTAATTATTACTTTCTGTTCTTCGTATATTTGTATATAGAGGTACAATCCTGTCATTGCTATTCTCTATTCTTGGTATATTTGTATATAGAGGTACAGTCCTCCTGTCATTATTACTCTCTGTACTTGATATATTTGTACATAGAGGTAAAGACGATTACTCTTGTCATAAGACTATGAAACCAATAGATGGCACTGTTCATGAGTCAGAACAGCGCCATCTATTGGTTTCATAGTCTTATGACAAGACGATTACTCTTAATCAGTTTGACAAAGGCAGATTGTATGCCGAAACACGTCACTGGAATGTGACAATAAATCACAGCAAGATTATCTAAACAAGCGAGTGCCGGTCTCTTTTCTCCTTATCTACACGGGACGCCAGTCCTGAGACACGTGCACCGCTACTCTACTTCAAACCGCAGTGCCGATTGATATATTGTATTATATTATTAAAATGATTACTCTTGTCATAAGACTATGAAACCAATAGATGGCGCTGTTCATAAGTCATGAACAGCGCCATCTATTGGTTTCATAGTCTTATGACAAGATTATTAGTGTAGCCTTTTGCATGGAAAATTAGCGATAAAAATTCACGATTGGAATATTTGCAATCTACACTACTCATGAACAGCGCCATCTATTGGATTCATAGTCTTGTCATAAGACTATGAAACCAATAGATGGCGCTGTTTATGAGTCATTACAAGCATGGCAATAGTCCTCAGATACACCCTAGTAAGCTTATATTACCGCAGATAAAGTGCTAGAAGATGTGTGAATGATAGCAGCAATACTATATACACCTCAGTGTTAGCGCAGGCTATTATAGGCTGAGTGCTACACGGTGTGTGGACTCTGTTGAGCAGTGTGCCCCACTTACTAGCGCCCCAAGATGAACAGCGCCATCTATTGGTTTCATAGTCTTACGACAAGAGTAATCGTCTTGTCATAAGACTACGAAACCAATAGATGGCGCTGTTCATGAGTAGTGTAGATCACAAATATTATAATCGCAAATTTTAATCGCAAATTTTCCATGCAAAAGGCTACACTAATAATCTTGTCATAAGACTATGAAACCAATAGACGGCGCTGTTCTGACTCATGAACAGCGCCATCTATTGGTTTCATAGTCTTATGACAAGAGTAATCGTCTTGTCATAAGACTATGAAACCAATAGATGGCGCTGTTCTGACTCATGAACAGCGCCATCTATTGGTTTCATAGTCTTATGACAAGACGATTACTCTTGTCATAAGACTATGAAACCAATAGATGGCGCTGTTCATGAGTAGTGTAGATCGCAAATTTTCCATGCAAATGGTTTTTCAGCTGAAATGTCTTTCCCATATGCCCATGTTTATGCAAATGGGTTTTTACATGACAAAACTGTATATAAAGGTTATTGAATATTATGTTAGGACAATCAGAAAACTGTTTGTCTCCCTAATGAAATTGATCTAGGTGCGCAGGTCTACCCAAGCCATCCAACAGATCTGAAGTAACTTTGAGACTTACTGGCTCTCAGTCAGATGAGAGCTCGTTTGGAATGTCTCATAGTGCACAAAGCTGCCAGTGTAAAGTATGCTGACTAAGCCTGTCATCTGTCTCATGGATAGATTGATGGCTTGCATATACCTAGCTTTTGGCATATAGCCTTTGTGTGGTTGTCTATTGTATGTCGTAGATAATAGGAGTCCAAGACGCATCCTGCCATCCTCTTAATGCTGTTTTCAAACCATTTTGATGGGGTTTCCATCAATTTCTAACCTTTTTTTGTGAACCAGACACTCTCTTCAGAGCAGGGGGTGTCTGGTTTGAAGCTTGGGTCTCCCATTGACTTTCATTGTATTAAATTGTACTCGAGCACCCACAGTATTCGGCGAGCACTCGGATGTGCCGAGCATAGCGATGCTCGAGCTGAACAGCAGTTCGACTGAGCATGCTCGCTGAACACTACTCTGTACTTCATATATTTGTATAGAGAGGTACAGTCCTGCCATTATTACTCTCTGTACTTCATATATTTGTATATGGAGGTACAGTTCTGTCATTATTACTCTCTGTTCTTGGTATATTTATATATAGAGGTACAGTGCTGTCATTACGCTCTGTACTTGGTATATTGCATTACAATGGTACAGTCCTCTCATTTTTACACTTTATACTTTGAAAATGTAAATATAGTGGCATAATCCTTTCATCATTATGCTCAATACTTTTTTTTTTATATATATATTTTTTTATTTTCAGTATAGAAAAATACATACATTATAAAATTATTACATAATTACCATTTACAATATCATATTTACCGTCAAAGCATTATTCCATTTCACAAAGAAAAGAAAAAAAAAACACCCTCCCTACCCAACCCTCCCCCCTAGGTTGTTTCGGTTTCCCCAGGAAAAATTTATTTCATAATCTCATATCGGGGACCACATTCTCCCTTTGTCCTTATTTATTTATTTAATTAGTTTTATTTTATTTTTTTTTCCCCTTTTTCCCTTACAATAATACTCATATCTTTGAACTCTCTCATAAAGGTTCTTCCATTCTACAATATTTGGTGGTCTATCCGCACCCCACTCCCTAGCTATGATGACCCTCGCCATCATTAATCCTTTTTCCCATTTCGCAACACTCTTTTTATCCAAGCCTATCCCCCGGATATATCCCAGCACAGCTACAGAAATCTCCAATGGCAGAGTTCTACCAGTTTCTCTAGTAAGTTCTTTAAATACTTGAGTCCAATAGAACTGTATAAGAGGTTAGTACCAAATTAGATGGGTGAAATCAGCATTTTCCATACTACATTTCCAACATCTAGAATCCTTTGTTTTATACATCCTACTCAACACAAGAGGAGTTGTATATGTTCGATGAAGGATAAAGAACTGTATCAAACGAAAATTACTAGATATAGTAACCCTTTTCATACTTTTATAACTAAATCTCCAATCTATAGTGTCCAAATCCATTTTTTGTGCCCATTTACTTTCACTCTTAAATTTAGTCACACTACCCAAACCCCTCTTTATTTTCTTATATATCTGTGCTATTGATACTTTAGTAACATTACTATTATAACAAAATTCTGCGAAGTCCGAATCTTTAGTGATTAAGTAGTCTTTATTTTCGGTTGAATCATATGCATGTTTCAGCCGAAAGTATCTAAACCGCGTGAGAAAGTCTAACTCCATACTTAGACCAAATTCCTCTAATGTTTTAAACTTCCCTTCAATCATAATCTGTGAAACAAACTTAATACCACTTTTTTCCCATAATACATAATCTTCAAATTTTTTAAACTTACTAAGATTAATATTTCCCCAAATAGGGGTAAACCCTAACAAATATTTTATTCCCAGTAATTTTTTTGTATTAACCCATATTAAGTGCATCATATGACTAATTGGACAGTTTCCTTCCCTTAATTTTGATAATCCCAGCTTCAAGAAAGCTGAAGATATTATATTGAAAACTTACAAACTCTCCCACCAGATATTGATACAATCCACAATCCTCTGTCATTAGCCACTGCAACTGAGAGGCAAAATAATAACCTCGAAAACAGGGGACGGACAGACCACCATCTTCTCCATTTAGCCACAGATATTTTTGTTTCATCTTAACCCTTTTTCTCCCCCATATGAGATCATTCATCAATCTTTCCAATGCATTAAAAAAATGGTCCCCTATGCACACAGGACATGATGATATTACATATAGAATCTGGGGTAGAAGAACCATTTTAATAAGGGCGATTCGATCCGCCTGTCTTATCGGGAGTTTTTGCCAAATACGTGTTTTACTTTTAACCCTATTCAGAAGCGGGGAAACATTAAGTTCTATATAATCCTGAATCCTCAAACTCACTCTTATTCCAAGATATTCAAATGAGTCCGTGGATTTTAATATTTTGATATCTATGGAGTTTTGAGCTATTTCATGTCCTATTGAAAGTAACACCGATTTTCTCCAGTTTACCTTAAAACCAGATATTTGTCCGAATTGATTGATTATCTTCATTAAACAGGGCAGTGTGGATGCCCCCTCTTCCAAAAAAAAAAAGCATCATCCGCATACAAGCATATTTTATCGAATACACCCCTGCCCCCAAACCCTTTGATTTTGTCATCTGCCCTGACCTTACAGGCAAGGGGTTCAACATATATAGCGAATAATAATGGGGAGAGGGGGCACCCCTGTCTAGTACCTCTTTGTAGCGTAACAGGCTCTGATATCACTCCATTAACTTTTATCCTCACTTTATAGAGTGGCTATACAGTAATTGTACTCACTTAATAAATTTATCTCCCAGATTCATCTCATACATTATTTTCCAGAGGTATGCCCACTCAACCCTGTCAAATGCTTTTTTGGCGTCCAATGACAGGATGGAGTGGGCGCCCCCCCTACCAATCTGGATATTCAGCAAGGCTCATCGAATGTTTGTTTGGGCTTGACGTTTTGGTACAAACCCTGATTGATCTGGATGGATTCGTTTTTCTATAACTTTTTTCAAACGGTATGCTAATAATTTGGCACATATTTTAAAATCTGTATTTAAAAGAGAGATGGGTCGATATGACTCCACCATACTCTCATCCTTCCCTTTTTTCCTTACCAGAGTTTTTACAACCTCCGATAGAGATGCAGGGAGACTACCCTTCTCCATTGATTCATTCAGAACCTGTAAAAAAAATGGAAGAACAGACTCTCCATATCTTCTATATATTTCGAACGGGAGACCATCCAGACCAGGTGTAGAATTGCCCTGGATGGATTTAAGAGTTTCCAATATTTCCTCCCACCTAATAGGACCATTCAGAAATTCACTATCCTCCTTAGAGAGTCTAGGGAGCAAAATATCCTCAAGAAACAATTCTATATCTCTATCATTCCCTATACTCTCCGAGGAGTAAAGATCTGCATAATATTTCGTTCGATTTCACCCTGATTAGATGTTATCCCACCACCTCTCTTCTTAACGCTCTTAATTCTATTACTTTCCTTTTGGTTTTGTACTAACTTTGACAATAATCTTCCCGGTTTTCCAGACTCACTAAAAAGTGCCATTTTAGCCTCTTCAAGTTGATTCTGCAATTCAGACAAATTATTTTTCAGCAGTTCCTCCTGTATTGCTTTTATTTTTTCTCCCAGCGCATTCTCCTTTTTAACAAATTCTCCTTTCAACCCCTTGATTTTTCCATTGAGAATCCCGCGCAGGTACGCTTTGAAAGCGTCCCAAACGTAGCATATTTGTGTAGAGCCTAAGTTGACTCGCCAATACTCCTTAATATCTATATTAATACCTTCATCGTTATCAATTAGGTTCAACCAGTGTGGGTTTAATCGGAATCCTCTACCTTTTATCATAGGTTTTTTTTTTTTAAATGTAAGACAAATTGGGGAATGGTCTGAGATACTGTTAACCTCATACCAGAAATCTGATCTAATAGTTCCGGACTAACTAATGCCAAGTCTATTCTGGACATTATCGTGTTTCCTCGACTAAAACATAAAAAGACCCTCTTATCATCATAGAGGTATCTCCAAACATCTATTAATGACAATTCATGACAAATTCTTTCCAACAATGTCTGTTGGTTTGTATCATATTCATCATTGGAGGTAACAGAGAATCTATCTAACTTAATATTCATGACATTATTAAAATCTCCCATTAATAATACAGGGCATTTAGTTCTGGAGTCTGCAAACTCAACCAGGCGATGCATAACATATAAAGAGAATGGCGGGGGTATATAAACAAAAGCCATAATACAAACTATACCATTCCACTGACAATGAAAAAAACCATATCTACTCCTCTCATCTATTTTCTGATCAAGTGGGAGGTAGTCTACGTCTCGATGGATATAGACGCTGATCCCACATGAGTAAGTGGACAAACACGAATGGTACTGATACCTAGCCCACTTCTTCATAAACAAATTCATCTTATCCTGTGTGTTATGTGTTTCCATCAATCCCACTATCGCCGGGAGATGTCTGGTAATAATATCAAAAACTATAGCCTTATCTCCCAGTCCTCGAACATTCCATGTCACAATCTTACTCATGTGAGCCTCCCACCTGATTTTTCACATATTTCTTCCATACTATATACTGTATACTGGGTCCACCGAGACAACCATCCCTCCCATTTCCCACCCCCCTTTCCCCCCTTTCCCAACAACTGGTCGGCACAGATCAAACACCTCACCCACCTCTTACACTCCGCCCATTCCCTCCCCTTCACCTCCCCTTCCCGTGTACTCCAATTAGATTTCACGAACCTATCCCCTTAGCATCCAACCACTCCCTTGTTTCACCCGGGGAACTAAAGAAAATGACTTGATCCCGATATATTACTCGCAACTTAGTCGGGTAAATCAAAGAGTATTGTATCTGAGCAGCAGCTAATCTTCTCTTTACTTCTCTAAACTTGCGTCTCTTAGCCTGTGTTGCTCTAGAATAATCTGGGTATATCTCTATATTACTTCCATTATTTTCCTTCGTCTGTTTTTTTCTTTTGGATCTCATTATTATATCTCTATCCTTGGAGCTTAGTATTTTAGCTAGAATTGCCCTAGGCGTGCTCCCTTTTGGAGGGGGCCTCCCCGGAATCCTGTGGGCTCTTTCAACTAGAAACCAGTGGGATAACACCTCTGTATTAAAGTTGTCTTTCAGCCATTGCTGAACAAACCCAGTTGCATCCTCTTTTTCTACTCCTTCTGGAAATCCCACTAACTGAATATTGGATCTACGGGAAATATCCTCCATTTTAGTCAATCTATCTAGGAGTGTTTTCTTTTCATTTTCTATAACTTCTACTCTATTTTTTATTCCCTCAATCTCTTTTTTCATTCCTCCAGAGGAGATCTGCAGCTCTTTCACTTTTTCCCTTATTTTGTTCATCTCCTCTTTAATAAGAGTGAGATCAACCTGTGCTGAAGCAATCTTAGTAGTCAAATCCTCCAAGCAGTGGTTAGATTGTTGTACTGCACCCAGAATCACCATAAATCTTTTATCTACTGAATTAATTCTTTCCTCCATACTTTCTCCACTACCTGTCATTCCTTCACCCTCTACATATTCTGCTGTCACTTGTAAATCCCCCCTCCCCTCCCCTCTGTGAGCTTTTATTTTTCTGTGGAGATTTAAGGTATTTATCTAATCTAGTTATTGTGCTATTTCCCTTTCCTCCACTCGGTGAGAATATACCAGAGGATTTTCGGTTATATGACTTTGGAGGCTTGTTTTCCACAGAGAGGTTACCAACAGAGAGAAATAGGAGAGGGATAGGGGGAGAGGGAGAAGAGTGCCAGAGGAGAAGAAAAGAGAAAAAAAAAAAACAGCAATTCGATTTATTAATCAATCAGAGGTGAGCCCCACCTACTTCAGATCTTTATAAACCAGGCTTTTCCCTTCCCTCTCCTCCCCCTCACCCCCCCCCCCCCCCCCGCTCTCCTCACCCCACCCCACCACCACCCCCCAAAATCCCCTAATCCTTAAGTCCTTCGCCGCCGAATTCTACAAAAACAGTAGAACAGTAATTCTTCTACACTGGCTCAGTTCACGCTTATTCCAGTTATGAATTTTCGCAATTTTCCTTCATTTTCTAAGTCCCGTATTTTCTGAGACTCTAAAAAACAGCAAAATCTTTCAGGAGCAAATAGAATCAAATGTCTCTTTACTCTGCAGATAAGATGGCCAATGCAAGATTCCGTTTTACCTCAGCCCCCAGCTCTTCAAAATCCCCTTATCTCAGGAGATTTAAGATACTCAGAGTATAATAACACAAATGATCCTGGGAGTGGTGTTATTTGGTGATGCACTATACACAATTAAATCCAACAGCTAAATCTTGCTGGATAATAGCGGTCAAATATTATAGCCCCACATTTATCACAACAGCTGATAAGACTCTTCTTCCAGTAAGATTTAGGATAGACATATACCCATCTGTTCTTAGTAGAGGCCCCAACTATTCATACGGTGCCTTTTATCGGATACATTTTTATCTTCAGACCCGCATCAGCTTCAGCCACTGCAGATTTAAGCAGAGGGCATCTCCTCGCAGGGCCCTTTTCAGCAAACTTTAGACCCCTTTAATGGTTTAACAGTTTACAGGCCCCTTTAACAATCTACTTACTGCCAGTCCGCCGGGCTGTAAAGGCTGCAAAGAGGTACCTGCGAGTCACTGCTGTACCGTCATCCTCAAGGTGAGAGGGTCCCCCTGCTTCCACAACACCACTCTTCTCACAGGGAAAAACCAGGAATGCACGTACGATGTCGCCGAATCCTATATGCTCCGCCCCAGCACCGGAGCCGGTGCTAAGCCGACCTCATTCCCGATCGGACCGGACCAGCCCAGCTTTATCCACCTATCACAGGAGCACAGCACCCAGACATCCCGGACATCCCGGCCACAACAAAACAGGGGAGGGCCACGTCTCACCTAAGCATCCAGACCCATAGTACACGGGTGGGAGGGAGGAGGGAGCGCGGCACGTCAACGTCTTCATGTCATGCCGCTATGCCCATTTATGCTCATTTATGCCCATTTATGTATATAGAGGTACAGTCGTGTCATTATTATGTTCTGTATTTGGTACATTTGTATATAGAGGTACAGTCCTTGTTCTGTCTTTATACAGTTTCACACAGTGTGTAGTCTGACATTCAGCATAAACCATTCCTGTCTTCCAAATAAGAGGACTGTTCTGTGTAATCTTACTTTTAAAACAGGAGTATTTGATGATTGGTAAAACTAAAAGAATACAAATAGCATGTATAAATATTAAGCATGGAATTGCATGTACTATAACATTACATTAACAGTGAAGCGCATGGTAAAATGGCTGCCTAACATAAGACTGCATGTCTAACATCTAACAGTATAACAACTTCCCTGAGACCTGATAACTAGCTGAACAGCTCTGCATAAGATAATGTCCCTGAAACAAAGATAGATCTCTCACCAGATATGCTTATATCAGAATGGTGGAGTTTAAGAAGGAGATATGCAGAAGGACAGCTCTGTACTGTGTCCTGGAGACTTCTCTTTCCCAGGATGCTTTGCACTCCTACAATGCTTTGCACCGGCCACAATATAGCTGTCTTTGAAACAAGAAAAACAAGGTGCAATACAATTTAACACCGCTAGATGGTGCTATTACAACATTAATCACTACAGGAATATCAGCAGGGTTAGAATTTTCCCCTAACCCTGCTGGGCAGAACAGTCCTGTCTTTATTTATATATAAACCACACACTGCAGACAAACACTTGTGCCGACGGCCGTTTCACGCCACATTGATTCCCCAGGCCACTAACGTGGTGACGCTCGTGCACCACCTCTTATGCGCCGGGTAATCTAGGCGGGATTAACGAATACCGCCATAGGTGAGACGGATATACATATTCAATGCAAATTCCAAAACAAACAAATACCAAAAAATAGATAAAACACAAAAGCAAAACAATTAAAATGTTTATAAAAAAACGCTCATATCATTTTTATCGTTCCGGTCTAATGAGCCATTGCTCCTGAGCGTATAATCCATCTGGCTTCTTTTCTCAATAATAGGCAATGTCTATCGCCTCCTTGTGAGGGATTTTGGACAATTTCAATACCTGCAAAGCTCAGTGCCTTGCTATCTCCATTATGTATTGACCTTACATGTTTTATAAGTCTAGGACACCCTTTTCCTGTTGCTATGGAGTTAACATGTTCCCTGAACTTGTCACACAGACACCTATGTAAAAGCGGCCGCAATTACATTGTATGAGGTGCGTGCTGCCTGATTTTTCTATATATCTGTTCAGTCCTGTCATTATTACTCTCTGTACTTGATATATTTGTATATAGAGGTACAGTCCTGTCATTATTACGCTGTGTACTTGATATATTGCATTACAATAGTACAGTCCTGTCATTTTTACACTTTATACTTGGAAAATGTAAATATAGTGGTATAATACTGTCATTATTACTCTCTGTACTTGATATATTTGTATATAGAGGTACAGTCCTGTCAATATTACTCTTTGCACTTGATATATTTGTATACAGTGGTAGAGTCCTGTCATTACTATTCTCTTTACTGGATATATTTGTATATAGAGGTACAGTGCTGTCATTATTACTCTCTGTACTTATTATATTTGAATATAGATACACAGTCCTGTCATTATTACTCTCTATTCTTGGTATATTTATATACCGTATAGTGGTACAGTCCTGTCATTATTACTCTCTGTACTTGGTATATTTGTATATAGAGGTACAGTCCTGTCATTATTACTCTCTGTACTTGGTATATTTGTATATAGAGGTATAGGTCTGTCATTATTACTCTTTGCACTTGATATATTTGTATATAGAGGTACAGTCCTGTCATTATTACTGACTGTACTTATTATATTTGAATATAGATACACAGTCCTGTCATTATTACTCTCTATTCTTGGTATATTTATATATAGTGGTACAGTCCTGTCATTATTGCTCTCTGTACTTGGTATATTTGTATATAGATGTACAGTCCTGTCATTATTACTCTCTGTACTTGGTATATTTGTATATGGAGGTACAGTCCTGTCAATATTACTCTCTGTACTTGGTATATTTGTATATAGAGGTACAGTGCTGGCATTACTATTCTCTGTACTTAGTATATTTGTATATAGAGGTGCAGTCCTGTTATTATTACTCTCTGTACTTGGTATATTTGTATATAGATACACAGTCCTGTCATTATTACTCTCTGTACTTGGTATATTTGTATATAGAGGTACAGTGCTGGCATTACTATTCTCTGCACTTGGTATATTTGTATATAGAGGTAGAGTCCTGTTATTATTACTCTCTGTACTTGGTATATTTGTATATAGAGGTACAGTCCTGTCATTACTATTCTCTGTACTTGGTAGATTTGCATATAGAGGTACAATCCTGTCATTATTACTCTCTGTACTTATTATATTTGAATATAGATACACAGTCCTGTCATTATTACTCTCTATTCTTGGTATATTTATATACCGTATAGTGGTACAGTCCTGTCATTATTACTCTCTGTACTTGGTATATTTGTATATAGAGGTACAGTCCTGTCATTATTACTCTCTGTACTTGGTATATTTGTATATAGAGGTATAGGTCTGTCATTATTACTCTTTGCACTTGATATATTTGTATATAGAGGTACAGTCCTGTCATTATTACTGACTGTACTTATTATATTTGAATATAGATACACAGTCCTGTCATTATTACTCTCTATTCTTGGTATATTTATATATAGTGGTACAGTCCTGTCATTATTGCTCTCTGTACTTGGTATATTTGTATATAGATGTACAGTCCTGTCATTATTACTCTCTGTACTTGGTATATTTGTATATGGAGGTACAGTCCTGTCAATATTACTCTCTGTACTTGGTATATTTGTATATAGAGGTACAGTGCTGGCATTACTATTCTCTGTACTTAGTATATTTGTATATAGAGGTGCAGTCCTGTTATTATTACTCTCTGTACTTGGTATATTTGTATATAGATGTACAGTCCTGTCATTATTACTCTCTGTACTTGGTATATTTGTATATGGAGGTACAGTCCTGTCAATATTACTCTCTGTACTTGGTATATTTGTATATAGAGGTACAGTGCTGGCATTACTATTCTCTGTACTTAGTATATTTGTATATAGAGGTGCAGTCCTGTTATTATTACTCTCTGTACTTGGTATATTTGTATATAGATACACAGTCCTGTCATTATTACTCTCTGTACTTGGTATATTTGTATATAGAGGTACAGTGCTGGCATTACTATTCTCTGCACTTGGTATATTTGTATATAGAGGTAGAGTCCTGTTATTATTACTCTCTGTACTTGGTATATTTGTATATAGAGGTACAGTCCTGTCATTACTATTCTCTGTACTTGGTAGATTTGCATATAGAGGTACAATCCTGTCATTATTACTCTCTGTACTTATTATATTTGAATATAGATACACAGTCCTGTCATTATTACTCTCTATTCTTGGTATATTTATATACCGTATAGTGGTACAGTCCTGTCATTATTACTCTCTGTACTTGGTATATTTGTATATAGAGGTACAGTCCTGTCATTATTACTCTCTGTACTTGGTATATTTGTATATAGAGGTATAGGTCTGTCATTATTACTCTTTGCACTTGATATATTTGTATATAGAGGTACAGTCCTGTCATTATTACTGACTGTACTTATTATATTTGAATATAGATACACAGTCCTGTCATTATTACTCTCTATTCTTGGTATATTTATATATAGTGGTACAGTCCTGTCATTATTGCTCTCTGTACTTGGTATATTTGTATATAGATGTACAGTCCTGTCATTATTACTCTCTGTACTTGGTATATTTGTATATGGAGGTACAGTCCTGTCAATATTACTCTCTGTACTTGGTATATTTGTATATAGAGGTACAGTGCTGGCATTACTATTCTCTGTACTTAGTATATTTGTATATAGAGGTGCAGTCCTGTTATTATTACTCTCTGTACTTGGTATATTTGTATATAGATACACAGTCCTGTCATTATTACTCTCTGTACTTGGTATATTTGTATATAGAGGTACAGTGCTGGCTTTACTATTCTCTGCACTTGGTATATTTGTATATAGAGGTAGAGTCCTGTTATTATTACTCTCTGTACTTGGTATATTTGTATATAGAGGTACAGTCCTGTCATTACTATTCTCTGTACTTGGTAGATTTGCATATAGAGGTACAATCCTGTCATTATTACTCTCTGTACTTATTATATTTGAATATAGATACAGAGTCCTGTCATTATTACTCTCTATTCTTGGTATATTTACACTGCGTGCAGAATTATTAGGCAAATGAGTATTTTGACCACATCATCCTCTTTATGCATGTTGTCTTACTCCAAGCTGTATAGGCTCGAAAGCCTACTACCAATTAAGCATATTAGGTGATGTGCATCTCTGTAATGAGAAGGGGTGTGGTCTAATGACATCAACACCCTATATTAGGTGTGCATAATCCTTTCCTTTGGCAAAATGGGTCAAAAGAAGGACTTGACAGGCTCAGAAAAGTCAAAAATAGTGAGATATCTTGCAGAGGGATGCAGCACTCTTAAAATTGCAAAGCTTCTGAAGCGTGATCATCAAACAATCAAGCGTTTCATTCAAAATAGTCAACAGGGTCGCAAGAAGCGTGTGGAAAAACCAAGGTGCAAAATAACTGCCCATGAACTGAGAAAAGTCAAGCGTGCAGCTGCCAAGATGCCACTTGCCACCAGTTTGGCCATATTTCAGAGCTGCAACATCACTGGAGTGCCCAAAAGCACAAGGTGTGCAATACTCAGAGACATGGCCAAGGTAAGAAAGGCTGAAAGACAACCACCACTGAACAAGACACACAAGCTGAAACGTCAAGACTGGGCCAAGAAATATCTCAAGACTGATTTTTCTAAGGTTTTATGGACTGATGAAATGAGAGTGAGTCTTGATGGGCCAGATGGATGGGCCCGTGGCTGGATTGGTAAAGGGCAGAGAGCTCCAGTCCGACTCAGATGCCAGCAAGGTGGAGGTGGAGTACTGGTTTGGGCTGGTATCATCAAAGATGAGCTTGTGGGGCCTTTTCGGGTTGAGGATGGAGTCAAGCTCAACTCCCAGTCCTACTGCCAGTTTCTGGAAGACACCTTCTTCAAGCAGTGGTACAGGAAGAAGTCTGCATCCTTCAAGAAAAACATGATTTTCATGCAGGACAATGCTCCATCACACGCGTCCAAATACTCCACAGCGTGGCTGGCAAGAAAGCGTATAAAAGAAGAAAATCTAATGACATGGCCTCCTTGTTCACCTGATCTGAACCCCATTGAGAACCTGTGGTCCATTATCAAATGTGAGATTTACAAGGAGGGAAAACAGTACACCTCTCTGAACAGTGTCTGGGAGGCTGTGGTTGCTGCTGCACGCAATGTTGATGGTGAACAGATCAAAACACTGATAGAATCCATGGATGGCAGGCTTTTGAGTGTCCTTGCAAAGAAAGGTGGCTATATTGGTCACTGATTTGTTTTTGTTTTGTTTTTGAATGTCAGAAATGTATATTTGTGAATGTTGAGATGTTATATTGGTTTCACTGGTAAAAATAAATAATTGAAATGGGTATATATTTGTTTTTTGTTAAGTTGCCTAATAATTATGCACAGTAATAGTCACCTGCACACACAGATATCCCCCTAAAATAGCTAAAACTAAAAACAAACTAAAAACTACTTCCAAAAATATTCAGCTTTGATATTAATGAGTTTTTTGGGTTCATTGAGAACATGGTTTTTGTTAAATAATAAAATTAATCCTCAAAAATACAACTTGCCTAATAATTCTGCACTCCCTGTATATATAGTGGTACAGTCCTGTCATTATTACTCTCTATTCTTGGTATATTTATATATAGTGGTACAGTCCTGTCATTATTACTCTCTGTTCTTGGTATATTTGTATATAGAGGTACAGTCCTGTCATTACTATTCTCTGTACTTGGTATATTTGTATATACAGTGGCGGAAATAATTATTTGACCCCTCACTGATTTTGTAAGTTTGTCCAATGACAAAGAAATGAAAAGTCTCAGAACAGTATCATTTCAATGGTAGGTTTATTGTAACAGTGGCAGATAGCACATCAAAAGGAAAATCGAAAAAATAACTTTAAATAAAAGATAGCAACTGATTTGCATTTCATTGAGTGAAATAAGTATTTGAACCCTCTAACAAAAAAAGACTTAATACTTGGTGGAAAAACCCTTGTTTGCAAGCACAGAGGTCAAACGTTTCTTGTAATTGATGACCAAGTTTGCGCACATTTTAGGAGGAATGTTGGTCCACTCCTCTTTGCAGATCATCTCTAAATCCCTAAGGTTTCGAGGCTGTCTCTGTGCAACTCTGAGCTTGAGCTCCCTCCATAGGTTTTCGATTGGATTAAGGTCCGGAGACTGACTAGGCCACTCCATGACCTTAATGTGCTTCTTCTTGAGCCACTCCTTTGTTGCCTTTGCTGTATGTTTTGGGTCATTGTCGTGCTGGAACACCCATCCACGACCCATTTTCAGTTTCCTGGCAGAGGGAAGGAGGTTGTCGCTCAGGATTTCACGATACATGGCTCCGTCCATTTTCCCGTTTATGCGAATAAGTTGTCCTGTGCCCTTAGCAGAAAAACACCCCCAAAGCAAAATGTTTCCACCCCCATGCTTGACGGTGGGGACGGTGTTTTGGGGGTCATAGGCAGCATTTTTCTTCCTCCAAACACAGCGAGTTGAGTTAATGCCAAAGAGCTCTATTTTGGTCTCATCAGACCACAGCACCTTCTCCCAGTCACTCTCTGAATGATTCAGGTGTTCATTGGCAAACTTCAGACGGGCCTGCACATGTGCCTTCCTGAGCAGGGGGACCTTGCGAGCCCTGCAGGATTTTAATCCATTGCGGTGTAATGTGTTTCCAATGGTCTTCTTGGTGACTGTGGTCCCTGCTAATTTGAGGTCATTAACTAACTCCTCCCGTGTAGTTCTAGGATGCTTTTTCACCTTTCTCAGAACCATTGACACCCCACGAGGTGAGATCTTGCGTGGAGCCCCAGAGCGAGGTCGATTGATGGTCATTTTGTGCTCCTTCCATTTTCGAACAATCGCACCAACAGTTGTCACCTTCTCTCCCAGCTTCTTGCTAATGGTTTTGTAGCCCATTCCAGCCTTGTGCAGGTCTACAATTTTGTCTCTGACATCCTTGGACAGCTCTTTGGTCTTTCCCATGTTGGAGAGTTTGGAGTCTGCTTGATTGATTGATTCTGTGGACAGGTGTCTTTTATACAGGTGACTAGTTAAGACAGGTGTCCTTAATGAGGGTGACTAATTGAGTAGAAGTGTCTAACCACTCTTTGGGAGCCAGAACTCTTAATGGTTGGTAGGGGTTCAAATACTTATTTCACTCAATGAAATGCAAATCAGTTGCTATCTTTTATTTAAAGTTATTTTTTCGATTTTCCTTTTGATGTGCTATCTGCCACTGTTACAATAAACCTACCATTGAAATGATACTGTTCTGAGACTTTTCATTTCTTTGTCATTGGACAAACTTACAAAATCAGTGAGGGGTCAAATAATTATTTCCGCCACTGTAGTGGTACAGTGCTGTCATTATTACTCTCTGTACTTGGTATATTTGTATATAGAGGTACAATCCTGTCATTACTATTCTCTGTACTGGATATATTTGTATATAGAGGTTCAGTCCTGTCATTATTACTCTCTGTACTTGGTATATTTGTATATAGAGGTACAGTGCTGGCATTAATACCAGGGGTGCATCTAGACTTTCTGCTGCCCGAGGCAAAAACTGAAACCCCCCTCCCTTCCATAGCCAATTTCTTAACCTAACCCCTCCCTCCAACTCTATTGTTAAAGGCATCCTTGGAAAGCATTCCATATATGCCTCTACAAAACATCCAGGGTAATACAGCGCCATATACCTCTTACATCCAGTGATGTCTCCTCTGATGTAAACATGCTCTTTTTTTATCTTCCCTATACAGACAAGACTGTCATGATGATTTCATTCAGCCATCTCTTGTCTCTGCAGAGTGAGACAACTACTTTTGCATCCTTCTCCCCACCTCCTGAACACCCCATCCTGCCACCCACGATTCTGTGCCCGCTGTGCTCCCCAATGCTTTACTGCAGAAATAGTCCCCCTGAAAATACTATTACCACACAGATAGTGCGCCTTAATTATTGGCATACAGTGCCATAAAAATACCTGTGCCCAGCAAATAGTGTCTCTGAAACTTATAGTGCTGTAAACATGGTGTCCTCCAAAATAATTGTGCTAAGCTGATACTATGCTAGGGTGCCTCCAAATGTAACAGTCCTCCCAAAAGTCCCACCAATAGTAATAATTCTCTGGCAGAGTGCACTATGTGGTAACAGTGCACCCAATAGTAAGAATGTCCTTCATTTTCCCCCAGAAGTAATAATTCTCCCTGTAATGTGTGCTAGTACAAAAATGCTCCCTTATAGTGTGTAGCAGTACAAAAATACCCCCTTATGTGTGCCAATACAAAAAATGCTCACTTATAACGAGTGCCAGTACAAAAGAAAATCCTTTAAGTGCCCCCTGTAGAACAAATGTCCTTATAACGGCAATTTTAGTATGTGTGCCAGTACAAAAAATGCTTTCTTATAACGTGTGTCGGTACAAAAAACGACCCCCTTTTAGTGCCCCCGGTAGAAGGGATGTCCACATAGTATCCCCCTTATAATGTATGCCAGTATAAAAATGCTTCTTTTTACTGCCGCAATGTCCCCATAGTGCTTTCTCCAGTTACAAAATAATAACCCCCACCACATTGTGGCCCAACAGCATGCTGACAAATAAAAAAAACTTTCCTCCATTCTGCTGTCAATGATGCAGTGCAAGAAACAGACATTTTCTAGTCTGTGCCCTGAGCTCTATGCAGCCCAGCTCAGGCAGTGTCATAATAATGACACCGGCCTCTGATAGACTACAAGAGCTAGGACTAAAGCCTATTAGAGGAAATGGTGGCCCAGGGAGATATTGCTCCCTTACCCCCGTAGCGATGTAGTTGAATATGTAGAGATGAGCGTTTCCACAATGGAAGCGATCATTGCCCAAGGCCCTTCCGCTGCCCCCCTCTTGCCCCTACCTGGTGCTGCCATTTGTCTCACCTCACCTCATTGGCGGTGCACCCCCAATTACTACTCTCTATTCTTGGTATATTTGTATATAGTGACTCACACTTTTAATTTTTTCAGACTTTCTTCTAACCTCATTTTTCTGTCCTGGCTTATTAACACTCACAGGCGTCGGAGCATCTTTGCTTTCCTAACCCTCCTGCCCTCCTGTCTGTGGACTGACTACCTCTTGGCTTTTTATATTAACCCGTGGTAAGTCATTTTTATTCTTTTAAGCATTAGATTAACATTTTGTTAAATATCACTAAGAAGAAACATATGAAATGGTGTTGATTGGTGTTGTCCATTACCTCCATACTTTGTGCCCCCCATTCACAATGTGTCTGCGGTGATTCATCAGTGGAGAATACACTATAATGTCATAATCCTTTGTGAGCATTCATTACTGGATTCAGCATTGGCTATCACACTGTACTATATTTAAAGTGTTGTGATATATGATTTATATGATCTTTCACTAATGTTGTAAGAATACATAATGATCTGTCCGTTGACTGCAACTGATTAACCTCTGTATAAATGGGGCACAAATTGGACCTTTGTCAGTATTTGCAGATGACACCAAGGTTTTAAATGTTATTGAGACAATTGAGGATGTGTTGTTCCGATGGAGGTTCCTATATAAAGTGGCTAAAAGTTCAGCCTGATGTAGCAGTTCAGGGTTAATACTGATAAATATAAGGTTACACATTTTAACTATTTTAGCCTTGGTGAAGGATTTTGGAGTAATTATTAGCGATAAGCTATATAATAGTGCAGAATGCCAGTCTGCAACAAGTAACGCTAAGTTGTACTAGAATCGGTATGACATCTAGAGAGACAAGAATATGGTCTACTGAAAGCTTGATTATGTGTCCATGATAGAAAGTAAATTGGAGTTAGAGAAAGTTCAAAGAAAGACACCACAATTGTTAAATGGGTTGTCTGGGTTCAGAGCTGAACGCGGACATACCCACATTTTCACCCAGGCAGCCCCACTAATATAAGCATTGGAGTATTTCATGCTCCGATGCTCTTTTACCCTGCGCTGAATCACGCAGGGCAAAGTAATTTTCTGCAGATCCGGTGACATACCGGGCTCTCAATAAGGACTGCTAGGCAAAGGCTTCCACCCAGCAGTGAGCCCGGTGATGCCACCGGCTCTGATGGGCGGGTTTAGCACTGCCCTAGCCTGTAAAACGGTTAGGGCAGCGCAGCGCTAAAGCCTGACCATCTGGTGATGTCACCAGGAACACTGCTAGGCGGAAGCCTTCGCCTAGCAGTGTGTTGTTATAAGCAAAAAAGAGCCCTTGCCCTGCGCTGAATTGCATGAAATGCTATGATGCTTAAATCAGGGGGGCTGCCTGGCCGAAAATGGGGATATGTCCGTGTTCAGCTCTGAACCCAGACAACCCCTTTAAGGGGATTTCCCATATGTATTTATAGTGAAGAAGAGAAGGCTGTGGGATTTATGATGTTTAGAGACTCAGGGAATGTATTTATTCGGTTGAATATTTTGGGATTAAGGATAACGATAATTAAGCAGGACTAGACGTAGGGGAGAGGTTGTTAGGGTTAGATACACTAGGTTTCCACACAGGGACACCGTCACACAATATCTTTAACCACAAATATGTAAGTGCCAATTGTGTAAAATGTATGCTGTAGAATTTATTTTACCCTTTACTGGAAATGAGGGCCCGAACCCTGTAAAACAGCTCTTGATAACCACCCCCTCCTCCACCATCTTTCACAGGAGGTAGATTCATCACTCCGGTGATCACATTTCCCGTGACTTCATGTTTTATGCCAATCCAGGCTTGGCATAGTGCATGGTGATCTTAGGCTTGTGTAAAGCTACTTCAACGTGGAAACCTATTTCTTGTGCTGATGTCACTTCTAGACCCAGTTAGGAATTATAGAATGAGTGATGTAACAGGAGATTGGGATCTACACACCACGCACTTCAGCACTTGTTGGCCCCACTCTGTGACTGAGCTGTTGTTACTTCTAGATGCTTCTTCTTCACAATAATGGCACTTAAAGGTGACCGGGGCAGATCCAAACTAGCATATGGCAGAGGAAGCATCCTTTGACAGTGCTACCTTTACAGTCACTGAGCGTTTCAGTATGATCCACACTACTACCAGTATTTGGCAATGCCTGTGCACTGGACTTCAAGAACTTGTTTGTAATGGGTGGGGCTGAAACTCCTAAAGTTGTTAATGAGGAGACCAGTCCACATACTTGCCCTAGGGTGCCCATACACATTGTGGCCCAGTTATATGATCTGCATGTGGATTTCTGCTAATTGCTCGGCTGAACCTGTTCTTACTATTTGAAACAATGGCAAGTATAGGTGCAGCCTAGCAATTGGTGGTAATCCACTTGTGGATCCTGTGGCCAGGCCGCACCTTGTATGGACACCTATTATGTGAATATTAGCCATGGAAAATTGAGATAATGAGGTAAGTAAGGTTCTTAGACTTACAACTATTATAGGTAGTGATTTCTACCAATGTATATTAGAGTTTTTGCTGTTTTCCTGCACGTTGTCAGCTCTTCAGCCTCTGTAGTGTTCCATACACGTGGATCTTATCTTTACAGACACTGTAGTACATAACGGCAGCTGTCATGTCCCATGTATGTTTGGAGTTCACCTTTATGGGCACTTTCTTAATTATTTATTATTTAATGTTTATTACCCTTTCTCAATTTAATAATAATGATAATCTTTATTTATGTACCGTAGCACTAATATATTCCACAACGCTTTACATATACAAACAAAATCATAAATTACACAGCAACAACCAAGATAACAAAAAAAGCTAAAAGTGCTTATTTTGTTCAATGGTCCGGCCTTCTTAACAGTATATATAAAGCTGTATGATCCTGTCAGCAGCCAATATCTGTAGTGCTCAGGCTCTAAAGGAGGAGGTTGAGGATGAGATGGAGTAAATGGAGAAGAGTTAGACTAGGGGATGTGGTAGGCCTTTTACATTTACTGCTCTGACCCGTCTTTGTAAGGATATTTGTGTGATGCGCTTTTGCCGTGGATTAGTGAGGTTCCGGCCTCACACCCAGTAGCTTCCTCATTGCATTACTTGCTACCCACAGGGCCAAAAATGATTATCTATAATACAGTAGCTCTTATTCTGTTCTGTAGAATTATTCAAGTTCACATTGATGCTGAGGGTTACAGGACTTAAAGGGACACTTCCACCAATTTTTTTTAAATCACATATTAATAACCTATATGTGAATGTTATATGTAATTTTTCTTACGAAAATGGGTGATTGGTTTTCCGGATATCATTTTTTTGAAGTCACTCCCTGTATTCTACTTCCTGTCCTGGCTGTTTAACCCCTTGGTGACCTCCGCCATATATATACAGTGGAAGTCACCACTTCAAAAATGGCTCCCGCTTGCGCGTGCAGTGGATGCCATAGCCGCCTGGTTTCCTGCTGTTTCAAACAGCAGAGACCCGGGGTGGATGTATGCCGTAAGCCGTAAGCTGAGCGCATACATTTAACCCCTCAGATGCCATAGAGAAATGTGACCACGGCGTCTGAGCTGTGTTTTTCTCCTGCACCCGTAATGGCATTTCCTGATTGAGATGGGGAAACCTGTTATAAGCCAGTAAGAAGGGTCCGATAGCTAATTCTGGAATATACCAATGCAGGCCAGCAGGTGGCAGCACTATATTGTTATATAGTAAATTGTGTGTTCTATGATGGCTATATAGCCACCACAGAACACTATTGGCAATCTAATGATTACCAGTTATAGTCATCCAGGGTGACTTAACAAAAAGGAAAAAAATTGTGTTTAGAAATATAAAAAAAAAAATTTAAAATACAAAACACCCCCCTTTCCCCATAATCAACATACATAAACATACAAAATATACACATATACAGCTCTGTACATATAACTACAAAAAAGTTATAGGGGTCAGAATATAGCAATGAAAAGAAATAAATGATTTTTTAAGGTTTTTCTTTTTTTTTCATTATTAAAACGCAAGAAAAGCTATACATATGTGGTATCGTTGTAATGTACTGACCTGGAGAATTAAGGTAACAGGACAATTTTATCACATAGGGAACAGTGTAAAAAAAAAAAAAACATAAATGTCGAAAAAATGTCCATAAAACCCATAAATGTCTAAAAAACTCTCCGATAGAGGTTGATGAATGATCTCCTGTCTGTTGTGCCTATAGTCCACAACTGCTAACTGCTGTTAAAAAAAGGTTGTCCTTGCTGGCCAGGGGTCACCTCAATCAGTCACATGATGCAAGGGTGGGGGGCAGTTCACTGCTGCAGCCAGTCATTGGCTGCATCAGCGTCAAATGGATGTTGACAATGGGTGAACCAAGTGCTGCAGCAGCAGTGGAGTAAAGGAGCTGCAGAACTAGCAGTGGGGAGCAGACAAGAATGCTTCCTCCACAGTTCTGGCCATGGGGGAGGGGTCTGCCAAAGGACTCGCAGAAGATGAACAACCCCTTTAAGTTTAAAACCCTATTAGGGATAGAAGGGTAAGAGTTGGTAGGTTAAGCTACAAAGTAAATGGCCTTTACAATTAATTATGGTTAGGGTTCTTAGGGTTATAGTTAGGCTACAATGCAGATTTATCTCCAGGTTAGTAGGATTACAGTTTTGGATTATAGGCAATAAGTTGTCACATGTGTGCATAAGGAATAACACTATGTCTGACCCATCTCTGATTCTCAGTTCTGCTGAGCTAGTAGGTAGAGACTAGCTGCTATGATGTCTCCCATACACTGTACACAGAGGAGATACTGCTCCCCTATCACTGTCTTTCATATGCAGAGAAGTAAGAGAGCGTGGAACACAATATAGAGAAGTTCTGAGCAGTGTAGATATGAAACCAGTAGCTGTGACGCAGTAAAACAATATTAGATGCTGTAGCCTCTGTGTCTCTCACTCTTCAGCTCTTATAAGATATATTACAACGGTTCATATATAGTGATATGAAAAGTTAGTGTTCATTTAAAGGGGATATCTGGTAACTCATAAATTAAAATGAATGAAAATACTTAAATATTACTTTATTATAAATAAATATATTCTCAAATTAGTTATAATGGCTTGATTTGTCTGGTGATCAATTATCAGGGGAAATAAAATGGCTTCTGTCCTATTATTACACACAATACCTGTCCTAATCATACAGGAGGACAAGTTACTTCAGAACACTGGGCTATAGAGCTGCCTCATCCTCCTCTCTGCTCTATTTGTCAGGGATTATGCTGTACTTCAGCTGCCTCCCCAAAAAGTCAATTCCTACAGAGATTCAGCTGAAGATCTTATCAACTGTATTAGGAATCATAATCCCTGACAAGCAGAGCAGAGAGGAGGATGAGGCAGCTCTTCAGCTCAATGTTCTGAAGTAACTTGTCCTCCTGTGTGATTAGGACGGGTTTTGTGTGTAATAATAGGACAGCGGCCATTTTATTTCCCCTGATGATTGCTCATTAGACAAATCGAGCCATTTTAACTAATGAAAGGTATTTGGGGATATAGTTATCATAAAGTAATATTTAATAATTTTTTAGTCATTTTATTAATTCCTGGAGAACCCCTTTATGTGTAACTTACATTGTAGGTGTACTATTAGGGTTAGTAAAGTTAGAGTTTGACTGTGCTATAGATGTTCTACCATACAGGAATTTGTCCCTGTTGCTGCTGTGGGAACAGTCATCTGTCATGAAATTTTGTTGTGTATTTCCAGTCAATTACCCTGAAGAGAATTTCTGTTTCTTTTTTAGTGTTACCAGAATCTTTTACCAGAGAGGTAGCAGTGTTTGTCTGGAGCAGCAGTGCCCAGTTAGGTCAGTCTATTTCAGAGACCCTGTGTGTCATACTTTCCCCACCCCAGCACTGAGTGTCAGATTCAATAAGAAAGTATTTTGTACGTTATTTGTCACCACTTTTCCCTTTCTTACTAAAGTCCAATATTCTCACAGTCTGTGGGTAAAGACAATGCGTGAATCATGTTCTGTATAAATACGTTCTTCATTTCCGTGTCTTTTCATAGCTGATTCTTGAAACATCTAACACCCAGTTCCCACACAACTTTCCACATGGGCCTGAAAAGAATCTGCTTTGAATCTAATTGTCTTTCAAATGGCTTATTAGAAAGATAAAATGAAATGACCCCAACAAGCCTCAATTCCGTAGAACAGAAACAATGGGCAGGGCTGCAGTATGATTTCTGCTCTGGAAAAACTAAATTCTATGATGCATTAAGGCAGCACTGATGACACAATCTCCTTACAATGTCAGTTTGATATCTGACCACACCAATCCTGCACCATCCATGAGGGTGATGGTCACTAAGCGCCACATGCCAGCAGACAACATGTTTAAGGCCTCTTTCACACGCGCGTGACGGATTGGGGCCGGATGCGTTCAGGGTGCGTTCAGTGAAACTTTGCACCATTTTGCAAGCAAGTTCAGTAAGTTTTGTCTACGACTACGTTTAGTTGTTCAGTTTCTTCCGCACGTGTGCAATGCGTTTTGATGCTTTTTTAATTGATAAAAAACTGAAGGTTTACAAACATCTCCTAGCAACCATCAGTGAACTTGCTTGCGGATGCAATGCATTTTTCACTGAAGCCCCATTCACTTCTATGGGTCCAGGGCTGCGTGAAAAACGCAGAATATAGAACATGCTGCGTTTTTCACGCAACGCAGAACTGATGCGTGAAAAAAAAAACGCTCATGTACATAGACCCTTTCAAATAAATGGGTCAGGATTCAGTGCGGGTGCTATGCGTTCACGTCACGATTGCACCCACGCGGAAAACTCGCTCGTGTGAAAGGGGCCTAAGATGTTTTACCATTTATTAACTAACATAGCTCTCATTTTCAAATTGTACTTGCTCCAAATAAGACAATAGAGGTTAAAAAAAATCCTCTTTCCTCCTCCATTGTCTTGAAGCATGGCCTCTCGCTCAGATGCCTATTGATATGATCTAGAGATCTAGTGATCAGCATTCCCTATGTACAGTAGCCTATACTGTGAAGTATCACACACAGTTGTAGTAGACTGAAAGGTGTGGGAGTTAGCTCCAACTTTAGGATAAGGCCAAATAATCAGGCTGCCAAGGCCACACATTTTCTGTGCCATTCGCTGCTGTGGCTGCCAGGACTGTTTAGACTTATTTTTTTTTTTAAGTGTAGGGGACTGTCAGTCATGTGTTTTTGTAAAATAATTTATTAAGGAAATATGAGTAATTTTATTAGTAAAGTGCCCTGACCCCCTAGCAATTCTCTAACTGAGCACTGCTAAGGAGGATTTGTCCTGAGTGCTCAATTGAACTGTAAATATGGCTTACTGTAAAATGCATAGCTTGGCTTCTCAGCCTGCCTCTGCTCTCACACCCTCCTAGACCCTGTCTCCCTACACGTGTCTATGATACATTTTACTAAAAGAAATTCAGCACTTTACCAAGTTCCTTCCCTATGTGTCTTTCTGGCAGCACTTATCATTGAAGCATCATTCTTCTCTAGCTCCCCAGCACTTCCCTGTTAGTAAGCGCTAGGCAGACAGAGGAGACCAGTGCTGCAGCAATCAGCACTGACACAGATGGTCACTGTACTCTTAATTTCGGTGCTGATTGCTGCGGCATTCATCTTTATCGGCCCAGCACTTACTAACCAAACAGGGAGGTTCTGAGCAGATAGAGGAGAATGGCGCTGGGGCAACACAGGCAGGGAATAGTTACTCTTTAAGGTGACTTAGGGTCAATCAGTACAATAACACTCAAACAAGTCTTATCTTCCAAAGTCAGATTTTCCCTATTCAGGTTCATGACCCACTATGTTCTCCATTAGTGTCTCCACTGTCAAACATAATGAACAATTGGAGAAGATCTAACACAATTTCCATTGTCCTCACATCTTATTAAAAAAGAATTCTTCTAGAGGAGGATTGATATTGCTGACCCAAAGAAGTTTTTGCTATCGGTCACATGATTACTGGAGGAAACTTCTGTGGACTCAAAAGTGGAATGCGCCTCCAGCATGTGGAAGTTATCCCAGTCATTGTTGCACACAGTGGAGAGTGTATTGAGGCTTGGGCCTATGGTGTATAACCTTAACCTTTATTTTTGGAAATATGAATTTCGAATTGTACCAGAAAATTCAGGAAGAGGATATCATGGTATCCATTCATAAATAATCACACACAACCAGATGATTAAGGAGAAATTTCACATTTTGAACCACAGTTCAGAATAGACCTAAAAACCATGAACGGTTCTGCTACTTTTTTATGTTTCAATTCCTTACTATTTTCAAGATCTCTGCTTGTTGTCATTGAATGCAAGCATTCTTCTTAAAAGCCATCAGCGGAACACATTTATGTTTTCATATATAAAACCTCTTGAATCCCACAAATTTGCAATGGTAGGTTGTAGAACAGGGTGTTCATTTAAGAAAGCAACCCTGGCAGCATTCCTAATAGACTTCTCATTTTTACCTTATTTCTCTCCTTTCATTGAGCATTTGGAGAATACATGGAGAATGTAACATCTCCAGAAGCACTGAAACCTGCGACTCTTAGTCACATAGTCTAGTGTAGGAGACCCATGTAAGGTCTGTGCTGTGTGTTACCTATGACTGCACCCAGTGACCCACTTTAAGTGGGAAGTGAAACCAGTGATTTACAATAAATTACAGAGACCTTCTACGAATGACTGCCCCTAGTGAGTAGTGACCTGTGACTAGTAACCTGTCACTAGTTACAAGTGATTGCTCTCATTGACCTTTCTCCAGTGACTCCACCCGCTGACCAGTGATCTCAACATAGAGATCAGTGACCTGACCTAGTGACCTAAACCCAGTGATTGTAACCAGAAGTCAGTGACCTTCCCCCAGTGACCAGTCACCAGACTACGTCGATTACATTTTCCTTTTTTAAATAAATGTTAATATTTCTATTTCAGGAGCAAGAATGGATTCAAGAAGCGGAAATTGACCAAGTAGGTGACCAGCCAATATTTAATTAATAAATCTGATTATCAGCTGCAGCCAGAGAAATCATAGAGAGCAGTAGCTTTCTCCTCCACAAGAGTCAAGCTGTCTGATGTCAGATCAATGTCAAACTAGAGCTGTCACCCTATCTAGATGTTCCCCCTCTGGTTGTACCAGAGGCAGAGGAGCAGCAATAATTTGTCACCAGGGAATTGCACTTCGTTCATTGTCAGTAACTTATGATATGTTTTAGCATCAGTAAGAATCTGTATTAATGACACCATCATGTCACTTCTCTCCCTTGTCCTGGAAGCCCTGTGCAGTTAGATGACTTTGATTCCTACATTGTGGACATGGCAAAAGATTCTGACTACAAGTTCTCACTGCAGTTTGAGGTAAATGAGTGTCTGATGCATTTACCCCACAAACCATAGATTTTTATAATAAGCCACATTTCATCATTGTCACCTCAGAAGAAGACGGTCTAATCAATTTTCTGCATCTGATAAACAGTTCTGCCCCAGGCATAAGCCATAAAAAAAAAAGAGATTCATGTCTGGATCAGGGAGCATGGACTCTTTATAGCACTTCATTCTCACATATTACTACAAAGTTTGGTCACTAACCACCAGCCATCACAAGAAACACTGCCCATAATGATGTCCTCTAGGTCCGGCCCTAGGTTTGAGTACATATGGAAGTGATGGTAGTTCAGTGACTGTGTATATTCAAGTGTCAATTTCTGTGTCTTCTCCAGGAGCTAAAAATGATTGGCCTGGACATCCCACACTGCGCTGCTGACCTCCCTGCAAACAGATGTAAAAACCGCTATACAAACATATTGCCATGTGAGTAGAAGCAGCAATAGCGATGGTAGTATGAACTATGACAAGTTTTCATGTCAATCACACTGTCTGTCAGTATACTCTGGTACATTCACCAGGCTGTATATACAGTAATATACTAATATCTTATACATTACATATAGAAGATTTAAGCAACAATTTCCAACGCACAGTGGGTCCTCTTTCAGCCCTCTGTGTACACTGTGCAATGCTAGGGGTGTATGTGGTATATAGGAATAGGTGGCGGTACTGTATGCCTCAGTCTGGGTATTTGTACTGTGCGGGACAGGCTGATCTTGTGTACAATATGGCACAAGTAAGTACGCACTGGTTATTGAGCCATCATTATTACAAAGAAACGTCTTGTATTCTTGATGAGGAGTAAATTTTGCCTTTATTCCTGCTTCTTCTCTGTAGATGACTTTAGTCGGGTGAAGCTCATTACCACCGAGGAGGAGGATGCCGCTGATTACATCAATGCCAACTACATTCCTGTAAGTTGAGCAGAGGGGAGATTTGGTCATTGATGATGAGACGGTAAAGCAGCAGTACCTTGTCAGGGATATAAAGCAAATGCTTTATATAAAAGAAAGGATCTAAGGAAAAATTTCAAAGGGAATTGATACTAGAGGTGGACATATAAAACACCTCAAAAAGAGTTTGTCGTTTAATTATATTGTGCAGTCAGTAAAACATGGTACAAGTGTCTATGCAAAAATATAAATGATTTATTATACAATAACTTAGAATACAATCAAAGCTTAGTCAATATAAAATTCAATAATATGCAATAACACGCAATAATATGTAGTGCTCTAAATTCGCCACTAGATGGCTCTAACACAAATACCAGCGTTCCTTATTACCTCTCAAACATAAAATGTAATATAACGGTCTCGACCACAATTATGAGATATACTCTCAGTTGACACAGTAAACTCAAAAGTGATTAGGATAGATGCGAACCCTTGCTCTGCTCAAACTATGATCAATCTCGGATATCAGGCAGTATTGCGACACAACTTATAAATTAATCAGGCCTGATATTGACTATGGAATGTGAATATTCCAATCAGAGAGTTTCTCCAACATCAATATTAGATCTTTTATTCAGTAATATGCATCAATACTGAATAGTGATAATATTGATGTAGCACTTTTAACATTATACTTTCGCACTAAAGCGGGGAGTTACTAAATATCAGGCCAATTAATTCAATGAATACTACACATAATAAAGTTATACGTTACTCGCGAATGCAGATGATATGCAGAGTCTAAGGGAAGTCAACTCTAAAGTCCGTTCTGATCACTGTGATTTTTCTGGCGTCTCTCCTTTCTTTCTTTTCTTTTCTTTTTCTTGTGTGTGGTTTATATAAAAAACTTATCAGTTAGACACATCTTCCCAACTTGGAGTTTTCCAATCATTGTCGGTTAGGCGTGTACATATGATAATGACTGTGATGTCACTGTATTACCCAGAATGCATTTCTGCTGTTGGTGTTACTTATTTATACCTAGGTCGCACTTTTGCATAAACTATTAGCATCATTACTAGTAAGGGTTAAATGTCCAGGTCTGACTTCATCTTACATTCCACACACATAACATATGGAATCCTAAATCAGAGCTACCGGGATTAACTTTGATACATGTACCAATTAAAGAATAGACATTAAAGTACCAATTTAGACATCTCCCAAACTATCAAATTTATGGTATTGATAAGAATATAATAGACCTTGTACTCTCACTTCCACGGGTGATTGATTGTTAGTTAAAATAACACCGCCTTCAATGAACGGAGACTCATTAACAAAGTCTATACTTAAAATTCTTCCCATCATATTTTAGGAGTACATGCGTTCCTAGTGAGAAATATATAAGATAACAGATGCCTTGACGTCCTTCATAATATTTAACAATACATATGTTCTATTGATTATCTTATACTAAAAAACCCAAGGATCATTATACAGACACCACAGATTTTCTGCTTCACCAATAGACATCAACTATTGGGGTAATTAGTACCAGATACGTCTAGAGAATATCCTTATCTCAGTCATAAATCTATAAGGAGACAAGAATGACTCTTCTCAGACTGGTACATCCATAGATAAGAAACCTTATGAACAAGGTCCTTTCCATGAACCTATTTCGGCCAACTTAAAAAATACATACAAAAATTGTGAATATATCACAATATGGCCTCTTATATATAATCAAATCTACTATAATTATGATATTTAGATATAAATGTTATATACCTATGAAAAAGCACAACAACCTGTAGCCCTTGTGGGGGCACTGTAGTCACAAGTTTCAGAGCACCCCTCAGGATAGGTCATCAATATCAGTTCGGCAGAGGTCCAACTCCTGACACTCTCATTCCCCCATCAGCTGGTCGAAGAGGAGGTGACGTTTATGAGAGCACTGCATCCTCTTCAAAATTACAGTGAGCATTGTATTTAATGCTGTGGTGGCACAGTGTAATTACTAGTGCTGATCCCATTCAAGTGAATAGGAAGAGCAGTTGTAATTACACTACACCACCTCTACAAGTAAGACTAGGTGCAGTGCAATCTTGAAGAGGAGTGCCACCCCCTCTTCAAACAACTGCTTGGCAGGGGCGCCAGGAGACTGACCTCCGCCAATCTGATATTTATGACTGATCCTGAGGATAACTCATCAATATGAACCCCTGCAAAACCCATTTAGGTTCCTACAGTAAAGATAAAGCATTATATTATTACCTGCCGCCAGGCACAGTATCATATTGCCCAATATCTGCCATGGTGGGAGAGTTAGAGACCACCATAACCAAAAGAAAGTGAACTGGTCCTGATATTTATCTATTTGTATGGCTAACTTTATGGTTAGAAGATTGTATAAAAAAGCCACTGAAAGGAGATAGCTAGGCAGGCATCCAAAAAGAAATATATTCACTGCCTGAAAAGGATACTAAAATAAAAAATAATAACATTTTTATTGGTAAATATTCTAAAAAAAACACACAAGGAAATAGTGCTTGCCCTATGTATCTCAGGCACAGCCTCAAAGAACTTGCTCCTGGGTAGGGAAATGAAGCAGGGTAAGAGGACACCAAATCCCCTAATCACACACCCACCCAGGAGATCACCAGACCACAAATGACCATGGGTTTATTGCAAATATCACACCCTTATATTGGTAAATCACTGTGGGCTGGGAAGCGAAGATTATAACAAACCCCAGAACACAGGCACAGGACACACAATATGTGTAAATTACTTACTTGATCCTTCCAATATTTGTGCATCTCTTTCCTCTGAATAAATCCCATAGATGTCTGCATTCTTGCATAATCACCCAGCTTGATTATGCAGGTATGATGATATCTATGGTGCGTCTTCTGAATGGATATGAGCTAACCCTGAGAGACAGAATGTGTACCAGCAACTTACAAGTCTACAAGTGATCCATTGTACTGCTCTTACTCCTTTCCAGCATCTAATTCCTCTGTGATTGTGGAGTTATTATTGACCTCAATAATGCAGAGCATTTCCCCCAAGTGGCAGCTGTAGGCAACCAGAATTTTATCCTGTAACTCTGTGATAGAAATCAGGGGATTTGGAGCTCCAGCCCTTTCTTACGCACATTGCCGCTGATAACACGGACACTTTTTATCTCTTTCAGGCAGTCTGATGTCTTGCTTCACATTTTACACCGTACACAGCTTTATCCTATGTCAGAGAAGATTGTCCATGTGGACAGACCGGACTGATTATATAGAGTCACAGTGCCTGCAGGCTGCAGGAGGTTGGAAGGGACTGTGTTAAGTGGTGTACCATAGATAATACATCTTTCTTATCTTATGCAGGGATACAATTCTTTACAAGAATACATTGCAACTCAGGGACCCCTGCCTGACACCAGGAATGATTTCTGGAAGATGATTCTTCAGCAGAAATCTCAAGTCATCGTCATGCTGACCCAGTGCAACGAGAAGAGACGGGTAAAGCAATATGTAAACAATAAAAAAACCTGGGCACTCTCTAGATATTCGGACCACAAAGATTTTATTACTACACACATAAATTAAAACACAAGTTAAATACAATGTCCACTTCCCATACTGTAATATAAATGTTCTAAAGATACTCCTAAATGACAGGAATATTACATAACATTGGAAAAAAAACTAAAATATTAATAAAATACAAGATAAATAAACTGCAAGATAAATAACAACATGCACTTAAATACTATTCAGCATAACAATGTCAATGAGGTGGATGGGTTCCAATTGATAAATAGAACTGGCCCTGGGGTATATTCATAAGCCAGCTAGGGAGGTGGCAGCTGCTATATAAAATGTAGCTGTTTCTTGTGGCGGGTTTAGTATATGTGCAACACTGTATTTTATTATTCTATAGATAAATGTTTAAGTCTAAAAACTCCAATCTTTCTTTACTAATGGCTCCCGAAAATTTAAGGTTAAAAGGGTTCAAATTGATCTCCTCTAAAAACGTATCTAACTTTTCCCTTCCGGATCTCCATATAAAAAACACATCATGAATGTACCTTTGTCAGAGCACCAGGTCCGCACCCAGGTGCGGGGCAATAATTCGCTCCTCTCAATTCGCCATTAATAAATTTGCTTAATTGGGGGCGAACCTGGTGCCCATGGCTGTACCCTGAGTCTGCAGCTAAAAATCCCCATTGAAATTAAAATAATTATAGGACAAGATAAAATCAATACCTTTAATTAAAAACTCTATTTGTTCCTGGACTAGCCTTCCTTCTTTTTGTAATTGGGCCCTAACTGCATCTGTGCCTTGTTCGTGATTAATCGTCGTATATAGTGATTGCACATCTAATGAGCCCATCAGCCAATCATCTTCAAATTGCATATTCTCTATTATACTGATGATTTGGGTGGTATCTTTAATATATGAAGGCATCTGTTTAACCTTAGGCTGTAGTAGCACATCAATGTATTGAGAAAGATTACAAGTTAGAGAGTTTATTCCTGATACAATAGGGCGTCCTGGTGGATGAATGGGATCTTTATGTATTTTCGGTATAGTGTAAAACATTGGTATCCTTGGGTACTTATTTGATATAAAGTTAGATTCTTCTTTTTTTAGAATACCACTTGTTATCCCTTCCTCACAGAAATCCACCAATTCTCTAAAAAATTGTTCATACAGCAAAATGTCCCATTCCTTATTAAATTCGGCACTATGGAGATCTTGTGCTGGAATTTTATTTAAAGTGAGTCCCTTAGGAATCTGAATAATTTCCACACATCTTTTCAAAGTTTTAATCTCCCATGTTTGGCGTGGTTGGCAAATCAATAATATTTCTAAATCTCTGAATGTATTCCCTATATGGTAATCGTCTTTACTCGTATCGTTATCATTATCTTTAAAACAGAAATTTTCAACTTTTTGTCTCTTGGATTCAATATGGTCCAAAATATCCATGGTTATAGTGAGTACATGCCGACACAAGGGTGAAAAATAGAATCTGAAAAGAAGTGCTGGATGTGGCGCACAGTACTCACTAGGACCAAAACTGAGGTGCACTTAGGAAACAGGACTCACCCTATCCTCTAAGAATCAGATAGGTAAACAATAAAAAAAAACTGGGCACTCTCTAGATATTCGGACCACAAAGATTTTATTACTACACACATAAATTAAAACACAAGTTAAATACAATGTCCAAAATTTCTGTTTTAAAGATAATGATAACGATACGAGTAAAGACGATTACCATATAGGGAATACATTCAGAGATTTAGAAATATTATTGATTCGCCAACTACGCCAAAGATGGGAGATTAAAACTTTGAAAAGATGTGTGGAAATTAATCAGATTCCTAAGGGACTCACTTTAAATAAAATTCCAGCATCTCCATAGTGCCGAATTTAATAAGGAATGGGACATTTTGCTGTATGAACAATCTGTCGCACTTACTAATCTGGTCATCAAAAGACGTGTGGAGATCTTGGAAGAAACTACAAAGAAAATAGCAGAGATAAGAACAATAGTGGATAGATTTACCAAAAATGAAGAACTTAATAATTTTCACTCCAAATTATGTGATAAACTAGGATAGAGAGAGAAATAATGGAAAAGAAGATGAAAAAATTCCATTTCAGTAAAAATGGGAGAAAGGAAAGGAGGGAGCACGAGGTAGAAGGAGAAAGGATAGAGGGGAATAGAGATATAACACCAAATCAAGGGCACAATATTATAAGGGATAACTGCACTAGGGAAGAGACACATAGACATATGAACCCGAGCACTTTAGTTTACAATAGATTTGAAATTTTGGAAGATAGGGACATTTTTTAGACCGTACACCACCGCATCACAGGGTTCGCACGAGACAAAGATCACCATTGAAAAGGTCATCACCAACACACCTAACCCCAGTAGATCACTCGTACAATTTGAGGAACAGACCGCTGATTTTAGGACAAGAACACAGGACACATTCAACAGGGAGACAGCACAATCAATACTACAATCAATACAATCAGAAACAGGCACCCAGGGGAAGACGACACGAGGAAGAAAGGGGAAGACAAGGAGGGGAAGAAGGAAGAAGATACTACCAGAGACAATAACACCTCAGGTCCAAAATGACTCCATTATGTACCTAAGTTCCTACATTTTATCAGACACTGAAAGTCAATTACTAAATAAGGGTTTAAAATTTGCCCCAACAGCGAAACTAAATAAATTTGAGACGTTTATAGGAGTGGAGAAGTTCATGAGACGGCTGTGCCTTAGGAAATATTTTTTGAAAAACCAGATTGTCAGAGACATGAATTTCCCAGTCCAAGTGGAACAGTACATCCACACTGATTTAAGAAACCCATCAACAAAATACCCTAGAAACGAGATGAGTGAAGAGATGTCCACTTTTAAGAAATGTGTTGAGAATGACATACGTAGAGTGAAGGAGAAAGCAAGATATACACGCCAAAATTTAACTAAAGAGGAAATTATAGCATTGAAGAGTCCGTAAAAAGCCAATAATATTATTATTCGACCTGCGGATAAGGGGGGATCAATAGTGATGCAGGATGTGGAGAAATACAATGACGAATGCTCTAGGCAATTGTCAGATATAGATACGTACAAAAAGTTAACAGGGGATCCGACGCAACAATTTTTTAGAGAATTGGTGGATTTCTGTGAGGAAGGGATAACAAGTGGTATTCTAAAAAAAGAAGAATCTAACTTTATAT
The DNA here is from genome assembly GCF_905171765.1 of Bufo bufo. NCBI lineage: Eukaryota > Metazoa > Chordata > Amphibia > Anura > Bufonidae > Bufo > Bufo bufo. The sequence goes on from NC_053389.1 coordinate 217,408,916, forward strand.
CAAATAAGTACCCAAGGATACCAATGTTTTATACTATACCGAAAATACATAAAGATCCCATTCATCCACCAGGACGCCCTATTGTATCAGGAATAAACTCTCTAACTTGTAATCTTTCTCAATACATTGATGTGCTACTACAGCCTAAGGTTAAACAGATGCCTTCATATATTAAAGATACCACCCAAATCATCAGTATAATAGAGAATATGCAATTTGAAGATGATTGGCTGATGGGCTCATTAGATGTGCAATCACTATATACGACGATTAATCACAAACAAGCCACAGATGCAGTTAGGGCCCAATTACAAAAAGTAGGAAGGCTAGTCCAGGAACAAATAGAGTTTTTAATTAAAGGTATTGATTTTATCTTGTCCCATAATTATTTTAATTTCAATGGGGATTTTTAGCTGCAGACTCAGGGTACAGCCATGGGCACCAGGTTCGCCCCCAGTTAGGCAAATTTATTCATGGCGAATTGAGAGGAGCGAATTATTGCCCCCCACCTGGGTGCGGACCTGGTGCTCTGACAAAGGTACATTCATGATGTGTTTTTTATATGGAGAGCCGGAAGGGAAAAGTTGGATACGTTTTTAGAGGAGATCAATTTGAACCCTTTTAACCTTAAATTTTCGGGAGCCATTAGTAAAGAAAGATTGGAGTTTTTAGACTTAAACATTTATGTATAGAATAATAAAATACAGTGTTGCACATATACTAAACCAGCCACAAGAAACAGCTACATTTTATATAGCAGCTGCCACCTCCCTAGCTGGCTTATGAATATACCCCAGGGCCAGTTCTATTTATCAATTGGAACCCATCCACCTCATTGACATTGTTATGCTGAATAGTATTTAAGTGCATGTTGTTATTTATCTTGCAGTTTATTTATCTTGTATTTTATTAATATTTTAGTTTTTTTTCCAATGTTATGTAATATTCCTGTCATTTAGGAGTATCTTTAGAACGTTTATATTACAGTATGGGAAGTGGAAATTGTATTTAACTTGTGTTTTAATTTATGTGTGTAGTAATAAAATCTTTGTGGTCCGAATATCTAGAGAGTGCCCAGTTTTTTTTTATTGTTTACCTATCTGATTCTTAGAGGATAGGGTGAGTCCTCTTTCCTGAGTGCACCTCAGTTTTGGTCCTAGTGAGTACTGTGCGCCACATCCAGCACTTCTTTTCGGGTAAAGCAATATAGCTGCTCATGTCCTGTGCCCAGGAGCAGCTTCTTATCTCAGACATGCCAACTTCTGAGAAGGGACAGCAGGGAGATTCAGAGAAATGGCACATGAAGTAGTATGCACAGCATACCAGATTAGCTAAACAAATACAGACTCCAGACCGGCCCGCTAAACTAAAATACACCACACTTCTAATACTTAAAGGGGTTGTCTGGGTTCAGAGCTGAACCTAGACATATCCTCTTTCTCACCCAGGCAGCACCCCTGACTTGAGCATCTGAGTAGTTCATGCTCCGATGTTCTCCTTTGCCCTGCACTAAATCGTGCAGGGTAAAGGCATTTTCTGGAGTTCCGGTGATGTACCGGGCTCTCCTTAGGGCTGCCAGGCGGAGGCTTCCGCCCAGCAGTGAGCCCGATGACGTAACCAGCACTGATGGGCAGACTTTAGCGCTGCCCTAGCCTATAAAATGGCTAGGGCAGCGCTAAAGGCCGCCTATCAGAGCTGGTGATGTCACCAAACACACTGCTGGGCGGAAGCATCCGCTTGGCAGTGTGTTATTGTAAATAAAAGAGCCCTTGCCCTGCGCAGGGCAAGGCAGAGCATCGGAGCATGAAATTCTCCAATGCTAACATCAAGGGGGCTGCCTGGATGAAATTTTGGGTATGTCTGGTTTCAGCTCTGACAACCCCTTTAACCAAGACCAAAGATCTCTTAAAGTCACACAGAGCATGTTTGCAACAATCATTTTGTTCCTGCAGGCAGAGAAGCAGAAGCTGTAAAAATGTTCTTTAATCCTCTGCCGGCGCGCTTCTCTAGTCATGCTTGAAGTCACGGAGACGGCGGCCTCCTTGCTTCAAGTCACGGTAACCACGCCCCCTTCCCTGCCCCTTCACTGTGATTGACAGCGCTTATGCACGACCGTTCGGCTGGCTTTGCCGAACTGCCGGCTGTCAGTCACAGTGAAGGGGCAGGGAAGGGGGCGTGGTTACCGTGACTTGAAGCAATGAGGCCGCCGTCTCCGTGACTTCAAGCATGACTAGAGAAGCGCGCCGGCAGAGGATTGAAGAACATTTTGACAGCTTCTGCTTCTCTGCCTGCAGGAAGAAAATGATCGTTACAAACATATTGCTGGCTACTCTAAGGTACTGCTGCCGGCTTGGGATGTTTGTTGGAAGTGACAGATTCCCTTTAAAGGGGTATACCGTTTTTTAAAAGTTATCCCCTACCCACACATTAGGGACCCCCACCGATCATGAGAACAGGGACCGCATACTCCTTGGAGCTCCCTGAAATGACTGGCAGGTTAAGCAGCTCTATTCATCTTTACAGAAGTCCTGGAGACAGCTGAGTACAGCACTCGGCTGTTTCTGGAACTCCCATAGAGATAAATGAAGTGGCAGTTTGCATGCCCAGCCTGCTGCTTTATTC